>NC_064867.1:16386118-16698618 GCF_024139225.1 Suncus etruscus | reverse complement strand
TCTCTCTCTCTCTGATAGAAGTAACCAAAGCTTACGAAAGTCTCAGTTCCTTCTAGTTCCCTCAAGTTTGTTTTGTTTTTGTTTTGGAGCCACACCCAAAGTTTGTTTTGTTTTTGTTTTTGGCCCACACCCATTGGTGCTCAGGGGTTACTCCTGGCTAGGGGACCACATAGGATGCCAGGGATCGAACATGGGTCTGTCCTGGGTCAGACACATGCAAGGCAAATGCCCTACCATTGTGTTACTACTCTGGCTCCATAGTTTCTCCAAGATTGAAAAAATTTATACACCTTACCATACAAGCATTAAAACCAGAATTTAACCTATCCCAATGACATCAAGCCAACTTCTATCAGATATTCATTGCCTTTTTTTTTTCTTTCTAGAGTCTAGAACTGCAAAGAATCCCAGAGACAAGATGACCCAGCTTCTTCATGTGGAGATGTGGAAAAGGAACACATCTCTTTGCCCAAGGCTTGTCCAAGGTCACCCAAACACTGTGGGAAAGTGAACATGGCCTTCAAAGGCTTCCTTCATGCTCCTGTTACTCAATGAGTTTCCAACAACTCTTCCATAAATGCCCCAAAACAGAGAATGCAGAATATATCTTGAAGAATGTATTATTTATTTATTTCCAGCACTGGGGAATGAACCTGGAGCTCCACACATTGTAAGTCAAGTGCTCTACCACTTGAGCCACATCTTTGTCCCCAAATATATTTTTCATAGTGGGAGACAAGAATCTGTGGTTTTGGAACTCTTCCTACACAAAGACAAGCTGATAAAGATTGATGACTAAATAGTCACTTTCAATTACCAGGAACATGAGGTACATTGATGCCACAGATTACTACAACAAACACAAGTGAGTGACCCATTTCAATGACAACAGAAAAAGAGTTCCTGCTGTAGTGAACAACAGACATGAAGAGCTCAGCCATTACGCTTCTGGGAGCAGAAACAAAATTTATTTTTAATACAGCCACTTTGACGAAAAGCAGCACATCACCTTCAGACTCCAAGGAGGACTTGTTTTGGTTGGTCAGAGAGGCCTTGGCTTAAAAAGTAGAATTAACAGCAGTTCTTAGTCCAAGTTTTTCATAACAACTACTACTGACCCGGAATTAACCTTCACCCAATTTTCCAGTTTTTTTTTTTTTTATGAAAACAAAAAACTTAACTACCAGAAGTTATTTTCCTACTCAGAACTGGATGTTTTTGTATTTTAAAAAATATATTCAGTCCTGTCTTTCCTGTGAATAGAGATAGGCGCAGAAGAATTCACTGAGAGATTTAAGTTAATTTTTCTTTCTTCTTCCTTCCTTTTTCCTTCTTATCTTTCTTCTTCTCCCCCACCCCTCCTTCTGTCACACCCAGTGGTGCTGCACTCATTAGTTACTCCAGGCAGACTCTGGGAACTAGATAGGATGTTAGGTATCGAACTCATGTTGGCTGTGTACAAAGGCAAGCACCATACCTGCTGTACTATCACTCCAGCCTCACAAATACTTAAATTTTGTTTTTACAAATAAGTCAGTTGAATGGATAATTTTTTAAACAACTGTTTAAAAATATATATGTTGAGCTATAATTCAAGTATCACAATTATACTTTAATGAATTATACAGTATCTATACTGAGATATGCAATCATGACCAATTTTAGGTTTCATAACTTAGGGAAGAAAACCCTTCAAATCCCTCATTATTTAGCTGTCACTTCCCCAATTTTCCACAATCCATTTCCATCTATCCCTTTTATTTGTTTGCTTATTTATTTGCCTATTTGTCCCATTCATCTTTTCTGGACATTTTATTTATATTGAATGATACAACACATGAATTTTTTTTGTTTTTGTTTTTGAGTCACACCCAGTGGTACTCAGGGCTCTGCTATGCCCAAGGACTACTCATGTGGTGCTCAGGTGCTCATATGGAATGCTTAGATAAAATCTGAGCGACCTTATGCAAAGTAAACACTCTACCCACTGTGCTAATGCTCTGGCTCCAACACATAGTTTTTTAATTACTTTGTTCAAAAGTGAAAATGTTGTGATGAAGATTGGAAATGTAAGAGATGTTCTATTCCTGAGTACTCCGTTTTATTAGTTTGCAGTCTGACAATAGGCAGCCCAGGCCCTTAGTCCCAGGGTCTCAGGACTCCTGAGATAGTGGCAGACAGCAGTAACAACTTTCATCAAGAAGATAACATGTTTCATGCTGTACTTTTAACCTCTAGTACGGGAAATAAATTGTTCTTTAGAAAATATTCCTATGGTTTTCTATGAAGTTTGTATTTGTAAGGTATTCATTCTTTGAATCACGTATCTTGTCAATTCCATTTAAACATGGTTGGAAAAAAACACATTAAGTATAGACATGACTCTGAGTTTCAGGTAGATAATTCCAGGTATTAAATGATCTCAGGTGTTTATAATCCATGCCCTCTGTTCCCCCAAACTCTTCATGTGCCATTCATTTAGATAATGATTGCAAATCTCTCCTATCCACAACTCTCCAACTTCTGATTCTTATCTCATCCTCAATCCTCACTCTTAGTAAAGGTCCTTTTCTTAGTTTCTTGAGAAGAGTGAAGCAATCAAAAATAATTTACCACCTCCTATCCCCAGGACTAGGACTGTATCTACTCCTGACCTCTCTGTTTCTGTACCTACATATTCTGTAAGTAAAGAGTTGAGGTTTCCAATCTTGACTATGTCAGAATGAGGCAGAGCTCAATGAGCTGGCTAAAACAGCTGGAATTTCTGAGTCAAAAGACTAGGGAAGGAGTTGAGAAGTCATATTTCTAAGTATTAATGATCGCTATTGATCTGAAACACTACTTTGAGACTCATTGCCATTTACTATTAGTATCATGGTTATTGTAAGGTCAACCGTTTTTTCTGGTAAATCTTAGCTTCAGACCTCCCACATCAGGACACTTCCCAATTCTACCATTTCCTTCCTGCCTCCCTCACATGCCTGTTCTTTATTTTAAGAGGATTATGGACCTCTTGGACAATTGAACTATGGACTGATCCAATCTATGGACTGACAAGAATATTGTTTCTTGGATCTTTAAAAATATATTTCTCTGGGATGGACAGATAGGACAGCAGGTAAGGTGTGTTGCTTGTATGCAGCTCATGCAGGCTCAGTTTCTATCACTGCAATTTGGCCCCTTAAAATCCATTAGGAATGACACCTGAGCCAGGAATAATCCAGAGCAAAGTCAGTAGTGGTGTAGAAACCAAAGTAATATACACTTGCACATATATTTACTTAGACCTTATTTAGTTTTCAGCATCCAGTTCATCTCTCTGACCCTCTTTACAGAAGAGTTGATTATACTTGATGATTCCAATTTCTTTTTCTTCTTTTCTCAAAACTGTCATAGCCTTACAAAATGGTCTTAGTTTGAGCAACCCACAATATACACATTACTAAAGCAGCCAATTATGGTTATTATGGTCAATTCTTAGACATCATATCATTTGGTCCATCAGCAGTATTTGGCACAAATTTTTTCTGCTTCCTTGGAATATTTCTCTTTTTATACTCAGGATATTTTTTGAATTTTTCCTCACAAATCACTGATTATTCATTTTCAGTTTTCCCTAGTTCTTTCTCCTCTACTCCAGATTTACTTCGTAGACATTTTCTATTCTACTCTTTATTTGCAATTGATCACTTTCTTGCTGATCTTATTCTCTCTCCTGGCTTTATCACCATAAGCCAATAGTTCTCAAATGTATTTTATTTTGGGGCCACACCCTACAATAAATATGTAGGTAATACTTCTGGCTCTGCTCTCAGGATTTACTCCTGGAGGAACAAGGGACCATATGGGATGTGGGAGGCTGAAACTGTGTCAGCCACCTGCAAGGCAAGTGTGATACCCGCTGTACCATATCTCTAGTCCCCTACTCCCCAAATGTATATATGCAGCACAGACCCATCCTTGTCATCAAATTATTTACAGTAACAGACATTTTAAATTTCCTATATAATACTAGATTATCTAACTTCCCCACAACCCCTAAAATAATTCTAAATTAGCAACTGGGTTTCATCCTGTCCTCATCACTCTAAATAATGAGTCTATGTGATTCAAAAATCAAAATACCACCTCCATGTCATCATCTCTCACCTGAATTACTATAACTTGGACTTTCTATTTTTACTCCTGTCCTCAATATTTTGTTCACAAGACAGTAAAACTAAAGAGGATTCTTTTAGTTCATAAACATGTCACATGATCCATTGGTTGAGTTCTTTAACTATTCATTTAGTTCCTCTGCACCAACCCTACAGTGGTTGGTGATTTATCCTTCTCAGGATAAAACAAAAATCTTCCTTCATATTTATTTTTATCTCCTGCTGCTTTTCCTCATTCCTTTACCCTGTCCTGTTGATCTCTACTATTCTTTCAACACACCAGGCTTGTACTTGCTCTACCTGGAAAGTTCATCTCACAGATATTGTTAAAAGTTAACTGTAGGTGCCAAAGATACTTGCCCCTAAGGTACTCGCTTTGCACACAGCCAACTCTGGGTTAAATTCTCAGCACTACATATGATCATCCAAGTACCTCTAGGAGTGATACCTGAGTGTAGAGACAGCACCGAGCACCGAGTGTGGCCCTAAACAAAGACTGAAAGAAATTTTAGTATGTAACACCCTTTTCCAAGTCTAAGATCAAAAGCTACTTTATTTTAGGCCAGGAAAAATAGCATAGGATCACAGAGTACCTTATAACTTGCAAGAATGTGGTTACAAGTTCAAATCCCAAGTGTCCTGTATCCATAAAGCAGCATCATGGCAGCTCGATTGTCTAAGCCTGACAGTTCTATGTTACCTGGTGCCATGAGCATTTCCTGCTATATCACAACTAGTTACATGTAAGAACTCCAAAAAGGGTGGGCATGGCCCCAGTGATCATGGCATCAAAGACCTGAAAGAACCGTGGCTAAGAAGTATGACTCCTAAAAAGCATGTATGTGAGCACCACAGAGATTCACAAGTCCCACAATCATGATTTGCATGTGTCACAAAGAGTGCCAGCCCCAGCAAGCAAATGATAAGCATGGCAGTGAAAGTGGCACAAACTTCAGTGAGCACTATGGCTAAGTGTTTGAAGGTGCAAGCTGACATGTCATCCCTGCAAACACCATAAATGGTGTTTGTATGTATGGGTGGACATCAAAGTCAGGAGTATGTGAGATTTCCATTATCACAATAACAATAATGAAGGGAAAAGGGGATAGGGTGGAAATAAAAAATAAGAAGTCATGAATTAAATTAATGCAGATTTAAAAAAATTCAACAAGCGATTCTGAGGCATGTTATTTTTTGTCCATTGTTACTCAGGGCTTACTCCTGGCTTTTTGCTTAGGGAACTCTCTTAGCAGTGCTCAGGGAACCATCTATGATTCTGAGGATTGAACTAAGAATGACCCATACAAGATAAGCTGCCTTACCACTGTACTATATCTCTGATCTTTGAGATTTCTTTATTTTTTTTTAAGAAAGGTAGACTGCCACATGCAGTGCCTCCTTGAGATGTGTTTGGAGTTCTTGGAAGCTTGACAACCCTAAGTTTTCCTACAAATGGACCTTGAGAGCTTGTGTTCTAGTGGGGAGCACAGCTACTTATTTACCCTCAACAGAAAAACGGTTCCTCTCTATTCAGGGAGGGCCTCCTTTTTGCACTTCCCAAAGAGTGCAGCTTTGGGAAGGATGCACATGGAGCGGGGAGGGAGGAAGGGGACACCCGCCTAGCCAGCCAGGTCAGCCCAATCAACCCTGACAATCAATGGGTGACAGATGTCACAGCCAGATCATCCTCAGATCCTGACATTTCTTTTGAAAGTACTTTATTTTACCTAACAACCATCCTGTTTAAAATCTTCTTTCCTAATCATTCTTCCTACTTTTTCTTTATAGAAAAAGCTTTCTACTTTCTAAAATCCCACCTGATAGCTCAATATATCCTTATGTAATTTATTACTCATTTTCCCAGCTTATAAATACCACGAGGATACAGGTTTTTTTTCCTGACATTTTGTTCATCCATCTATTTCTGCTATCTACAATGTCTGGCTCAGAGCAGTAAATTGGTATGTTAATTTGTAGGACTTCTTTCTTGCACATCTTCTTTCGTCAAATTTTGAGGATTGATTAAAACTACACATGTGTTCGAGAGTATCTGGGCCCAGAACTAAAAGATAATGAATATTAATGAGATTGAGGGGCAAAGCCTTTTATTTTTAGTTTCAACCGTAATAGAAAATGATACTACTCTTCAGCTTTGAAAAGACTCCCAGCCATTTATGTTCAACATTAGGAAACTTTGCCATTTTTGGCATTCTGCCAACCCCAACTAGCCTGCTAGTCTGTTTCCAATTTTCTTTTTTTTTTTTTCTATTCTTTTTCACTCAACAGCTGCCCTGTACTCAGGGTGCATGCCAGACTCTTGTACACATTATCTTATTTAATTCTTACAAAACCACTGCAAATTAGGGAGTATTATCTCTGTTTATCAATTGAGGGGACAGATGCACAGAGAGGTAAGATATCTTGCTTCAAATCACACAGCTAATAAAAACTTCCATGAAAATCTCTCATACCTCAGAGCAGATGTTAAAAAAAATATTTTAAGAATATGCCACCATCAGGGGCCCGGAGAGATAGCTCAGCGGCGTTTGCCTTGCAAGCAGCCGATCCAGGACCAAAGGTGGTTGGTTCGAATCCCGGTGTCCCATATGGTCCCCCGTGCCTGCCAGGAGCTATTTCTGAGCAGACAGCCAGGAGTAACCCCTGAGCACCGCCGGGTGTGGCCCAAAAACCAAAAAAAAAAAAAAAAAAAAAAAAAGAATATGCCACCATCAAAGACAATAAAAATGATGGCATGGGAGTGGGGTCCAGTTAGGAAAGAGAAGAAATCTCTTTGACAATAATAACTGGAAGTAATCATTCTGGCTAAGAACTGGGAACTGAAAGGAAGTAAAGTAACATGCATGATGCCTTTTTAATTAACAGTATTGGAAAACAGTGTCTAGAAGAAAAAAAGGGTGTGTCATTTCTCTATGTGTATGTGTGTGAGAGGGAGGGAGAGAAAGAGAGAAAGAGAGAGAGAGAGAGAAGAAACATATCTATCATAAGGTAGGCTGGAGTAGAGATGGGGAATGAGAAGGAAGCTGAGGAAACTGGTGGTTGGAAATGAATACTGGTGAAGGGTGAAGGGATGGGTGTTAGAATATTCTATGACTGAGACTCAACTATCAACTTTTTAACTCTGTATCTCACAGTGATTTAATAATAAAAAGGAAAATGCTATCAAAATGCTTAATCCAACTGCTAATATGCAAAGCCTCAACATTTACATGTTGGCATTTTTATACCCTTCCTTAATTTTTTCCTTAAATTTTTGTTTGTTTTGTTTTTGGCCATACCCGGCAGTGGTCAGGGTTTACTCCTATTTCTGTGCTCAGAAATAGCTCCTGGCAGGCTCTGGGGACCATACAGGATGCCAGGAACCGAACTCAGGTCTGTCCCGGTTTGGCCTCGTGCAAGGCAAACACCCTATTGCCGTGCTATCTCTCTGGCTTCCTTCCTTTAATTATTTTTAGAGATACTTTATGAGACACTAGCTAGTAGATTTTTATGAAGAATTACAGTTCTCTCATTTGTTGATATTTCTTCCTGCTATAACTAGAATATGGTAGAAAAGGTGCTCTATGTTTATGTAACAATTTCCATGAAATTAAATGCAGAGCTAATTACATTATGGCTTAGTTAATAATATTCAGAATCTTTTATTCTTTAAATGCTTATCTTAGGGGGCCAAGGAGATCGCTAAGTAAGAGCACATGATATTTATGCTTTCAGACTCTTGTATTACATTTCTCTCTTCCTAGCCAGCATCACTGGGCTATCGATAGCCCTGGAAGCCCTCAGACACCCCTGGGTGTGGTTTTAGTGGTTTTAGCACCCTGTTCAAGTAGCAACACTTCTCTGAACTTTAATCTTGAACTTTGAGCCTTGGCTCAACCTGCCCAGAATGTTGACTAAAAATTCTTGGGTCCTTCTGAATACAGCCTGGACGTCCTCCCACAATATAATGGTTTAAAGGTCCCAAGTCTTACATTTTAGGATTTAGGAATAACTATACTAGGAAGAAAAAAAATGTGATGGTTTTTTTCTGTTGGCATTGGCTGAACATATAGATCTGACCAATTGGATCACTGAATCTCCCAGAAAGCATTTCACACTAGGAAGGTCCTTCAGCTTTATTTCATATGTAAGGCTGCTGAGATCTAGATGAGACAATCTATTGACTAAATTTAATAATTGGGATCATAACTGAGTTGAAAATTCAAGTACTTTTAGTATTTAAATAAATGTCCTATTGGAACCAGAGAGAGAGTACAATTATAGGACACTTGCATTATGTGTGGCTGACCAAGATTTGATCCCGAGTACCCTATATGTTTCTAGAGCATGCTAGAAGTGATCCCTGAGCTCAGAGCCTGGAGTAAACCTGGAGCCAGGTGTGGCCTCAAAACAAACAATGTAAAAACCAAAAAAAACAAACCCAAAAACAAACAAACAAACAATGCAACATGTTAAAAGCTAGCTATTTTATCCTACATACTCTCCCCCAGGAGAGATTTGCAGACAATCTTCTTTGAAGGAGAACAAAGACAATCAGCTCTATTCTGAGGCTTGGGAGAGTTTTCTTTGTGTTCATCATTGCCTGGTTTCCCAGCTCACAATGCTAAAATAGATTATATATGAATATTCCTGAGTTCAGAGGTTAAATACTGGATAAGCAACTCTAATCACAAGCCATTTTATATTTTGTCATTCTTGTTTAAGGAAAGGAAAATAGTGGTGAGTCTCTCACCTGAAAACCAGTAAATATGAAGTATTTGACATTTGGAAAACTCCACCAGACAACAAGACAACAAGTGGTGGTGGTGGTGGTGGGGGGATGGGGTGGAAAAATGTTGCAAGAAGCCACCTCATAAACTTTGGGTGTTTAATAGCAATATCTGGAACTTCCACAAGAGGGCAGTTCCCTTCATGGCCCAGGGTAGAAGGGTATAAAGGGTGCTAAGATTAGCTAGTAAAGCTTTCAGTCAGAACCAGTATTATGACTCTTAGAGGTGAGAAGAAGAAAAAAAACTAAAACAGATTAATTGCCTAGAGAGAATGGCTTTAGGGGCAAGTTAATGGGAAATTAGCAGAGCAATGAATAAGACAGGATCAACCAGAGTAGACTGGAGAAGAGTATTGGGCTTGAGAGAGCAGCAGGGCCCTACTGGCTAGAATCTGGGCCTACTTGCAATACTATTGGCTTAAATGAAGAGAGGTGATGAAAGAGATGCAAGAAGGAACAGATTATATAAATGACACAATTGGGATAAGGGTCTAGGTCTTTCTGACCCCATTATTTGCCTGCAGAAAGTCACTGAGAATTTAAAAATATATTTACACCTTTTACTATTGTTGTAGGGCCAAAGCAAAGGACCAAAAAAATGGCAGGGAATCAAACTCAGGGACTCGTGTTTAGGTACAAGACCTAAAGACGGATATTTTTTTTTTTTTTTTTTTTGGTTTTTGGGCCACACCTGGTAATGCTCAGGGGTTACTCCTGGCTATGTGCTCAGAAGTTGCTCCTGGCTTGGGGGACCATATGGGACACCGGGGGATTGAACCGCGGTCCGTCCAAGGCTAGCGCAGGCAAGGCAGGCACCTTACCTTTAGCGCCACCGCCCGGCCCCAAAAGACGGATATTTTATTGAAAAAAAAATCTAGGAAATGGTTTCCATGTAATAATTATAAAACAACATTTAATTTTTTATTTTATGGGAAAAACGTACTGACATATACCTAAATATATTCAAACTTTTATGTGCTAAAAATTAATCTAAGAGTTTAGTTCTTTGAGGTTTAAGAATTAAGTTTAGGGGCTGGGCGGTGGCGCTAGAGGTAAAGTGCCTGCCTTGCCTGCGCTATCCTTGGATGGACCGCGGTTCGATCCCTGGCATCCCATATGGTCCCCAAGCCAGGAGCGACTTCTGAGCACATAGCCAGAAGTAACCCCTGAGCGTCACCGGGTGTGGCCCAAAAACCAAAAAAAAAAAAAAAAAAAAAAAAAAAGAATTAAGTTTAAAGGACTGAAAGTTGGTACAGGGATAAGGTTCTTGCTTCACAAGCAGCTGGCTTTAGTTCAATCCCTATGGCTGCCTATCCACCACCAGGAGTGACCACAGATCAGGAGTAAGCACCTTGGGCAGGGCTTGTCCACCCCCAAGACAAGGTCTATAATGATGTTCATAATGATTTTACTAAAACAAAGAAGAATATTTATCTCAGAAATATCTTTATCAAAAAGAGTACTAAGATATTTTACATGAAATACCTCCAAAATTTATATGGAATAATGCCCAATCCAGCTTTAATGTTAATAAAAGTTACAAACAACACAAATGCATGATTGTGTGATTCAATGTGTGATTCACATATTAAATTATTTGAATACAACCGCATGCTTCCAAATGACTAAAATTGAGTTTTGAAATGCTCAGTGTGCTGTTACAGGCAAAACAAGGGACAAGTAAAAACCACATACAAAATGCAAACCTACTTTAAAAAATTATGCACAGATAAGCAAAACACTATAAGACAACAAGCAAATGATATGAGAAAGAATCTGCTATATTTTGCAATGCCTCCTAAGTTAAAATATTCTCAAAGAATCTATTCATTTTATTATAATAAAATCAGTAATAAAATAAAATATTTAGCATTGAAGCTGCAATCTTTAGCTAAGTTTTTAAAAATATGTGCCATGCTATGGTTTTTGATTAAAAAATGTGGTTTTGAAATAATAGATGTAAAGATAATAATGTAATGTTGGTATCTCATAATACTTAATGAACAAAAGCAATGTTAAAATAAAACACAGGATTCCCAGAAGCCATAAAACAAAGAAAGGGAAATAATTCTATAAACTCATATTGAAAAATGTTGACTAAGTGAGTAGAGGGAACTAGCCTGGACCACAGTAACTCAATCCCTCCACTAAGATAATAGGAAAGAAGGAGTAAGTTCTGAATTCAGAGACTCTATAATTTAGAGTTGGGGGGGAAGAGAAAAGTCAAGAAAAACACCTTAGAAAACATTTATTCCTGTGTATAATCATGGACATTGGTGAAAGGAAGGCTCACTTCCAAACTGATGGAAAGGGCTAATTACCACAGCCACAAATCTTCAGTAGCTGGTTCAGGAAACTCTAATCTGGGACATCTAAATAGATTTATTTGAAACAAGCCCCCCCCCAAAGGATAACTAGTCCCACTGGTCCTTCCTCATTTGACATTTTTTGCTTAAGAAAAAAATGTTAGAAGTCAATATTACACTTACATATGTACTCTCAGAGGAAGACAAAATATTTATTTTAAAATGGGAATAATCTCACTCTACTAGCATTGAAAAAAAAAAGAGTTGGGCAGAACTTTCCCATTCAAGCATGAAATGGAATAAAAGATAAAGTAGGTAATTTTGAAGTGAGGGAGTTAGATAAAAATAGGATTGAGAAAGAAAAAGAGAGTAGTTCAGTCTATGAAGAAAATATAAACCAGAAAAAATAATTCAGTTACTGAGAAGTAATTGAATAAAACAAGAGATGAAATTGAGATTCTAAAAGATGAACAAAAAATAAAAAATTCCATAAAGAGAGAAAAAAAGAAAAAAGATGAATGAAAGGGAAGATGGCAGAAGAAACACTGGAAACTAACTAAATGTCATGACATAAAAACACTGAAACATACAAGGAATAAAATAGTAAAATAATGGTAAGTAGAAAGATTTAATCAATATAGTGGATAGAGAAGAGACAGAGTTTATAGAAATCAGAACAGAGGGGTAAAGAATTAAAACAATAGAACATAAGGATAATTGTTGCTTTCAGAGACAAAAAATGTAACAAAGGTATAAAAGGTATGATAGAAGAAAAAAATTTTTGAACTTAAAGTTGACCTAAACTTGCAGCTCAAATGGGCAGGCAATGTTGTAGAAAAATACTAAAATAAGATGGAGTGACAGCAAGCCACATCCTAGGTAAATTATGACCTTCCAGGCTAAGAAAATATTTTTTTTAAACATCTAGAAGGCAAGGCAGGAGAGAGAGTACAGTGGGTAGGATACTTGCCTTGCAGTAATACCTGAGCACTGCCAGGGGTTATTAAAAAACAAACAAGCAAACACTGGAAGGCAGAAAGGTAGTTCCCTGTTGAGGTAGGGGGCAATAATATTGGTGAGTCAAGGATTTCTTCACAATGATATTTAATCTCAAGGACACTAAGATGAGTATCTACCAAGTATGGAGTATTGAATGAATGGACCTAGTCAGTTTAATTGAAGACCTGAACTCTGAAAGATGCAAAAACACAGGAAATTAAAGATCTCTCAGTGGTTTCTGAAAAATAGCACCCCAAAACCCAAGAAGAGAAACAGGAACTCTATGAGATTAAAATAGAAAAGCCAAAGTAAAGTGTTTTTTTCATGAACATCACAGGGTTACAAATAAAGAATGGCTAAACAATTAGTGAAAGCAGAATCATATTTATTATACAACTTGACTAAGTAGAATTCATAAAACTTAGAAAAGCCAGATCTGGGGCCGGAGCAGTGGCGCAAGCAGTAAGGCATCTGTCTGGCCCGCGCTAGCCTAGGACAGACTGTGGTTCCATCTCCAGGTAACCCATATGGTTGGTCCCCCAAGCCAGGAGCGATTTCTGAGCGCATATCCAGGAGTAACCCCTGAGCATCACCGGCTGTGGCCCACACCCCCCCCCCCAAATAAAAGAAAATCCAGATCTTTGGTTTTATAAACAATTAGTATCTGAAGATAATATCTGGGAATATTGGTGGAGGGAGGTTGACAATGAAACATTGTATGTCTAAAACCCAACTAAGAATAACTTTGTAAATCACAGTGGTTTAAAAAAGTTAAAAAAATTAAAACAATAAAAAGGAATGAACGACATTAGACGTTTAACATTTCAACTTATTAAATAGCTTTGCTTAAAAAAACATTTAGCCAAAATTCAGAATTTTTTTCAGTTTTTCTTCAGATAAATTCTAGCAAAACTGATTATTTTTCTTCCTTATTTGGAGGGATGGATTGGGGTGGGCATATCTAATGATATTCAGGAGTTATTCCTGGTTCCGCATGAAGAAATTTTTCCTGATGGTGGTCAGAGGAATTGATCCTGGGTCAGCTGCATGCAAGGCAGATGTCCTAATCGCTGCACTATCATTCAGGTCTCCACATTAAATATTTTCTAATCTGTTTATTTGAGGAGGGTCTTTTCACTCAGGGTTACCCTTGGAAGTGTTTGTGAGACCATGAGGTGAATGCTGGGAGATGCAGGAGTTATTTCAGTTTCAGTGCTTTGGGGTTTATGCCTTGTGATATTCAGAGAACTGCATGTCATTGAAAATTGAATCCTGGGCTCCAGCATGTAAAGAAAACATGAGATACATTCCTTTGTACTATATCCTTGCTTCATAAATTGAACACTATTTTAGGTTTTACATTTATCAGATAACAATAATTCACAAAAGCATAATTTATAAAAGTTATATCATGTTTCTAAGACTCTCCACTCATTCGTGAATATAACCTATTGATTTGAATGAAAATAATAAATATGCAGTGCATATGGCGGAGGGATAAAGTCTTACATTATCTCTTGTTGCTCCTTTATCCAAATAGTAAAAACTCCAAGTTTATTATAATGGATATATATCCATTAAATATTATATATATTTGAATTTAAGGTAATATATATGAATGTAGATATAAGAAGTAAGTCAATAGTTTAAGAAATATATAAAACTTAATAGATACAAACATGTATACATAGTTCTATAGAAAATGGGAAACAATTTTAAACTGCAACCCTAAGTCAGTATTGCATCTTTCTAGTTTATAATTAGTCTTGCTTCATATTTTTGAAAACCAAACAGGCCATTAAGAGCATGCATGTTGTGCTAGACATTTAGCTAGACTTATTACTGGTTGGAGTGCAATTTCATTAAACTTTAAACACATTTTAATGAGCTACAGGTATAGTTTGTTCTGCAAAACTACAATGAATTACTCACTCCCTGAACTCACTTTAAAAAGGAAATACAAGTGTCGGGTCAAAGATGAACTGGAAATCCCATCCAATTATCAAAATAACAAGAATGTAAAGGGATCCACACTGCTATTTAATCAAGTGAGCTTGTAGTCTTGGGTGCTAACATTATGAGAATCTGTCTATTATGTCATTACTCAGGCTGCAAGAAATTAGATCCTTCTTAGCCTTTCCAGCTGGGGCTTAGTGGAAGTATTGCTAACATCTCAGCAATTCTAGCGAGGGAAGGAACCAAAAAGACACTAAAGTAGCAGCTAAGGGTGGGCCAATTCATCAGGATATGCAGGCGATATAAGGCAGAAGGTGTCCTGGATAGGGATTGGAAGATATAAACTCTAGTCTCACTTTTCTTCTCTCTTATCAGCCAGGAGTGTATGAGGAAAGTCTTTGCCCACTGAATGTATTTGCAAAATGTAGACACTTGATTAATTTGTTTCTAAAGTTAATTTTTTTTAACATCCTTAGCTTTTTTAAAGCACGTGTTTCATCTAAATTACACCTAAAACTTTTAGAATTCTATATAAAGAGGGACATATTTATCTTTTTTTTTTTTTTGGGGGAAAACTGGCAATGCTCAGGGATCACTTCTGGTGGGACTTAGGGAGCCATATTGGGTGTGAAGTATTGCCCTCTAGTTGGCCATAGGGATGACAAGTGCCCTACCTGCCCTATTATCTCTTCATTTCTAACTAGAGAATCTAGACAAGGTTCCTGTGTATTATTCAAGAGTATCAGGAGTGTTCTTTTATTGCAAAATAACTTCTCTGCAGGGATACTCTGGTCTATGAACTTTGCCCCCTCATTAATTTTGTATAAAATATTTTTTAGAAGTGACATTGTATTATAACATTAAGATTTATTTTAGACATATACATTTAAAATAGTTCTACCTATTAGCATGCAAACAATAACTTGTTTCTATTTCCTCAGAAAATTCTTAACAGGTTATTTCAGTGTATAAAAATTTATTTGGGGTATAAGGTATGATCTGAATTAGCAAAAACAGTTTTTATGCCTAAGGACATTTTATGTTTTTTTACTATTTCAAGTGCTATATATATATGTATATAGTTTTTGTTTTTGGGTCACACCCTACAGTGCTCAGGGTTTACTCCTGGCTGTACTTTCAGAAATCGCTCCTGGCAAGCTCGAGGGACCATATGGGATGCCAGGATTTGAACCAATGACCTTCTGCATGAAAGGTAAATGCCTTACCTCAATGCTATCTCTCTGGTCCTCAAGTGCTATATTTTACTGTTTCAAATCTCTTTTTTTCCCCCCCGCTCACCTTCCCGGGTGAAACTGTTTCAAATCTTTTAAAAAATAAGTAGGGTATTTTATACTTGAGTTTAAATGCATATGGTTTATGAAAATAACCAGAGAAGCAGAAAACAACAAAGAAATCAGAACTTATTCTTTTTTTTTTTTTTTTTTTTTTTTACCATTGGAACTATTCAAGATTTTCAGCTCAAGAAAAGGAGTCAAATGATGGCTGTGAAGACAAGAGTTAGACCTTTCTAAGTCTGGTAAAATTTGGGAAGCCATGACTGAATGAGGGAAGTAGAAAGCCTGTATAGAGTACAGGTCGGTGTGGGTTGGGGAGGAGGGACACTTGGGATATTGGTGATGGGAATGTTGCACTGGTGAAGGGTTTTATATATATATATAAAATTTGGGAAGCCAATACATGGTTATGAAAACAAATGTTGGGATATTATTAAAGGGATTTAATTGGTAAAGGGTGGGATTTCTAATAGTTATTCAGCGGTATATTTCCGATTTTTATGTCTCTATTTTTTTTTTTTGTTGTTGTTTTTTGGGTCACATCCTTCGGTGCTCAGGGGTAACTCCTGGCTCTGCTCAGAAATCACTCCTGGCAGGCATGGGGGACTATATTGGATGCGGGGATTTGAACCACCAGTGGTCTTGAGGTGGCTCCTTGCAAGGCAAACGCCCTAATGCTGTGCTATCTCTCCGGCCGCTGTGTCTTATTTTTTATCTCTAATTTTTAATATTTCTCTGACTCTGACTAGGCTGGAAGGCAAAGCATGTATTATATTTTTACCCCCAAAAGTTACACTGGTGAGGGGGGGTGTTCATTCCATGACTAAAACCCAACTATGAACACCTGTGTAATCATAGTGCTTAAATAAAAAATATTGTTAAAAACAAAACAAAACAAACAAAAAATTGAAGAGAGATTCTAATTGAAAAACATCCAGCAGGCCCGTTGGATTTCTAGAAGCTTGTAATCTCACCAAATTTTAATAACTTCTAAACACCTATGGGGTGTATTTTGGATAATCACCAAAGTGAAATTTTCAAGTTAGGTACACAATGTGCATCTTAGGATATATCCTCGAAGCCTTGGAAAACACTTTTCTGTTTAAGAAATGAGAGAATTTTAGGGGCCGGAGTGGTGGCGCTGGGTGTAAGGTGTCTGCCTTGAGCTCTTGCCTAGGACGAACCACAGTTCAATCCCCTGGCGTCCCAAATGGTCCCCCAAGCCAGGAGTGATTTCTGAGCGCACAGCCAGGAGTAACACCTGAGTGTCACCGGGGGTGACCAAAAAAAAAAAAAAAAAAACCAACAACAAAAAAAAGGAAATGAGCTAATTTTAATAAAGCACAGGCATGCAAATTAAAGGGAATCTAATTTCATGATAGAAAAGTGAAAGGGAATATAGAACATGGTAAATAATAAAAAGAAAAAGAATAAAGGTCTTAAGATTATATCTATATTTCAGCTTTAACTCCTTAAAAAAGGATATACTTTTAAAAATGATCAAGATCTTATCCTTTGGCACAGCAAATAAAAATAATACCTACTTTCATGTTTCAGGTTGTTTGTAAATGTTAGTCTCATACTAAGTCTGGAAATTTTTTTCTTTGATCAGTCCCATTGAAAAATATGAGTGAATACTTGACTAGTAGTAACTAAATCAATCAGTTAACTCAAGGATTTGTCTAAGGATACAGACTGATTGTCATAAAGTGCTATATTCAAGCTGTTTAACAATAAGGTTGTATTTTTCCCATTTTATTTATTTATCCCAAGACTGGTTTTATTTATTGTTTGACTTAAATATTGAGAGCATTACCTTTCTTTAAATGAAAACTTAAAAATAAATATATTCATCATGAAAACTGACAAAATTGAGAAAGTATTTTTTTTTATGTTTGGGCCACACCCAGTGACACTCAGGGGTTACTCCTGGCTATGTGCTTAGAAATCATTCCTGGCTTGGGGGACCATATGGGATGCTGGGGGATCAAATCAAGGTCTGTCCTGAGCCAGCCGCGTATAAGGCAAAATGCCCTACTGCTTGAGCCTCTGCTCTGGGTCCCTATAGGACGTTTCTTAACCAAAGGTTAAGGTTGTGATCTTAAAAGCTGTATTTTTTCTGCAATGAAAAAATTTTTCTGCAAGGAAAATATTTACTAAAGATGGATGTAGGGAGGAGAGCTGCAGGGATTAGGGGAAATTGGAACTTCAACTGCTTTTTTTTCTGCCCACCTGTGTCAGTCTCCACCAGAACTTCTATAACCTTCTGAGTTCCCTGTACTTTACATTTGGTCTAGAAGAGACCAGTAAAGGCAACAGCAATAGCATGGGAACTGGTTAGAAAATGCCAAATCCAAGCTCTGCTGAGTCAGAGCCTACATTTTCCACAAGAAACTGTAGTGGGCATTTAATATTTGATCACCACTGGCCAAAAGATGGAGAGAAATTTCATAGAGAAAATTAAAGGGATCCTGCCAAAAATTACCCAGCTGCATTTCAATCACCTCGAGGATCTATCTGAACACAGATTGATGGTTTTCACATCTAGAATTCTGATTCTGGAGGTTTGTGATGGGTTCCCCAGTTTTTCATTTTAATTCTTTTGTTGTCATCACCTTTTCCTTTAACATGTTAATGCCAGTATGTGTGGCATATAAGACCAGTGGTGCACACATGAATGTGGCTTAATTAACACAAATTACAGTGCTGTTGTCAATGTGTTAATTATAATTTTGCTGGTTTACTGCTATATAAATTTTGAGAGTACAGCTTTATACATTTGTGTATTATCTTTGCTATACCAACCTCCCCAACATTCAGGTCATTCCCATGACCAAATAGGCCTTTGAGTACTATCCACCCTCCCATATCTGGTAACAATCATAATTTTGGTTAAGATTAAAAGTGTTTGTTGTTGTTGTTGTTGTGCTTTCTTAGCTTACTCGCTTTGATCATTTTTATTCCACACATGACAGAGACTATGTGTCTTTATGTGTGTCTTCATGTCTTATTTCACTCATCAGAATCATTTCAATTCTACTGCGTTGTTGAAAAGGGACAAGATTTCATCTTTTTATTTTTCCAGAGTTATGTGGTCTCTCACTGAATAAATAGTCCACAGTTTCTTTATTCAGGCATCCAAGGAAGCCTCAATCTTCATTTATAACAAGTTCCAGGGGATGCTGATGCTGCTGATCCAGGTACCATCCTTTGAGAATCAATGCTGAATACTAATTTAGCTCAGATTACATATCACCTTCTGCATTCCTCCCTACTGCCTTGCCTCGCCATTTCTCCCCTTCCCCATCATTTCTCATCAATGTGGGGAAATCAGAAGAACTTTTAGTTTCAATTTGCTATAACTACTCATCTCTCTTTTTTTTTTCATTAAAGCTCTAGAGTTACAAGAGATACCCATCAATCTTAGCCACAAGGGTGGCTATTCTTAGGGGAGCTAAAACAGGTACAAATATCTATAATACCAGGTTGAAAAAGAGAGATGTCTTTTAGAAGGTCTAGATAAGGAACAATGTGAATAAGAAGAGGGTTGAAAAGCTCTCAATTCCTCCGCTGAGAAGAATAAGTATAATCTTTCTGAGGCAATTCAAGGTCCTGTGCATTCAATAAAGATTTAGTAAACTAAATATTTGTCTATCCAAATAACAAAATATGACTGATTGTCAGTACATTTTTATGTTTCTAGAATAAAAATGGTGTTTGTACACTTGTTCTGTCTATTCCACTAATAGTGAATTGAATCTTAGTTCTCAGGTTTCTGTCATTTGTTTTTCATAAAAATTCAATAGGGGAATTTACAGTTACCTGAGGGAACTCATTATTTTAATTCTAATTAAGTCAAGTTTTATTCTTTATTGATTTGCCTTCTGTCTGGCAGCCTGAATAACATGAAAAGTAGATTGGAAAAAAGTCAGGCATAGGATTTGCTATAGTTCAAGGAGAAAGTTACTGCTGTGTGGATTTTATATTATGTTTTAGAATGAATCTCCAAATATATTTCTGACAGGTTCTACTGGAGAAGAAAGGGAATATACAGGACGCTTGGCTAGGTGCTCTTGTCTCTACTCAATAGGGGAATACATGGATACAGAGTCAATAAACTACTTTTCTATTTCCCTTCACCCACTCAATGCCAACTTTTCTATTCAAACAATGGCCACCCATCAGACCAAGCATAATCTTCATTACTAAAGTATAAGTTACCAACAGAGCTTTCTAAATTTTTCTAAAAGGGTCAGTTCTTTTCATGAAATGTTGAAAGTTAAAATTAAAATTCCTGTTAGGCTATAATCTGCATGTTAGACTCCCCTCTCACTGCCAGAATGAGTCATTACTTCTGAGCCTTACCCAAGAAGATAGGTTTCCATTAGCCAGTGCTCAAATAGGCATGATTCTAGGGAGAACCAGATTACCATAGTTTGAGCTCCCTTCAGAAACAGAAGTACCAGCAAATGGAAAGATAAGACAAGAGCAAAAACAAAAGGCGTATGCATAGGAGCAGATATGAAGGAGGTGTGGATTGAATTTGAGCAAAGTCAAGAGGAGAAAGGAGAGGGAAGAAAGAAGTGCAGGGCATAATGATATTATGTGATATATGGACTTCTGGATATTATGTGATATTATGAACTTCGGGAGTTCCAACTCCTTTGATTTGCTTTATTTGAGGGGGTCACACCCAGCAGTACTCAGGAATTACTCATGACTCTGAACTCAGGAATTACTAATGGTGGTACCTGGGGGATCATATGGATGCCAGGGATCAAACGTGGGCTGACCACATTCAAAGCAAGCACCGTACTTGTACTATCTCTTCACACCTGCTAAAGATCCAACTCTTTATACAACCTATATAACTCCTGAAAATTATTTTAAAGAATCCCACGAGTTAACAGACAGCCTTCTAATTCAGAAATGGAAAGGGGGAATATTTTTAAGAAGAGTGTAACTGAGCTAGGGATTAGAGGGAGGAACCATATAATGAAAATTTTATTAGTAATGAGCTGGTGTCATGGTAAAAGATAATTTTTCAAAACGTTATGAAAACAGGGAAAATCCAAATAGAACACAGAGAATAGGGGGCATTTTTGTCTTTCATCTTAAAGTAATGGAAAGCGCTGACTTGCATTTGAAATACTGTGGGACACAGAATAACAGCAATTTCTGCCCATCTTGTCAAACTGACTCTTAAAACAAATTTGCTGTCCATTTTCCTAAGAAGAAACCCATCCTTTTATTGTCTTTTGAATTGTGGCATTCTAGAGTTAGGTAACTAGCAGGATTAGCTTTTATTGTAAACACACCCAAATTTTGCCAACGAGGTAAAATGTTGTTCTCTAGAATGGTGTAAATAGTTTTGTTTGAAGATCAGGCCTGTGTAATCCTTGTAGCTGGTCACCCACACAGAATGTTGAGACTGGTATTTTTTTTTTAAATGGATACTGTCCAAACCTCAAACTTCCTAGAAAAGGAAAATGAAATCTTTTAAGAGGGACGGACTTGGCTACTGGGTAGAAGATAGAGAGCTAGAACAGTGGGTTCCAACTCCATTTCTGGAAAATGAACATTTCCATATGTCACTCACTTAAGTAGAACTTTCACCGTTTGGGCTATGTCTAAACAGTAACTATCCTTGACATTTCCCTCTAAGCAACTCACATTTAATGAAAACTTAAATTAGTTTAAAAAAGACTACTATATTTCTACTCCAAAGAAAAAAACCTGGACAAATATTATAAATTACGATGATGAAATAATCTTACTGATTTGTTGCTTTATATGATTGTTTAGGAACATGCCAGTAGCCTGAGTCCTGAACCTTATTACACAGATATGAACAAGTGGGGTAAGATACTTGTCATTTTGTTTTGTTTTAGGGCCACAACCAGTGGTGCTCAGGGCTTACTCTTGCATTGTTCAGGGGACTATATAGGGTGCTGGGAATGGAACCTGGGTGGGCTGTTTTAATAAAAACACTGTACCCACTATACTAACTGCTCTAGCCCCTAAGGTGCTTATCTTGTAAGCAGTACGCCTTGCTTTAATCCCCACCCTCCAAGTCCCCATACTGTTTATGGTCCCCTGAGCACCTAAGCCAGGATTAGGCCCTGAACAACTCCAGGTATGGCCCAATTCCTCACCCCTTCCAAATGAAAAATAAATTCTAGGGCCATCAGCACATTTTTTTTTAACAAAGCACAGCTGCTTTGTAAATTTAGCTGGAGTTAATCAGATTGAAAGACAATTAAGTGTGCATGTTCATGTCAATGCTACATTCTCTTTTACTTTACATTCTTTGTACATCTAACATCATCTACATTGCCAAGAGAGCAGATTCCATTAGGAGAAGACACTACAATATTCTATGTAGTATGTAACAAGCACTTAATTTTAGGACACTATTTTCTTTCTTTGATGGGGATTTTTCATTTAAAATCAGTTGTCTTGAGTGTGTCTGATCTGAGTTTGATCCTTGACAAACACCTATGACACCTAGAGCATCACATGATGAAGCTCTGGGGTTCTGAAGCACCACCCAATCACTAGGAGGGACTTATAAGTAATAATGTCCACATTTAGAAAGCAAAACAGGTAATCAAACAACAAAAACTTACAAATATATTTCAGAACCAGCATTTTCAATAGCTAGGTAAGAAAATAATAGATTAAAAAAACTGTTAGTGAGATGAGTTGCTCTCAGCTTTATGGGTACATTTATTAGCATGAGTGATAGAAAAATATGAAAACACTCAACAGTGAAATAGAATTGAAATAATTGGAATCACTTCTTGTTCAGTGTCAGTTATTTTTGCACCAAAGTGCTACAGATTTGTGAAGAATTTCATGCGACAAAAGTGGCTGGAGAAAGGCAATGTGGAATGGAGAGTATAATTAAATGGATCAGACAAATCTGGATAACAAATCACCTCTTTGCCACTTTATATGGTATTAATGCATACATTTGTTGAAGTTTTTTTTGAATATGTATTTTAAGTTGCAAAATGGGACTGGAGGCCATGGTACCACCCTGTAAATTTGTCTGGCAAATAATATTTACTGTTTGGTGCCTTGCAAATTGTAAAATACTCACTAAGTGGCAGCTATTAAGATTATGATGGTCAAGAGGTTGTTATGTTTAGAAGGTAATGGCCACATACTGATAACTGAGCCCTATAGTTTTTGGATGGATAGGATCACAAAGCATTTAAAGTTTTACTATAAACAGTGGTTGGAAAGAGCCTGCAAGATTTTGTCTTAGTTTTGAGAAACACTGCCAATAGTTGATGATGTGCTAACATGCTGCCTTCACTTAAAAGATCATGATTTTGCCTTATTTTTAGATGGGAATATTTTTTCCCCAAGCAAAATTTTTTCTCATTTAATCACACTTTTATCAAAACCATATCCATGTGAGTTAAGGGATGAGAACCAAACTAACTTCCATTCTGGAAAAATTGCTTCACAATTAAACCAATTTTTTTTTGCCATCACATTTCATTCAGCTATAGTCATATGCTCTTGTGGCCATGAAAATCAGTTCAGATCCTTGGTTGCTAAGCAGTTTCTTTTTAAAGTTTCACTGAATTATTTATTATTTCTCCTAAACTGTTTTACTGTGCTCATGGTCTTTTTTTCTTACTAAGGTTCATTGACCTCTCAACTGTTTTTTGGACATTAGGTTCAAAATAACAAAGACAATGAAATATTCTGTCTTAAAGATAGCTATTAGTATCAAGTATTTATTTGTTTGGACTCAGAGTTCCAGATGATTCAATATATGACATCAGTATCTGGAATTCCCTTATAGAAATTATGTTTACAATGAAAGAGACAGTGGTAAGCATTTAAATCTATAATACAAAGAGTGTAATTGCTTTCTCCATATTCAACATACTACCCCACCCCACCACTAAACACACACATATCCATAACTAAACTCAATAGTCAATGATATTTTTAGCATTTGCCTGGTCTTTCACTTGAAAAAAATCCACTTATTTAACAAATGTTCAAACCTAAAGTGTCAGACATTCTTGCAAGTGTTTGAGATACATGACAGAACAAAATATATATTGCTGCCTCATCCTAGCAAGAGACTGCTAGGGAATCTCTTTAATGATAATTAAAATAATTAAAATAGAATATGAAATGAAAAAATATTGTCATCAGAGAGTTATGGAAATAATTTGGGAGATAAAATATTATGATTAAAGATGAACCTATATACTCATTATTATGTGTCTATCAATAATAAATTATCCTATGCTTCTTAGCAAATTTACATTAAAAGAGCAACACTATAATATCAAAGGGCAAATTACTTCCTATTTAAAATTTTAAAAATGTCTGAACTCAAGGTTTATTTTTATCAAACTTATTTGGTGATAAAAATTCACAAATTTCTTTTTTTTTCTTCTTCTTTATTTTTTACTTTCTCCCTCCCCTCCTCCAAGTTCACAAATTTCTAATGAGTATTCTATAAGATTTTATCTAACAATGTAAATGTTTGTTCATTTCACTGCAGACATATGAATATGGTGATATAGTATAGCATATTCCATTACACCTTTCTAATCTACCCTATACCCATCTAAATATGACAAGGCTTTTGGATAAGAAATTATGAAATTGCATGCATACATGTTTACAAGGCAGATAACTACTACATTTTCCTGTGAAGGTCTATCTTTTCCCCTGATGTTATCTTTCTTAGATTAAAATATACCTTTATGAGGTGATAACAGATAGAAAATGTTGGCTTGTTCTGTTTTCAAATATCTTTCTTTGGCAAAATGAAAAGTTTGGCAAGTCTCTACTTTTAAATAGGATAGCTCATCTGTTAACATTTAGATAGCTCCTCTGAAAGTAAGTGTGATACTGACCTAGTCTAGCATGTTTGCTTCCTCATAATCCACCCTCAATCCATCTGTCCTAGAGTTTAATTATTACAATTATTTAAATTTACCTACTTAAATGAAATAAACATATTTACAATGAAAATATTGTCACCACTATAAGGGAAACTGCTAACGTTTGCCAGTAAAAGGAAGTCAGTTAAAAATGAATGTAAATAAAATTTGTTTTACCTAAATCACCTGGCTATCTTTTCTCCTTGAACAGATCAAACATAAAACATCTTAGATGTCTTTCAATCAACAGTTGTCCTTCATATTTATCTAACGACAATTTAATTTCTTTCTGCTGTTGCTTGTAAAGGCAGATCAACAATCTCTTTCTGAGTATTTCATATATCCCAGTGTAAGTTGTAGCTAGATGCTTAACCCCTCAGAACAGTATAGTTATACTTTGATTTTAGAATCCCCAATAAAGTCTTGGATTTCTTTCTTCTTATAAGAGTAGAGCCCAATGATTCTCAAAAGTTAATGCACATAAATGCCCTGAATACTTCTCTAACTAAATACAGGCTGGTTCAGTAGTCCTAGGGTAGAGATTGAGATTACATTTCTTACAAGCTCCCATGTATTGGTGTTGGAGTTTAGACCACAGACTGAGGAGTAAAGCTACCTCTCTCCCACAATTAGAATGTGAAATCAAGACTGACTGGATTGGTGAGATGAACTAGATTATCTTTGAGATTTCCTCCATCCATCTGTATCCTGTAATTTCTGAGTGCTGTTCTAAAAGCAGTCGAGAGGCCAAAACCTTTAGAATTAGTGGCAAATTGACTTTTCCTAATTCTGATATTTTGGATCTGATAGCACAAACACAGGGATATAATTGTACAATATACATTGGAATACTATTTCAATGGATTTGTAGAAAATTCAGAACAATAAAAATAGAAGGATAAGGTTATTAAGATTGAAGGGAAAAGAAAACAAATCAGTGTTCACTAATTTTAAGTTGTGAAGATTTATTAATGTTCTTTTTTCTGTGCTTTACATACATACATACATACATACATACATACATACATATTTTTAATTAAAAAACTGCCTCCAGAAATGAAGAATGAACATGTGTGCATTTGTAATTTGGAATGTCTTTTTAATGACAAATTTTTATATCTCTCATTCTATTTATCTTTCTCCTTTCCAATCTATTTCTTTTTTTTTTAAATTATTATAACCAAAAGTATTTGTAACTAACAAAGCAGTTCAAATCCACAGGAATGCTGTCTAGAGAAAATGAAATAAATACATCATAACATTTAATTCACTGTAGAATTTCCACCTTGTTTCTTTCCCAGTAATTGGTTATTTAACTTATAAAAACTCTGTATTACCACTAATAATTTTACTTCAATATCTTTACTATTTGTTTTTTAAACTTATTTTTTCTGAGAAAGTTTTAAGATTCCTGGATCAGTTTATACATGTAAGTTATATAATATTCAAGAATTGAACAAATGTTTTTAAAATAGTTTGGGCACTTATTTATTGTTTTGAATTTTCTTATAAATTGAAGAATAAGTGAGGTAGGACAATCAAGGTTAGCAACTACTGTTTTTTTTTTTTAAACTATAATTGATAACTGCAATGTCCCCAGGCCTCCATCTACTCATTTGGAACAGTGAATAGTCAGAAGTATCTACCTTATTGTAAAGAATTAAATGATATAATTCAGGTACAGAGCTAAGTTCATTGAGGTCAATAAAACTATGTCCTTCCAAATGTCCCATGAGAACAAAAGCTATTTCTTTCAATATGCTTTAGTGCTTTCTCATTAAGGACAATTTGCTATTGTTAATAGAATTATTATCACTTACATTTGGGGAGCAAGTAGAATTTTGGAGCTCAGAGTTGATTAAAATATTTTTCAATTTGTATTAATAGTGTGGTTTGGGGCTAGTCATTTAACTCCTTGTCTAATTCTCTTTTTTGTGAGTAAAGATATTGAACTAGGCAATCTATAATAAATATTCCTTATGTGTTAAGGTATGGATCCATGGCAGAATATTATATATATGTATATATATATGAACATATGTATATCTATGTATTCACACACATACACACACATCAGGCTTGAAAACAAAGGTGCAGGAAATAATATATGACCTTTTGCCATGAGTACTATGTTCCTTTGGAATCAATAATTGTCCATTATTTCTAATTTTAAAATATCACACTATTTGTCACAACTTGAAACTTGGCTGCTTAATAATCCTTGGTCATATTTTTTCTTTGTTTCTACTTTTGCCTTCAATACAGTTGAACAGAACTCCTTCGAGGACTAAAGCATTTTTCAATGCTGGTCTTCTTTAACCTGAATTTTAGTACTAGTTTTATTTTCAGTTCAAAGTACTCTGCTTTTTCTGAACTCAGATAATATTCGATTTATGAATTTGTAAACCAAGACTCTTTGACTCTAAGTGATAGACTCTTCTGAGATAACAGAAACTCCACCCAAATCTCATCCTTGGCTCTTACCAGCAAACTACTTGGCCGCTGGCTGTCATTTTTCTCTCCCAAATATTTTTGAAACAGAACTTTGAATCTTAGGTTTCAACACAAGTGCAAATATTTGTTTAAAAGAAAAAGAGAGAGCAACATGTAGCACTCATTTTGAACCCACACAAGAATAAATAAATTCTCAACAACTAAATTAACTTAAACATTATTTTTTTAAAGTGATGGCACTTGAGCAAAAGTAATACTTCTAAATTTATAAAAATTTTAGAGTTGGTCTCACCCTCATCAAGAACCTTTGTTGCTGCTTTAACTGTTGCTGAAAACATTACTGTACAATATGTTATTTTAAAAAATCAAGGGAAAAGAAACTGATGGTTTTGAGTATCTTGATTTAAGTGTCGAACTAGATTTTGTACACTAGTTTTTGTTTTTGTACACACATCAATTTCTTATTTGATTCTAATATGAGCAGGATAGAAGTGCATACTTTTGCTTGGAACTCTGTGACTACTGTGAACTACTTTTTTTCCCTGCCATATTCTTTAAATTTAGGTCTTTGAGGCCGGAGCGATGGCATAGCGGTAGAGCATTTGCTTTGCACGTGGCTGACCCAGGACAGACCTGGGTTCAATCCCTCGGCATCACATCTGGTCCCCCAAGCCAGGAGTGATTTCTGAGCACATATCCAGGAGTAAACAAACCCTGAGCATCACCAGTGTTGTCCAAAAACAAACAAACAAAAAAAAGTTAGGTCTTTGGGGTAAAGACAAAACTATTCAGACCTTTCACCTATAACATGGAGAGCAATTGCCTGGGGAGTACAGGCAAGGCTCTGTAACCTTTGTCAGTCTGAATTTACAGATTCCTTCTACTTCTCTGCTTTCCAGGAACTGTCTCTGTGTGTGACTGATGTACATAAAAAGAAAGGAGTCTGGGAAATATTTCTATTTTTTCTCATTAATTTTGTTAAATCCCTTTCAAGTTTTTGGACACAGCCTCTTGAGTTAAGCCATTAAGAAACTTAAAGACCAAAGACCAAGTTTAACTGTTCTTGAATGACTTCAGTAAGGACGTGGTTTTGGACTGTTTCTAAACCATTTGGCAAAGTGTTGCCAGTTTGCATATAATAATTGACATTCACTCATATAATTGGTCAATGCATAAAGTGTTAGGTAAATCAACTGATAGTTTTCATCATTATCTCTCAAGTTAATTATTCATTCACTAATTTATTTATTCATCTGTAATCAAATAAGTACTATTTACCAGATATTTATCAAGCATTTACAATAACAATGTAGTTAATAACCTGAAATTAGGGATTAAATATTCTTAGGTTCAAAGTCAAGAGCCATCATTGTTCAATATTTGGATCTACAACAAAGCATTTAGTCTTAAAAAATTTAATTTCTTTATCTATAAACTGGAAATCTGATAGAATCTACATCATTGGCAGTAGTATAAAAAATGAGGACATTGGGGCCGGGAAGGTGGCGCTACAGGTTAGGTGTCTGCCTTGCAAGCGGATGGACCGCGGTTCGATCCCCCGGTGACCCATATGGTCCTCCCAAGCCAGGGGTGATTTCTGAGCACATAGCCAGGAGTAACCCCTGAGCGTCAAACGGGTGTGGCCCAAAAACCAAAAAAAAAAAAAAAATGAGGACACAGTATAATTCCTGAGTCATGACTACTACATAGTAAAAAGTGCTGCTATTATTGCCAAAATGTACATGTCACTGAATGTATAAGGATGAAAATAATTAGATGACAGAGCACAGTTCAATTTTAGTTTAATACTAAAATTAATATCAGGAGAAGGTGTACAGGAATACCTGGATTATTTAGTGTCCTTTGTGGGTTATCAGGGAGAAAGAAAGAGTTGTGAGTGCTCAGGGAAGCCCAAATGAGAGAATCTTGGAGGAAAGTTCTAAACAAAAATGAGTAACTAGCCATACTTAACTAAAAAAGAAAAGAATAAAAAATAACTCATTCTTATCTCATATGAGTAACTATATACAATTGAACAAAAAGTATTGGATACTTTTAAACAAAATACATAATAAATGTTAAATTTTCAGTCATTATATAATAACAGTTGATGTAACTATAGCTGTAAAGAATATTTTTGAGGCAATTCCTGCTAAAGGGTAGTGATTCTTCATAGGAATTAACTTTCCTTGAAGACATTTGATAATTTCTGAGATATTTTATGTTTGGTGAGGGAACACTACTGTATATAGTAGGTAGAAGTCAGAGATGCTGCTAAAAACTCCATGTCACACAGGATAGTTCTGACAAAAAAAGAAGATCTGAATCGAAATGCAAAGGTGTCAATCTAGATCAGTGATAAATCTCTTGAAGAGTTTGTAAAAACCCACATTGTTTGTTGCTGTTCTCAGAATTTCTGGTTCAGTAGGTTTGGAGTGAGAATTTAATAAGCTTCCAAGTAAGCTAATGTTGCAGGCGTGGCAATTGTATTTTTGATAGCCACTAGCCTTTTCATATTTAAAATCTATAAATAAGCTACATTATTTTTCATTTATTCAAAAATTGATTGCATAGTTATTAAAATCATATTGGTGTCACATACCAACAGCGCTCTTTGTTTGGTAATAGACGTATTAATAATTAGCCCTAGAAGGAAAAATAGAAAGGCAAGTCTTCAATTGGTTGTCCCAATTTTCTGCACTGCCTTTTTTTTTCTCTAATGTCTCCCTACTGCTTTCCCTGACAAATATAATACCATACAAGCCCTTAAAAAATTGGCATACATAGAAGTTTCTGTTCAAAATCTCCAATCTCCAACCTCCAACCATTATCAGAGATTTTGAGCAGAAACGAATTTCATAACACAGTGAAATTCTTGGTAGAAGAGTGACAGGCATTTTCTTTAAAGTTCAAGTTTGTTACAGGAAGTTTGTTATTTTAGTATTTACCAAATAATAACTAATTCTAACGACTATATTGCTAATAATGTATCCACTTGCCAATAATTATGCTATTATATTATTTAATGCATAGATATATTTTACTAAACTTGCTTTTCTTTCCAATTAAGTAGAAGACTAGTTCGATTCTTCTCATACTAAGACGGGTTTGGGGAATTTAGCGTGTATTAAAGAAATCCATTACGATTTTGGAACAAATAAAATAGGAAAATCAAAAGGTCTGAGCACAAAATAGAAAAAATTCTTAATGCCTTGTAAGTGCATTTACTCACTCTCTTACTCATTAATTTTTTATAATCTGATAAAATATATGAAATATATAAAAAAGTACTGGCAGTGTTGACTAATTTTAATTTTTAAAATAGAAAGAGGAATAAAGGGTACAGAAAGGAACTGGATAAATGAAATGAGAAATAATTTGAACATTACTAAAATGGATAAGGCCTGCCAAAAGAAGGTGGTTAGCATATAAAAAAACAAGCAGAGTTCCCTCTGGATAGTATGTCTGTGAATGTTCTGTCCAAAGGCAGGTGTTTGGAAGACTTGGTTTCCTCTCTTCAGCTGCAAAAAAAGTCCAATTTTACTTCCTTCAGTAGGCAATACAACATCATGCTTTAATTTGTACAAGAAAATGGCATATTTTTCTTTTAAAAAACCTATTTATGGAAAATAAAGATGTATATTGCAGCCTTTAAGCTACAGCATTCATAAATCCCAATGTATAAGGTTGCCATTATTTATCCCTCACTGCTTGAAATTCCAGCACTAGCAAAGCACTTGATATGTTAGATCGCTCACAAAATGAATATGTACTGTCTTTTTCTATTTTTAAAATATTAATTTAAAAGAATTGAAGCACCATGGTTTATTCTTATTTGGGTTTTAGACATACTATGTTCCTCAAATCAACCATCAGTGTCTTATTCCCTCCACCAGGGTTCCCAGGTTCTTTCCCAATACAACACCCTATCCCCAGCATGCCTTTTCTATGTCACAAATATATATTAATATGCTTTTAGTTCTCATAGGGCACATGTTTGATTTATACCTTGATTCCTGAAGTGGAGAACTAAAATTATTTATTAAAGAAAAAGTAAGTGGGGCCGGGTAGGTGGCGCTGGAGGTAAGGTGTCTGACTTGCAAGCGCTAGCCAAGGAAGGACCGCGGTTCGATCCCCCGGCGTCCCATATGGTCCCCCCAAGCCAGGGGCGATTTCTGAGCACATAGCCAGGAGTAACCCCTGAGCGTCAAACGGGTGTGGCCCAAAAAAAGAAAAAAAAAAAAAGAAAGAAAAAGTAAGCATGTAGACCTGTCTAATTGAAAAAGAAAAATTTTCTTTATTGAAAAATATATAGAAAGTTTATGAGAGAGGAATCAATGAGAGAAGCCAGGGATTCTGCAACTTAGTTTTGATTCAATCTGGAAAGCACTGTGTCCAGTCCATTAGGATGCCCAATTTACTTACTGGTGAAATCAGAACTTTCATTGCTTCCTCACATCTGCCAAGATTGAAAAGATCACATACTGCAAATGTTGCTTATTTCTACCTTTTCACTCTTCCTTAAACATGTCTTTCAAGAATGCAGGGCTATTTTTGTTTATCTTAGGACCATACCTGATATGTTCAAAGACTACTCGCAGTTTGCTGCTTAGCAATTGCTCCCATCAGTGGTGAGGGCATCCTGCAGTGTCAGGAATCCAACCTGGGTCTCCCATATGGAAAAATGTGCTTCAGATTTTTTAGCTACATCTGAAGTTCCTGCTTTAGGGGCTTCTTAATCTGTAGTCCATCTGCCATGGTCTCCAAAGGCTCTAGGGATGAAATTTTATTTCAGATCCCTTTATACTTATATTTATTTCATACTTCCTTTATTTCAGATTCCTTTATACTTATGCATATTTCCTATATTGGAAAGTACTATTCTGGGAAGGATTTTCACAGAAGGCCAAAGGGGTTCATGGCACAAAGATGGTTACAAATTTCAGCTGCCTTGGTTGAAAGAGGCTCATTTTTAAACTTTTCCTCTCTATAAACTATGAAATATTTTTCATACATATATGCTGTATTTTCTTCCCAGAAAATGGCCTAATAGCACCATTATTTATTGGACCTAGAGAAAAATTAAAATGATCCAGAAAACTGACCTATTATTCTTTTGGTTTTGTTTTGTATAGGGCCCCTGAGGCTGTCTGGGGTGCTGGGGATAGACTCTGGTTTGCTGTGTGTAAAGCCATATCTGTTGTATTATCTCTCCTGTCCATTTTATCTGTTACCATATTAACAACTGTCACATCATCATTTATACTTAAATTGGGATAAAAGTGACTTGAATTTTTATAATAAACATCAAAATTAGAATCTGTTCAGCATGTTAAATGTTTATTTGGAGAGAAAAGTTTTGTTATAGACAGAATTCTTATACCCTGTGCAGTATTCTCCATCCCCACCCAGTCTCAACTCCCCAATCATATTTTAAGGTATAACCCTAAAATCTCTATGATGAGATTAGTGCCTTTATTGTTTGTTGGTTTTTGGCCCACTCCTGGTGGTATTCAGGTTTATTCCTGGTTCTGTGTTCAGGGATCACTCCTGGAAGATCTTGGAGGACCATATGGGATTTCTGGGAGTGAACTCAATATATACCCTACATGCAGCGCTATATTTGCAACCTTGGGATTAATCCCTTTTAAGAAAAGAAAGATAGAGTCTCAGAGAAAAGTGATAATAAAATGAATAAGGTGTTAGGAGCAGTCTCTGAGCACAATGCCAGGAATAAACCCTGAGCATATCTAGGTGAGACACACCCTTCCCTCAAAAAAAAAAAAAGTACAACAAATACAAGAACAACAACAAAAAAGGGAGGATATGGATCTCAATCTCCCCATATGCATCCAGAAGGAAAGGTTGTGTAGAGATATCATAAGACAACATATATTTGCAGACTAGGAAGTGAGTGAGTCCTTCTCTGATTCAAACTCTTTATTACTTTGTAGTGGACTTTGGAGTCACAATAATGCTAATAAATAAATTTCCTCATTTACAAGACTAGCAGCATTGCAAGACTCATCCAAATCAGTATCTTTTATCAAATAATAACTCTAACTATATAATTATTTTTCAATATTATTTTTTTAGCCAGGTTCACTACAGTACCTAGAGATTCAAAGAAAAAATTTTTTTCTGACATGCTCCATTTCTCTACTGCTTAACTCTATCATCATAGTTAGCTAAAAGTAATGGAAGATTTTTGTTTTGTTTTGTTTTTGTTTTGAGACCACACCCTGCTGTGTCACAGGTTACTCCTGGCTCTGAGCTCAAGAATTAGTCCTGGTGGTACTCGGGGTACAATATGGGATGTGCAAGGCAAATGCCCTACTTGCTGTACTACTGCCCTGGGAAGAAATTTTTATGCAGCTGACTTAAAGCAAATGGTTTAACATTTCAGCTTCAATTATTGGTTATCTCCTAGGTATCTTAGAAAATATGCACTTGGACAAATGGTTAGATTTTGTGTAGATAGAGCTGACTAAAGCCAATTCAGACTTACGCTGAACTCCCTTAACTTCAATGCATTTTCACTAGTTTATTCATGTTGCAACTGGAACAATTTCAAGGCTTAATTCCATGAAGTAGAAATTCCATATTGAAACAAAATTTCTTCATCACAATATCTCTTTCTCCCTGTAAAACATTACTTGCTGCAGCTTTCTACCATTATTCTTTTGGCAAACAGTTATGTTGCAATAAAAAAAACAAAAACGTAAGTTTCATTTTTCACTGCCAGTCAAGGTAGGAGGGGGCTCACAACCAGACAGAACCCAAGAATGGGATTTAAATGTCCTTCTCTATTTCAGTGTCAATGTGTTTCTGTAAAGTAAGAAGTGGAAGATCAAGTTTGACAGAATTTTAATTTGGGTAAGTTTCAATGAACAAAATTCAACAATCATGAGACTCAAGTACCCAAGCAATCTTTTAAAGACTGTGAAACTTATGGGGGAAATCTAGGCTCCTATTGAATGCTTCTGCAATATCCAATATAAATGTGCAGATATAAATATAAGGGGTTTTAGATGGCCACATTAGCTTTCTTTTTCTTGTTCTTTCCCTCACCATTCAATAGACTTCTGCTTGGTTTCTCCCACTTGGTATCCTTAGGTTGACTGCTCTTCCTTTATTCTGGCCTAAACCATGAATGATCACCATAAAAATCAGACTCTTAATGCTGCAAGGCATTACATAGTTCTCCACTAGTGGAAACAGGATAAACAGCTGGAATTTATTTAATTTCAAATAAACATTCGAAATTTAGGTTTGTCATAGTATATTCTAGTGTATTCCATAGAACTTAGCACAACAGTGGCTGTAGCTTAGAGATGAAAAAAATTAGCTGTAGGGAAATATGAGTTCTTCTAGTTCACAATTTCTTCCAGGTATATTTGAGAAAGATTTGAAGAGAAAACAATAAATATGACTTCTGGTAGTAGAGTTGTGTTAGCCTTTATCTGAAATCCCCAGGAATGTCCAAGAATCTTTATCATCATAAACTTGTTTTGATGGTCATTAAGTGATTTCTCACTGGCTAGGGAAGTATTAAGGTAGAACACCTGGAGTGGCCTCTCTGGAGCAACTTGATATTGCATTATAAAAAAGTAAATAAATTTAGGTTCCTAAATTCAGAGAAATAGTCCAGAGGTTAAATTATTTACCCTTGCATGTGGCTGACCCAGTTTAGAGTCTGGCACTTTTCATTCTACTCTGGTGCTTTTCATTCTACTCTGGCATGGTTTTAATGAGGAAACACCAGTAGCTAAAGGCTACAAGGAAAAAACAGGAGCATTTATTCATGTAACTAATAAAATTTTAAAAACGTAAGTTACTGTGCATCCATCTTGGATTTTCCTACATTCACAGCTTTCCCTAAAACCTCAGCTCTGTGGTAGTATGAGTGGCATTCTGATTTAGAATATTATTGACACATCATGCTAGTGTATCGATTAATGCATCTAATGTATGATTTCTTTAGGTTTTGGTGCATCTCTTAGTTTGACCCAGATCTATAAAATAAGTTTTCACCCAAATTTACCGAACAGAGCAATTTTTAATCTTGGGTAGCAAATGAAAGATAGTGAATAGTGGGAGGTGGATAAAGAAAGCCAGTGGTTAGAAGCTCAAAGACATTTCAAGTTTCTAGGCTTAACAGGAAACAGTGTGTGATTAATAGACATAGAACCAGGATTTCTAAATTAACATCATATATTTTTCTCCTCCCATGCCTGCTTTGAAAATATCTATATTTCTTACTATTTGAAAAATGAGTCAATTCTTATTTTTTTCTATAAGTTGAGAACTGTTCCTAGAGTGAGGTTTTTGAACTTTGGGGTTTTATCTAGTTTTTGAAAGGGCCGAGTAGTACTTTTGAAAGCCCTTGGTATGTTTTTGGTCAAGGCCTTCTTCCATTAATAGACTTAATATCTGTTTATTTCCATTCCTGTTAAAATACATTTTCTGAAAATTACCAAGGGATGTTTTTACTAAGTTCCTTGCACTGAACAGTCTTGCTTTTTTCAAGAATGGGGCTAACTATCAAACTTAAATTTCCCAAAGTATATCAAGTACACTATAAATTAGTGGTTTTTAGTCTATAATTCTCATTGCAAAACTGAATTAAACATCAACTTAGTGGGTAGCAAGAAGCAGTATTAAAAAAGAAAGCATGAGAGTTTGTTGAACATACTAGGAATAAGGATTGTTTTGTAAAACTTGTTTTCAGAAACATCCCACTGATAGGTTAGATAGTTATATAAAATGCATTTCTTACTATAGACTGTGGTCATCCATTTGATAAAAGTCACTGCACCAAAGCAAAGTCAGAAAAGCAGAAAGAAATGACTTGCTTTAGGAGAGAAAGCTCTTCTGATTTCTGACTGTGGTCCAGTGTGCCGGCTAAGAAAGGGAGGGGGAGAGGAGGCACAGGAAAAATGGACAAAAGCCCAGGATGGGGTTTCAGGCCAGATGCTTGCTGCCAAATAGGAGGTTTGACAAGTACACTAACAAGCGCTTTGTTACTTCTGTTTATTAGCCACTTGATGAAGAAGGGATTTATTTTCTTAGAGAAATCAAGACCATAGGTTTTAGAACATCAATAAAAGTGTTAGGTATACAATTTATCTTTCAGAGTTCATAAACTGTGTTGTCAATCACTTTACACAATGTTCTTCTAAATGCTTGGAAAATATAAAAAGAAAATACAAGCAGTCTTCAGATGCATATTCTTTTGTGTTATGAAAACATTGCTACATAATGTCCTTTTAACCTATAACTGTAATTTAATTTAATGCCTTTATAAAGCAACTGCATTCCAATTTTCAAAAAATTGATGGTATATATTCATCTATCAATTTGGGTGAGGGGACGATAAGGTTAAAATAAACTTTTGTCCTTTACAAATGAAGTGAAATAGAAAATACCACTTGACTATTTATTATATATCTATAGTGAAGGAAAACTCAATTATCTTGATGAGTTTGTGTCTTTCTTAGTGAATATTAAATACAACCTAGACAAAAACATCTAAAATGGCTGTAACTTATTTTTCTCCAGGAAATTCCTCTATAATTTCAAATACCCTGAAACTGAAATTAGTTCCTTACTTAATTGACACAACTAAAAATGTTCTCTAAAATATATATGCATTGCACATACATATTGTAGATTTATGTTTATGTATAGTATATGTATATTTGGGATTATATATGTATATATTTGGAATTATATCTTAAAGGAAAATTTAGGAGATTAAGCAATTATCTACCATGCTGACAAATTTTAACAAATTTACCTGTAGATTTTCCAAATTCCTGAAAAAGATCATCAATACTTATTATAAATATCGTTAGTTTTCAATAATGTTTAGTTTATTTTTCTTGAATTTTAACTGTGACATTTGCCATTTGCGGATTTTTAATTAAAAGCATTTATTCTTCTGGTTATTATTTCCTACTGAAAAATAAGCGAACCAAACCATGCTTCTTTTTATTTTCTTAGCTGCACAGAAATATGTTTGCAAGGTAATGACATTTTCAATAACATCTAGAATGGAAAAAAGAGCCAAGGAAAATCCCAAAACACTGACTAAAAGAAAAATATTTGGTGCTTAGGTATGTTTCTTTTTAGATAAGGAGAGGATAGGAATCATCTAAAAACATTTACTAACCTACTTTAATTATATGCAATGCATGAGTCTCTTTTTATGAGCCATGCAATTCTCAGAGTGCTGTTTGGCATGCTCTGGGCCTTTCTGAGTGAATTGTCATAAGTGGCATTTTGTAAACAAAATGTTCTTTCAAGTCAGCATCATGTCCTAGGAATATTCGCATATTCACTGTAAATGTCAAAAACTATATTCAGAAACAGTTTAGACAAAGAAATTATGGAACAAAATTCTTCTCTAGATATTTTCAGGACATTAATAATCACAGGTGTAATTTTATGACAATTTAATTCAGATCCTGTTGGAAGAAACACAATGCACAATGGAATGGTCAACACACCTTAATTAAGGGTCAGGTGTGGATTCAAAGGGTGGAAGCACATGCTTGGTCTATGGCAGCTCTCAATTCAGTTCCTGGTACAACATGGTCTCCCCCAGCACTGGTAAATATTATCCCAGTAGCCCCCACCACCACGTTGCTTGGAAGTCCCCTCCCTCCTCAAAGAAATTTTTCTAAGCACAGAAGAATAATACAGTGGCATGCAGTGCTTGCCTTGCAACTTTATGGTCATGATTACAGAGCCCACATGCACTAAGCATGATCCTGAGCCCCGCTTTCTGTGCTTGGCAGCTCTTGTCTTTGTAATTCTTAGTGTCACATGTTCTGTCTTTGAGCACCACATCGAATACTGTGAGTACCACAATCACAATATACGTTCATGCATAACATAACATTAACAAACTCTCAAGAGCACCACAATTACAGGAATACAAACCTCAACAAATACTACTGTGCTCACAATTGTGCTCACTACCACTGGGCACTGAAGCTAAAAATTTGTGTGCTCCACAGCCATATAAGTAACAGCAGTCAACAACAATGCAGTGAAGGGCAAGACAGGAAGGCATACATTGCTTTTGAATAAAAAATATCCTTAATTAGATATTGAACACTAAATTCTTTTGATAAGAAAAACCTGTTTTTTTTTTTCTAGAAATGGTTTATTTTAGACTCCTGTTCAAATCAGTCACTGTAGTAGAGCTGTGCAGTCATTGCTAATATGAAATGTTTTATATAGACATCTTAAGCATTTGGAGAGGCTACTATATATGTTTTTTTTTTTATGTTCTGGGCAGATGGAAAATAAAACATCCTAAAATGATTCTTGAAAGTTTTCTTGCTGTAGATAAGTGTGTAAGTTACTCCTCTCATCTATTTCCATATCAGAGTGTTGATATAGGGTTTTTGTTTGTTTTTGCACCACACTCAGTGATACTTAGAGGTTACTCCTGGCTCTGTACTTCAGGCAGAGCTCTGGGAAGCATATGGAATTCTCTCAAGATCAAACCTCAGTCAGCTGTATGTAAGAAAGTGCCTCTCAGTTCAGTTTAGGTATTTTAAACTGAGCCTAACTTTTAGGGTTTAGAAGGATTGTGTAAGCATATGGAGGGTCATCTGTCCTTGTCACCTGTGAAGATCTGAGTAAAGATGTTAAATTCTCCCTTCCTTTCTTGAACCCTCAACCCTCCCACTTGCCCTTAAAGACCCAACCCAACAGGAGATCCCCCCACATAGTTTCTGTTATCATGTCTCTTCTGTAAAAGGAACATACAAACAAAATTGTATGTGAAACAAAGTTCAAGATAATTAGATTTCTGCAGCACAGTTGTTTAAGGACTTTACAAAAAAGATGTAAAACCAGGATCTAAATATGATAGGAACTTCTTTCTCTACATGCTTAATAAGGTTGAAAGTACAATATTAGAATCTGATAGCATCTAATACATATACTTACTAATCTTTAGAATTATTGGGATGATTAACTGTGCCAGAAATTTTGCTCAAGAAATAGTGAATATATTGAATGAATCACTCTACCTGCGAATAAGTTTCAAGAGGTGAAAATGCAAGGTCATAGAATATGGAATTCAGAAAGATATCGCCAAATTATTGAACTCATTTGTATGTTTATTGACAGTTTTAAGATAGCTATAGATTTCTAGTGCAAGAAGCATAACTGAGAATAACCCCATGTTCACATAGTGACTAATGAAGTTTGGAAAACTCAAAGTTTGACCTACCTTATATTTGACATAGAACTAGCCAAGCCGTGTCTTTAGCTAAAAAGTTGGTGGCAAAACCTAGCGTTCAAAAACATCTTTTCTGACATTTTGAGGGGGCCTGGAGGGCAATACTAAGCAGTACTCAGGTTTACTTTTGGCTCTGCACTGTGGTTACTCTAAGAAGGGTCAAGGGATCATATGGGGTGCTGGGGTTCAAACCCAGATCAGCTACATGCAAGGCAGGGTCCCTACCCACCAGGTGTGGATCCCCACCCAAAATGCTATGCTTAAAAAACAACTTTGGAGAGCAACTTGCTTTGAAGTTTAAATTTTCTATAAGCCAAAAACTCAGAATACAAATAGTTGGGTCTAAATAGCTGGTGGCTTTAGAATCCACCACTGGAAATCTTTTCAGACTTGCTCTCATTTTCACAGTTCTCTAGTTGTCAAAAGCTTCTCTGTTATTAAAGGACAGCTACTCCCACAACGAGTGCTTCACTGAAATTTAAAACTGAGTTTGCAGGAATCCAACTGTTAATCCGGAAATTCTGGGCAAAAAGTATTTTGTCAGAATGATCATTGAGATAGATTTAATTACTCTCTGTGGAATTTGATATGATGGGAAAGGGGGAATCAAAAGTACATGGTGAATCAACTGAAGAATCTAAGTATTCTCTGGAGCTGAAAACCAACAGAAGGCTTTGGAAAGTGGAGGTCTGGTTTGATAGCTCAAACTTTTATAAGTCTTGGGGCATTCCTCAACCTTTCCCTGGGAGGCAAAATCTCGTAGTGCTTTTGGAGTTAGTCAGTTCTATTACTTATGAGCTGTGCAACCTCAAACAAACTATTTAATTTCTCTCTCTAATTAAAATTAAAGTCAAATTTTAATGAAAAACTATATAATTTATCATACAAATTGCATAGTGTACCATAAGGTAACAGATATTTTATTTTGCTTTTGTAAATAATACTCTAAGGCTATTTTAATAAAAAAAAAGGCTTATAATACAAACATGAAATTTTAGCTGCAAATTTGGACAGTTTTCTCTAGCTTACTAGCCTTTTTGCTGATAGATGGTTCCACAGGTATGTAAAAAGATGTCTTATAAAGTTATAAAGTCTTGATTCTAAGACTTTATGCTGTGAGTTTATATGGGATCAGATAATGAGATCAGAATAAGGAGTGATGGTTTCATTAAAATCTGTTTTAAACTAAATTTATACTTAATTATCAGTACATGTTTGAATTATGTATCTATTTTATATACCTGTGAGTACATAAAATTTTTCTGGGTTAAAAAAGTTTATGAGTGAAAGAAGTTCAATTGTATAAGCTATTTGTATAAATTATAAATACAATTAGTTATAAGTTAACTATATAAAGTACAGAAAAGGAGTTTAAATTTAATGACTTTTTTTCAAAAAGTATAATTTTATAGAATTTATCAGCTGGGATAATTTCTTATCATCTTTTTGTGACTGCTGCTCATTCATTGATGTGTCCCAGAATCAAGTACAAGTTATTTTTAAAAGTTACCTAAACATGTTGTTTTCTGAAAGTGTTATGAATTCCAGAGAAACATTAAAGATTTTGAGAATCTTGGTAACTAAGCTATTGAACTCTCCTTAGAGTGTGAACATTCCCCAATCATGTTAAGAGTCCTCCCTTCTAGTGCTATGCACTTGGAAAAAGAAAATGAGAGAGAGAAAAAAATAGAAATAATCTTCCTTGCCTAAAAACTCTAGCTTTTTATTGTAGTCTATTTTTTCATTCAAACCTATATTGTGTTGAACATGCAGAAAAATATAAAAGGTAACATAACAAAACATAAAGATATGTTTAAATGAATCAAATATTATCATTTTGCTCTATGATGGCACTTAATTTCTACTAATCCCAGACACATTTTTATGCCTTTTTTTTCTTTATTTTTTTTTGGCAATGCTCAGGCTTACATCTGGCTCTGTGCTCAGGGATCACCCCTGGAGGTGCTGAGGGAAGCATATGTGGTGCTAGGGATGGAACATGGGTTAACTGAATGGAAAGCAAATGCCATACCTGTTGTACTATATCTTCAGCTCCATACCATGAATATTTTTTATCATATTTATTATAAATACATGGTAATATGTTATTTTGTTTGCTTTATTTTGGGCCACAGAGGCAGTTAGCAGTGGAAAAATGGGGACTCTTCAGGAGAGGTATAATGAAGACACACATGAAGAGAAATTACTTATTTTCCAGATATTGGAAACAGTTATGACAGTGATACCTTGTAAATCTAAGTGATAACCCTGGGGATTAAAGGTAACATGGGGCAGTGTTAGCGTAACAAGATAAAGGATCTCTTCATGAAAGTGTTACTCTATAGAATTGACAAACTTGCTTTGTGAATTCTTGCTTTGTGAAATAAAGTATCTTTAAGTCATCAATAATCTGGAATTATTAACATTTCAATAAAATAATCTCAACAGTTGATGTATGAACTCCAGTTGCTTTCTAATAGCACACTAGCCTTTTACATAGTTATTCAAGGTGTTTAAAACAAATCAGATAAGTCAAAGACATAGAATGGGGGTTAAGGCATGTATCTTGCATGTAGTCAACCTCAGTTCAGGGACTAAAACCAAATAGCCCTCCTGAGTACTGCTTGGAGCAACTCGAGCACAGAGCCAAGAATAAGTCAGGAGCAGTCCCTAAGCACCACAGGGTGTGGCCCAAAATACCATTCTCAACAAAAAAACAGGATAGAAATGTTCTCATTCAAATAGAAGATACATTGCCTGTGAATTCAATATAATTAGCTCCCTGCTATTTATTTGAAAAAACCCTGTCCAAAAATATTCCTGAAATTATGACACCAACTCAAATTCATCACTTCATTTCATTGCCACTTTTGCTTAAGGTCTGAAAACTTACTGTCTTGGTTTCTACCAAATTAAATGTATAAAAAGTGCCAACATTCTTTAAGATTCTTCTTTTGCAGAGTTCCCAAGCTAATTTACAGGGAGCTTGGGTGCTACTCCTGGTGACAACTGGCCAACTAGGCTGGTAGTTCAGACCTAGGGCCAGAGGTGCAATGTTGAAGAGGCCTTCAGGGATACACTAAAGGGATTGTCTTCAGGGATTGCAATACAAAGGACCTAAAAGCCTTCAAGGACATTTCTAGGGGGTACTTTGGAAAGTCTTAATGGAACTCATGTTATATCTCTTAAATCCCTGTGCCACTTACCCAGCACCAAAAAAAAAAAAAAATCTAATATTCTTATAGAAACATCATACTGCTAATACCAAATAAGGATCTAAGAAAGAAACAAATGTATGTAAGAGTAAGAAACATTTTGAATACTTGGAAGTTTTATAGCAGTGAGTGATTTGTTACTGTCATAACCACAAAGATGAATACTTAAAAGATACAAAGGTGAATTTTTCTTTTTGGGGGTGGGCAAATACTTCTCTACATAATAACACATCATAGTTATATGGTAGCAAGCAGCTAAATAACCACAGGGTGTGCATTGAAGTTATTGATTAGCATGAACTTCTTTCCCTGATATTACATTGAGTGACTAGCTGGAGATATTTTATAGTGACATAATTAAATGTTTGGACTTACCTATAAAGTCAAGTTTTGTTCAGAAGTTAACTTTTCCATTTAAGATAATTACTATGCCATGAACTTTTTTTCTTACAAATTTATTTTAGTAAGTTTGGTTGGTATAATAACAGCACTGAATGGCTACTTTGTACTTTTGATTTCAATTGAACCTTGTTAGCCTTCCACTCTTTCTTTGACCTACATGAACAAATTATAAAAGTGGATAAATCCCACACCATCAAGAGCTACAGGCCCAGCTTTGGGGTGTTGAAGTTTTGTCCTAAGCCTAGGCCTACAGTATGTCCCTGAATCAGTTGAATTTCTTAAGCATACAGGTTTCCCATTTGTAAAAGGATGGAATTTATCCAATGGGAGTCTCAAACTCAATTTACCTGGGGGTCGCAGGAGGCAAAGTCGGGGTGATCCTTGAGTGCAAAGTCAGTAGTAAGCCTTGAACATTGGGGGTTGTGACCCAAACAACTAAAACAAAACAAAACAAAAAAAGATTCCTCTAGGGCAGGGCCACAAAACGTTGTACGGAGGGCCACAAAAGGCCCACGGGCCGCGAGTTTGAGACCCCTGGAAGGTACTATGATAACAACAGCATTTTTATATCTGTACTGTCATGTGGTTCTTGAGTATTCACAAAGTGACTAGGAGGATTGAGGGACAAATATTTAATTTCATTTTATTTCATTAAAATGTAAGTTAAATAGTCACTTGTGGTTAGTAGCTATAGTATTAAAAATATGAACAGATAACTAGGTCCCATTTTATGTAAATATTAGGTCTACCATTACCCCCAGCATTCTACTAAATTTTCTCTTTGATTCATTTATCTGTCTAACTCATCATTTCCATTCCATTTACAATTTAAAGGTCAGATATGAGTCTATTGCCATTATAGCTTAGAGTCAAGAGCTTAGAATTAACCTAGAGTATTAAACCACTTCTTGAAATGGAAAAAAGGCCATTTGTGCCTAAATAGGCTCTTTGATCTTCCATTAGGGCCTAGTTGTAGAGTCAAATGTTATTTGGATAGAATGAGATCCGACATTTATGGAGGTAAAAGGCAATATTGATGTGGCTTCATATTTTTTTTAGGTAATGTCAGCTTCAGTTAGGCACTTTACTGTCTACAGCTTCTGCTAATAAACATGGCTATATTGTTAGGATGGTTCATTTATTTAACAAAACTAACATCGTGCCAACAAGACCTAGGACAAAACTTAGAGTCGGGAAGTACAAATAAGTTTCCTTCTTCTTCTAGTAAGAATCCAAAACTCACTGAGAACCTTGCCAGAGGACAAGTATTTATAACAAATTCTGAATCATCTTATAGACAGTATATGAGCAAAGTACTGTAAAAGTCCAGCAAAAAAGTATCAGTCCTCATCTTGCTTTTAGGAGAAAATAGAATGTAGCATAAGTAGTTTATTTAGATCATGAACAAAAGAGAGCATTTTGAACATAAAAACATGGCTATTTTCAGGACATAAGTTGAATGGGGCTATTTACAAGTTTTATGTTTATATTTCAGAGAATGAACCCAAAAATTTAGTTGGATTTTTCTTTTTTTATCATTTACTAAAAAGCCCTTTAGATAATTGATTCTCCCAGTAGGTAGAATGTTTCAAACTCTGAGTTCTGAACTTTTGCTTCTTTCAAGAGCAACTTGTGTTTACATAGTAAATGTAAATAAATAAATAGTGAATAAGACACTATCTCTTAAATCCAATTTAGTTCCACCCCTTTATCACAGTAAAGAAAATTCCAAGACATAACTGAGAAAAGATGTCCTATGAAAGTACTGAGTGCAAAATAAGGTTAGAAAGAAGGTGAAGAAGTAGGAAGACAGAAACAAATAAAGTCATCTGGCGTGTTGATTTTCCAACCAAAACAACATTGTATTTTTTTTTTATCACCAAATTGAATCTTGGAATAGGAACCCAACTTCTGAGAATCTCTAGCAAACTTCTGTGAAACAGAGACATTTAGTCTCCAGAGGCAGTTTGTTTTCTTGTGCTTCCTTTTTACTGCAGTGAAGTCATTGGGGCAGAGGAGATACAAACTTTTGGCGCTTGCCTCACTAGCAAGCTGTGGAAAGGAATGTCTGCATTACTGTGATCATGCATTTAATTGCAACACTTAGTTGCTTGTATAAGCAGTTACTCCGCCCTCGCCTTTACCGTTTAGAAGTTTACAGGCTCAAAGGAGGATAATGATCCAGACAGGATATTTAGTCCCTATAAACAGATACATACTCATTATAGAAGCATACAATAAATATTTGCCTTATGTGAAAGCCACAGACCAGGCTAAATGTTGGGTGGGGTGCTGGCAGATTTGGCTGGGGGCAATTAAATGATGCTCTAGTTCCCTGGTTGTTCTCACCTGCTGTTGATAAATACTTGTAAGAGATTTCCACACTCCTTCTCTCTCTTTTAGACAGTTGTTCAAATATTCTTCTGTACATTCAAATGATCTGGGGATTTTTTAACTATCCTGATGCCCAAGTCATTCTTCAGATGTATTAAGGCTTTACAAGAATAATCCAGCCATCTCTCTCTCTCTCTCTCTCTCTCTCTCTCTCTCTCTCTCTCTCTCTCTCTATATATATATATATATATATATATGTGTGTGTATATATACACACATACTGTATATGTATATGTACATATATATTTTCAAGTGATTTTTGCATACACCAAAGTTTATCTCTGTTTCAGACTTCAGAACAATAGTTTTTAATTTTGCGGTTAAAATTATACATTTTTGTGTCTTAACTCAGCCCTACTGAATCACCATCTCCAAGGGCAAAGGTGAAGATCAAGTTTTGAACCAATTCCTAAGAGTTTTCACAATTCCTAAAAGCTCCTCATTCAGCACCTCTGTTCTACAGCTCTGCAGTTGGTTTCTTTTCAAACCAAATACATACAAACAGTGAGAAAAATTAAAATAAAAATATTTGGTATATTATAAATGTTGTAGAGGATATTTATATTCTCTTCTTGAGATTCATCTTTTTTGGGGTGGGGCATACCCTTGATGCTCAGGTGTTACTCCTGGTTATGTGCTCAAGAATCGCTCCTGGCTTGGGTGGACCATATGGGACACCGGGGGGGGGGGAGGGGGGTGTCAAACTGCAGTCAGTCCTAGGCTAGCGCTTGCAAGGCAGATGCCTTACCTCTAGCGCCACCGTTCCAGCTCTGAGATTCATCTTTTTGTCAATGGGCAGCACACAGGCAAAGTTTCAAACTGTGTAGCTAGAACCAGGTCAGAGACATGAAGCTTGTAGCATCGAAGACCTTTCCCTTGTCCTCTCTCCACATAAGAGATTCAATCCCTATTGGTTCCCTGAGCACAGCTAGGGTAATCCTTGAGCACAGAGTCATAAGTCTGATGTTTAATACCTTTTTCTGTTAAAAGTTTTCTTTGATCTCTCCCATCAATAGATTACAATAAAGTTGATTTATTTAGAGGGAAATTACTATGGTAGTGAGGGAGAGAAGTAGAATGTCTGTCTCGAATATAGGCAGGGTGGAGGAGAGGAGGGAGTTGGGAAGCATTGGTGGTGGGAATGTTGCACTGGTGAAGGAAGGGGCTTTTTTCTTATTTTGCTTTTTAGGGCCACACTGGGTGACACTCAGGGGTTACTCCTGGCTATGCACTCAGAAATCGCTCCTGGCTTGGGGGACCATATGGGATGCCAGGGGATCAAACCATGGTCCGTCCTAGGTAGTGTGTACAAGGCAAATGCTCTACCACTTGCTCCACCATTCTGGCCCCATGGGTGTTCTTTTATAACTAAAACTCAACTACAAACATGTTTGTAATTATGGTGCTTCAATAAAAATATTTAATAATAAAAAATAACACTTTAGAAATAATTAAGAAGTCAATAGTATTTTGAGAATAAACAACCTATTACAGTTTGAGTCTTGATCATTTAAACCAATGAAGAAAGATAAGAAAGAAACATACCCCCAGGGTTCACTCACATTAGCTATTTTCTAACACTTTTTAGTAGTATTACACTTTATTCCAACTCAGCAAAAGTAAAAACTATCATCATTTTTTTTGCTATCACCATTTCTACTTAAAAAATGAGAAAGGATACATTGAAGTACAGCAGATAGAGTGGTGCCTTTCATACAGCTGACTTAGATTCAATTCCTATATGTTCAGCACATTTAATTGTGATCCCTGAATACAGAGTTAGGAGTAAGCCTGAGCACTACTTGTGTGGCCTAAAGAACAACAAGAACAACACAACAATAAAAGTGAGACTTAGGAAGTTATGTTTAGTCTCTCTGCACTGTAGCTTTCACATTTGTAATCAACTGTGGGTTCACTCTCCTAGAAATAGGTCTCTATAAAAATAGGTCTTTAGGGATGTAGTCTTTAGGAATGTGAGGATTACCTAGAGGTAATGTGTCTCTCTCCTCAAAACAAAAACAACAGGACCAAATATACCAGAGGCTTTACTTATAAATATGGTAATATTCTCTGGAGGAGGAAGCTGTGGGCCTTTTCAATGTGTCCCCTATATCTCAAAATACACTGTGGGAATTACACTATGTCACAGATCTTGAGCTAAATGGTACAGAAATTCTCATTTACTCAGCAGTAACTCTTTGAAAAGTCCCTGATTTAACTCTAGATTGGCCCATCAAGTCACAAAAAAGAGTTTCTGTATAGCTCAGGGAGGGCAGAACCTAAACACTAGACAACACTAGACTACTCGGGGAATGCAGCCTCTATTGACAGAATTGGATGGAGACAGAGACAGAGAGATGGAGAGACAGAGAGATAGAGAGAGAAAGAAACAGAGAAAGAGCAGAGAAAGAGATGAGGGAGAATTGTTTACAGGAGGTTGGGAAACTAGATCTGGGTGTGTTAGACCATAAACTAGCAATGAACTTGATGTAGAATCCTAGATATGGGAGTTCAAAACAAGGGGTGGGGGGATGGAAGGATGGGGAGTGAGGCTGCTGCTAGAGAGATAATATAAAAGGAATGGCCTTGCTTTGCACACGATTGACCCAGGTTCAATTACCAGTACTCCCTGTGGTCTCTCAAGCTCTATCAGGAGTGATCTCTGAGTGCAGAGCCAGGAAGTAAGTGCTAAGCACTACTGGGTGTGGCCACCAAACTAAATTCAAAGTAAGTATTTCTACCAATCCCTTAAACATGAATTCTGGCAAGAACTATTTTCCCTATCATAAAACAGATATTTATCTTTTCATGAATATTTCAAAATTCTGTATAACTATGATATAATAGGTGTGTATATGTGTGCTGCTCTCCTGATAATCCTCAACTGATAAGTGCTCATCTTTTCTTTCCAAATTCTTCTTTCCTTCACCACATCAATAGTGTGTCAACGTACTTTTATACAAAATCTTGCATACTGGTTGTTTTATTTTAATGGGCCGGTTTCTCAGAAGCCAAGTCACATAATTATGTAATATAATATGCATTTGCATGAACAGAATTTATTAAACTGCATTTAACACACTCACAAGACCCCAGCAGCATATGAGAGCCACACTCCCCCACAACTCCTTGTCTCATTTTAGTGATCAAATAGTAGCAGCTACCCAATCCCAGGAATATGTCCTGCCTTTAATGTCCAAACATTATAGACAGGACATATTTTGCAAAAAGTTTTAAGTAAAAATAAGGGTTTAAAGCTGAGATCACCCAGGTTTACTGGTCAGCCCTAAATCCAAAGACAAAGTAGCCTTATAAGAGGCATATAATCAGGGAGAAGAAGCGACCCTAGTAACGAAGAGGTAGGAGTTAGTAAATCTTTTGATTACAAAGACTATCAACTAGACTTTCAGTGGTGAACATAATATAGGACAACATGCAGATGCTGATTTGTCATGTTTTACACCTAAAGTTTATATAGCTATAAACCAATGTCGCACAATAAAAATATTCAAAACGATTTTCTCTGATTTCTATAGTTTTGTCATATGTTCTTTAACTTACTGTTTCTTCTTAAGTTTCTTCTTATATATTGTACACATGTTATTATGGCAAAGATTTCATCTTAGTCTATTATTTATAAATGACATATGCTGTCCACAAACCTGTTCTAGTCTTGTGGAGTCACCAGTTGCTCTGACAAGAATATTCTTGTCCAGTTATTCACTGGGCAAGCTTCCTTAGAGATCGGTTCAGATGTTAACTTCTGCCAGTAATATCTCTCTAGATCGTACAATAGAAAATAGCACACCATTGCCCAATGTTCATCCCACCTGCTAAATATTTTCTGTGTCTTTCTGGTGTATATTTTTCTTATAGCATGAACTGAATGATTATTTATTCACTTATGAGTATTTGCCACTTCCTCCAACAAAAATGTCAGTGCATGAAGAGAATTTTGTCTCTTGTTTTCTATGATACATTTTATAAGTAGATAAGCATTTGATATCCATTCATGCATATTTAATAAATATATGTTGAATGAATTATTATAAAGAAGATCTACTGATTTTCTACCTTTTTAAATATCCCTATTAATTACACCAATTTTTAAACATATGGAGTCTATTGACTGTAGATACTCAATAAAATCGACAACAAAAAGGTAATAATACATTTTTGTTGTATGAAATATTCTAATCAGTTTTTATTCAAATAAAATCATAGGAGTCTCTGAAACAATGATGAATAAAAGTAGAAGTAGGAACTCTATCACTACAAGATGGTCTCAGTTTTATTCATTTAGTCATTTATATTAGTCATTTCTTCATTTCTTCATAAAATATTGTAGTGCCCTTGCAAGCTCTATATAGACTGGGCCCTGTGAGTTCTTTGGCAACTATGATATTATCAAATATGATGCAAGCAGAGGCCTGAGAAGTGCTTCTGACATTGAGTTTACTTTTATTCCTGTTCTACCTCTATGGGGAAACATTTCTGAGGAATCCTGCTGGGGCCTAATGGAATGCTATATAAAGCAAGATTTTTCCCAGTGTTCAGATCTTCATAGGTAAGTCCACAGTCATCTCTTGATACGTAAGCAGTCCTATCAAGATGGTGGAATTCACTAGCTGAGTACATTTGTAAATAAGCTAAGTCTATAGTCCCTTATTTCTGTGAGCTACATACAAACTTACTCTTATATTACCTCTGTTGGATGCTATTATTTTTTATGCAGCACTGCTATAACAATAGATAATTGACACATTGTTATGTCTGCATTTAATATAAAAATTCTTAAAGCTTCTCCATTCAGAATTTTGTTATTTGGTAGCCGTTGAAGTATAGTCTTAATCACATTTAAGCAAAAACAGAACAAAAAGTAATTAATTTTTTAAATTAAAAATGATTTGGGTTGGGGACTGAGTGATAGCTCAGCGGTAGGGCATTTGCCTTGCAAGATTTAATCCAGGACGAACCTTGGTTTGATCCCCGATATCCCATATGGTCCCCCGAGCCAGGAGCAACTTCTGAGCGCATAGACAGGAGTAACCCCTGAGTGTCACTGGATGTGGCCTCAAAATAAAACAAAACAAAACAAAAAAGATTTGGTGGTGCTATAATACAGTAGATAAGAAAATTCCCTTGTCTTTAGTTAAACAAGTTTAATCCTTGGCACCACATATTATTCCTGAGGCTAGCCAGGTATAATCTCTGAGTGCAGAGCCAAGTATAAGACCTAAGCACATCCAAGTGTGGCCCTAAAACAAAACAAAGCAAAATAAAAATTAAAATTGCTGGGTTTAAAAAATGACTTTTCCACGTGTATTGTTATGATAGTTTTTCCTTCTGTTGATGTTTCAAAAATTGTTTTGTTAATGTCCTAATTTTAGTATATTTATACTCTACAAGTAAGTCCCTCTTGTCACAGTATATTTTGAGATTCTTCTATATTTTTCTTGTTAACATTTTATTTAGAACTTTACATATATATATATATATATATATATATATATATATATATATATATATATAAAACTAGTTTTTGAAAATGATTTAGAAACTCCAGAAATGTGTCAGGAGCCAAACATAAAAAAAAAAGAGAACGTAGGGGCCAGAGAGATAGCACAGATAGGGCATTTGCCTTCCAAGTGACTGATCAAACATCTATGTTGGTTCAAATCCCGGCATCCCATATGGTCCCCCGAACCTGCCAGGAGCGATTTCTGAGCTGAGAGTCAGGAGTAATCCCTGAATGCTGCTGGGTGCGCCCCCCCAAAAACCCAAAATAAAATAATTATAAAAGAACATAACGATTTGTTCTAAACCACATCCTCAACTCTGAATTATAAACAAAGTGTAATACTACAATGTCAATGAAACTACATTAATTTTAATATTGAAAAGAAAATCTTATATCAGTTTAAAAATTACAATTATTAACAAAGTACCATCTTAGATCACAAGCAACTGAAATTCATAATAGATAAGAAGTAAATAGGCAATAAATTTAATATGAAAAATAAGAAACATAATTCAGAGTAATTCAAGGATTAATAAGAAAAATAAATATTTAATTTTAAATTATGTAACCCTAGTGGAAAGGAGGAGCTTCTGCTATTAAAACTTATGGAACGCACTTCAATTATAATTACAGAAACTATAAAGCTGTGGCTAGGATGGCTTTATTATTGGAAAATAAAAAACTGTGAAGATAGTACTCACTTAAGAAATTCTACAAAAAGAAGTGAACTGGAAATCAAACATGGTGGACTGGACAGTAAAAAGTGTTGAAGGGTTTTGGGCATTATGCTCATGATAAAGGAGAATGAATTTGTACACAATAGACATGAATGTAATTTTTTGTAATCATCTTATCACTGTTAATAAAAAGGTCCATAAAGATTATTAGTCTAAAGAAAATATGAAGAACAATAATTGATCATTCTGAAATGATAAATAGGAAAATAAGGAAATTAGAAAATAAAAATGATAAGATGAACAAAGTAAAAAACCAGCTATTTTATTTTATGGATTTGTGAGGATATACATATTAAAATATTGTATATGGCCCTGGAGAGAGCACAGCAGAAGGGCATTTGCTTTGCACACAGCTGATTGGAGCAGACGGTGGTTCAAATCCCAGTCCTGCCATATGGTGCCTGCCAGGAGCGACTTCTGAGCACAGAGCAGGGAGTAACCCCTGAGTGCTGTTGGGTGTGACCTCAAAACCAAAAAAAAAATACATATATTGTATAAAATACTGTATTAAAACATTGTTCAGCTCATGAATATTATTGAGGACAGAAAAAATAAAATTAAAAAAAGAAAAATGTGTAGAGAAAAAATAATTATAATAAAGCATATTTGCTTTAATTAATTAATTGTTGGTTTGTGGGTCCCAACTGGCAATGCTCAGGGATCCTGGTTCTGAATTCAAGAATCACTCCTGGTGGGGCTTGGGGAACCTCTGGGATGCTGGGGATGAGCCCAGGTTGAATGCTATAGATAAGCAATTTTCTATAGCATTTTTCCTGGATTAGCAATTTCTGCTTCATCTGAAAATTTGGTGGAAATTCCAGTTATTTTTCTCATACTCCTGAATCAGAAAGTCTGCAAATTAGTGTTCAGGAACCCAAAGCTATATAGTGATTGAAGTGTCTTTACTCTGAGAGCCACTACTCTAAAATAAGCTGGTTTACAGGCCCTTTACAAAAGTCTATGCATTGCTTATCCAGTGAATCCTCTAAATCTATTAGCTGTCCCATTCTTGTTTCTGAACACCACAATCTATCTTTTAAATAGCATATTGAGGGGCCAGAGAAATAGCACAGTGTTAGGGTGTTTGCCTTGCATGTAGCTTACTGGGGGCGGGGACCCAGTTTGATTCTTGACATCCCATATGATCCCCCAGCCTGCCAGGGGCAAATTCTGAGCACTGAGCCAGGAGTAATCCCTGAGCCAGGGGTAACACCATCGGGTGTGGCCCCCAAACCAATCAATCAATAAAGTTTAAAATAAATGAATAGCATATTGAATTTGCTGATAAGAATTTTCTCTCACACAAAGTACAATTTTTTATAATAATTTTTTTCATTAGAAATGCACACACGGTGGGCCTGAGCGGTGGCACAGAGCAGTAAGGCATCTGCCTGGCCAGTGCTAGCCTAGGATGGACCACGGTTCAACCTCCCCAGCATCTCAGATATCCCCCAAGCTAGGAGTGATTTCTGAGTGCATAGCCAGGAGTAACCCCTGAGAGTCACTGGGTGTGCCCCCCCCAAAATGCACACAAGTCCTTTTACTTCTGTGATTACCAGGGAAATAATTTCAGTGGAATATAAGGAAAGAATATGGAGGTAAGAATTACGAGAGGGATCTTGGCTGAATATGACAATGTTAATACAAAGAACCTCTATCAGCAATAGGCTGATATTGGGGTTTCTGTTATGAGAAGTTACATGTGTGAGGTGAGGTCAAGAACAATAGTTCAGGTATCAACAATGGTATCTGTTTTAATGTCGGTAGAAATAATAGATGATAGTCCTAAACTAAATTATACATTGTTCTTTGTTTGAATGTTGTATTCTAATTACTAAATGAGAAGAAAGACATTTTCATTGTAAGAACAGATAGATTACATAGGTTACAGGATTTTAATATGCGTTAACAATAAAATACATGAAATGGTAAAACAAAGAAGTCAGACATTTCATGATTATTTTAACATTTCTCTCTCTAGCATTTATGACCAGTGGTTATTATTAACTTTTTGTTGTTGCTGCTGTCATCGTTGTTGCAGTGCTGGGATCAAACACGGGTTTTATGCATGCAAGGCATGTATTTTACTCAGTAGTAAAGTATATTATAAAGTATAAAGAAATATAAAGTTATAAAGTATAAAGAAATATAAAGTATAAAGAAATATTGCCCTTGCCCTTTATTAGTTCACTTTTTCAAATGTGGAATTAGAAAAGTTTTTGAACTAACTCAGGAATACTTCATTCTAAGCAGAATCTAAAACCAGGTTTGTTTTACTCTAGGCTCTTTCTATTAAATCTCTGAGAAATTTTTTTTTCTCTCAGGACACTTTTATTCTCTCTAAAACTTAGCTCCCATGAAATTTGAGTCTATCTTTTTTTCTTCCAGTGATGGACTACTTTGGAATTTTTCTCCTAAAGATAACATGCTTCCTTCCTTGTTCTTGTAAATGGGTTTCAAGTTAAAGTCTTTCAGTTATGTCTTCACTATATTTTTCAGAGACTGGGGAATCACTAGATATGCTAAATAAAAGATGATTTTAATATTAATCACCCTATCATCCTTGGATCAAGAGGTTGGGGTTTGCTTTGGCACGCAGAAGAAATACTAGTTTCCTGTAATTCTGGTTTTCAGGTGGTTTATGACGGCAACAGATAACAGGTCTCTGAATCTAAATTTTCTGGCACCTGAAAGGACTGTATTGGACAGCTCTAATTTCCTTGCTTCTGACCACCCACAGGGAGAAGGTAAAAATCTGCCAACCATGCGGTCTCTGCTGAAAGACTCTTCCACAGAAAGCTCTGCTTTCTTGCACTGAGATGCTGCACACAGGCCAATAGGAGAGTTGTCATCAATATTGATTCGGTAAGAGTAGACATTAAAATGCTGAAGAATAGGGAATAATTCTCTCCAAATCGCCATAGTATTTGCCTGATATTAGTCAATTAACTTGGCCACTAGTGATAACAGAGGCTGAATCACAAAATTTGGGTGGGGGTTTACCCAGGGGCACTCAGGAATTACTCCTGGCTCTGCAATCAGAAATCACTTCCGGTAGACTTGAGGGACTATATAGGACGCTGGGATTGAACCTGGGTAGGCCATGGCCAAGGCAAACACCCTACCCTTTGCTATCTCTCTGGTCCCTGAATCACCAAATTGAGGTGATCAGGGTAGCTGATTTTCTCCTGAAAATTAAGAAATGTTGGGCAACTGGTGAAGAAATATCTTTAAGTCTCTACTTTCAGTCAATTGCTCAAAGACCTTGAATAGGCATATTAATCTAAAGGGTCTGAAGTGCTAATGAAACTCATGAGCAGATGAAAATCCATCTGCCAGCAAACTGTTTTCTTCATACTATCTACTACAAAACCTAATCTAACAAGATGTAATCAATTAGACCAATACATTAGAGTAAGACACATATAATGGGTGGGAAAGTGGGTACAATGTTCTATCCAATGCCACAAAGGTAGTAAGATTGGTGCTGGGACACTGCATATCTAAAACAAGTGTACTATAAATAACTTTGTCAAATACAGTGTGTAAATAAAGTTTTTAAAAATCAAATCATAATTACTATTTTTCACCATAATAAAATAAAAATTTTAATGTTCATAGTTCTTGATTTTCCAGTTCTTTTAAAGATTACCTTTATAAAATAAACTATAGAAAACTAATGTAGCTTTATTTCTTGGTAATAATTTGTGATTAAACCAAACCATTGTTGGTAGGAGCAATAGTACAGCGGGTAAGGTGCTTAATTTGCACATGACCAACCTGGATTTGATCCCTAAGCATCCTATATGGCTCCCAAAGCCTGCCAGTAGAGATTCCTGAGCACAGAGCCAGTAGTAACCCCTGAACATCACCAGGTGTGGCCCAAACCTTCCCCAAATAACCTCTAAAAGCCAAAAACAACCAAACAAAAAACTAAACTAATATGTAATAATTGATGTTGGCAAGCACATTTTGCTATTTCACATATCAAGTCTCTTAATACTATATAAAAATCAAGAATTATTTTTACATCCTCTGAAGCAAAGAAACAGTATAATGTTTGAATTAAAGTTTAATATGTGCTTTTTTGTTGGAAAAAGTTTTGAAAAATATAAAAATGTTAGTAATGTTGTTATTTGTGTCTCACCTCTAGTTTTATATATTTTTAGATATCTGTTTTATCTACAGGTAAAATTATGTTAAATATTATTTATATCCTTTTCCAGCTAACTATAACTTTAGTCTTTTGCTAGACTAGAAAGTTAAAAGTAGCAATTTTAGATTTCAAATAGTTCACTATATATAAAACATATATTTAATTTTGTCATACTGAGAGATAGCTGATTTTAAATACCAACAATGCCTGTGTTGAAATGTACTTCTCAATTCAGAATTGTTTCTTTATAAAAGGTTATCAACTTGTCCTAGTAGATTTTCAAATTACTGCTTCAAGGCATGTAAAAACGTTGGGTTCTTTATATGACTGCAAATCGCTATATCAAAAATCATTTGTTTTAAAGAATTTGTCAATTTTCTGTGATGTTACTTTGTATATATTCTTACTAGTTGTCTTGAACTAAAATATAAAATAGTGTGCCTAGGTAATTTAGACCACTTGTTAATACCCTAAATTGCATTGAGGTTAGGGTTATCTAATTAGGCAGAAATTATTCAAGAGTGAATAAAATCTTTGTTAAGAAGCCAAATAGAGGAAAAATAATTTGAGGAATGTGGAATAGGCCTTTTTATAAAGGAGAATGGTCAAATGCTTTATAAACAGGTAAATTAAAATCTCCTGTATAATCTATATATATAACACCTAGAACTCTATACTTATATCTTAAAACTTATGTTCACCTTTGACTTCATAATACTATAATTATTATATCATGGTAAAAAAAAACAAAGTGTTTATTGAATTTCAATCAAATATACTTTTTTCTATGAATTAATTTAATTAGGCATTTCCACATGCATTTGAAGTAAAATACGTATGTTAATGCAGTAGTTTCATGTCTTTCTTTTTTATTTCTCTGTCAATCAAAAGTTCTAGGGAGTGAGGAGATGACTTAAAGGCCTAGAATGCAGCATGTGGGAGCTCCAAGCTTAAAGCCTTTGGATAATATGGTCCCTTAAGCATTGTTGGATGTGCCTCTCTCCTAAAAAACCATAAATGAAAAGTTTTAGAAAGTTCTTTAGTAAGGACAAAGTTAATGAACAGTGCATTTTCTTTGCTATTGAGGTTGCTACATTTCAGTTATTAAGGTTTCAAACACAACTTTTAGATTCTCTTCCAATTCTTTTTAGGTGGCTCTCTTTTCTCAACTAGCCCCTTCATTAATGAGGTCATCTCTGACCACATCAAGGTAGGTGGCTTTTACCTCCCTTTAAGTAACATTACAATGCTTTTTTTTTTTTTAGCTTTTTAGCTTTTACAGAGTCTGCACAATCATTTGAAATCATTTTATTTACTTCTGCATTTTAATTTTTTTTGCATTTTTCAAAATTTTCAAAGGTTCATTATACATTAATCCATAACATACCTTCATGCATACATATATACAGACAACTGAAACAAATTGGAAATAATCAGAATTAAGTTATTTCTTCATTTTATTCCAGTATGTCCATTAAAGAATCATGAGAGCAGAGAGGGAGTACAAGGTTAAAGTTTATGCCTTGCTAGTGGTTCCATCCCCAGCTCAGTGTATGGTTCTCTTACACACCACTAGAAGTGATCTTAGAACCAGGAGTAAGCTAGGGAAAAATCACTAAATGGGACCTATCTTTCTAATTCAGTAATGAAAAATATTTGTGAGTTATGAACTTGATCTCAAGACTCAAAAACCATAATCCAGTGCAAAATTAATGCCATTGGTTCTTTTGGTTTTTTTTCAACTTACCAAAATATGTAGGCTCATAAGATCAGAGAATATATACCTGTCATAATTCATATTGAGTTAACTCAATATATTTTTTTTAGTAGTTGATACCAAATTTTTTCTTCTCTTTTCCTTGACCTTTTTATCTCCATCAGAATAGCATAACTTGAATCATTCAGCCTCATAAATTGAGGGGGGAAAAGGATGATACCAGGACCAGTCATATGAACATGTAGTGTAAATAAAAAATGACCAGACTGGAACACCAAACAGAATAGATACCCAACCTACAACAAGCTGTAAAGTGGAGACCAGTTATACTAGTATTCTCGGGGGGGGGGGGGGTAATGAGGGAGATATGGGAGACATGCTGGGAACAGATCCCAGACGTAGAACTGAAACAACTTCCTGCAAAAACACCAGGAACTAAGCTCCGTTGGTAGATATACTTGTGCCAGTGTTAATATGACAACGAGGACAGGAAATGACAACTTGACCTAAGACCAGGAGGTCCTATCACATCCCGTAACACTAAGTGGAAATCAGAAGATATATCGTCCTTTGACCTATAAAAAATAAGAGCACTAACTACAGAAAACTGACTTTGACAACTGTGACTGGGCAGAACTTACCTTGAGACCATTAAGGAAAACCTTACCCTAGGCTATAGCTCAGGTCTCTTACAAAAATCGAGAATTCTTAGTACAAAGGCCCAATTCTGACAACAGAGACTGAGCAGAACCTTTGGAACCATAATTTCCTAGACTTCGGCTTAGGGAACGAGCAAAAACATGGAGCACATGATACAGAAAACTGGACACACCAACAATGTTGGAACAGAACCTCTAGAGAACCTTAAAGACTCTATCCTAGGCCTTGTCCTAGGACCTGCACAAATACCAAGATTGCTTGCTACAGTGGCCTGATTTTCTCATCCACAACCGAGAGGAAAGGTTCCTGACACCACAAAACAAACAAACAAACAAACAATACCCTGGGATATGACAATGAGAAGGTATGGGGCCAGTGGTTGTTCCCATGACAATATGCTTCAAGAGTGAAGAAACCCTGAATCTCTTAGGCCACGGGAATTTCCTTCTGTCCCCTATATACTGTGCCTATACAAAAAAAAAAAAAAGTGGGGTAACACCAAACCCTGCCACTCCAGCACTTTTCTGGTTTTGTTTGTTTTTTGATATTATTTTCCTTCTCTTTTTTCTTCCACTTTTTTCTTTCTTTTTCACTCTTGTGGATATTATTCGGTGATTTTTTCTTTTTTCTTTTTTTTTTTCGGCCTCAGCCGTTTGATGCTCAGGGATTACTCCTGGCTAAGCGCTCAGAAATTGCCCCTGGCTTGGGGGGACCATATGGGATGCTGGGGGATCGAACTGCGGTCCTTCCTTGGCTAGCGCTTGCAAGGTGGCTAGCCACCTCACTGCCCCCCCCCTTTTTTTTCTTTTTTAGTAGTTGATACCAACTCAATATATTTTTTTTAAAAAAACAATGCATAGAGGCCAGAGAGATAGCATCGAGGTAGGGCAAAAGTTTCCTTTGCATGCAGGATTATGGTTCGAACCCTGGCATCCCATATGGTCCTCTGAGCCTGCCAGGAGTGATTTCTGAGTGAAGAGCCAGGAGTAACCCCTGAGCGCTGCCGGGTATGATCCAAAAACGAAAAAAAAAAATCAGTGCATAAAGTATATAAATTATTGAGCTAAGTCTGACCAAATTTATCTTTATTATGTCATACTTGTGCATTTAAGTAAAATAATGACTTAAAAAACATCACTTTTCTGATAAATTATGTTTAGAATTCAATAGAAATTTTATAGAAGATATTGACATCACTGAATTATTTAGCAACTCATAAAATTAAAAATCTAGTTGGAAAATAGAACTTTTGTAATATGTAGAGTATGCAATAAAACTGCCATTGAAATAAACTCGACTTCCTTATTCAATGCTGTTTTAGGTAGAAAATGGGAGTAAACAAATGAGAAAGGTGGTTGAGGAAGAAAACGAACATCAGATTTACATTTACATAGACATCTGTGTTTTATTTCTAAGTGCTACTATTGCTTGTTAGACAAATAGCCTCTTTACCCTAACTGGAAGCTTCGTATTTCTTTTCTATTCTATTTGCAGTTTTTTTTTAGTGAACTGTCAATCTGATACCAAATCATACTATCATTGGTTGATCACTGTGAAAGAAGCAGTAAAGTTTTCATGTGATTTAAACACTGATATCTATGTATAAAAATATTCTGATAGAAAACTTGCAGTAATCTTTTTCCTTCAGAAATAAATTAATGTACTTTAACACTTTCCTATAAAATAAAAGGAAATGAAAATTCCACAATAAGAATATCCTCCAAGTATGTTTTTCTTACGGAATTCTAGTGTTCATTCATTTGCTCTAGAGCCATGTTTCTTAAAGTTGAGTATGAACTGGAATCCTGTGAAGGGTACCTTAAACACGAATTTATTGCTGTGGTTACAGAGTTTATAATTCTAGGTAGTGTTTAAGGGATGCTGGTGATTCAGGTTGAGAATCACTTCTTAGAAGTAATCTATACTGGGCCAACTTTTTTTCTCTCAGAGGACATATGGAAATGTCTGGAAAATTTATTCCTACTGGTATGAATCTGAAGGTCTTAACCATCTCCAGTAGGCATAGGCCAGTATGCTGCTCAAAATTGTATAAGATGGCTCCACACAACTAAGAACTTTCTAGCCCAAATGTCTACAGTGCTGATGTTGAGAAATCTTGGTATAAAGAAACTTTCTTTCTCATGGAAGAGCATTGTTTAATAAGAGTCTAAATAACTGGTAAAACAAGCGCTACTCATTTCAGAAGCCTTCAACTAAAGTGGGGTGATGTCACAGAAATTAAATTAATTGGATGGTGTCTTAAGCAGATATCTACTGTCATCTTTCTCTGTGTCTGTCTGTCTCTCCCACATTCACATATGCATTAAGCCAATAAAACACCACACAGGCCAGACATTTACTCATCCAAAATGTAATGAGGACCTGTGCATGGCTAAAGAGTGATGTGAAGACAACTAGGATGAGAAAATGCTTTTATTCACCAACGGTTACCATCACTTTGCCCAAAGCAGATATCATTCTGCATATACCATCATTATGGAAAGTGTGAATATCAGTATCCCAGAAAAATTAAGTTGAAAGGATCTAGTTATTACCTAGAAGATAATATTTTTCTTTATTATTATTAATGACAAAGAGCTTTCTTGTCATCTTGCATAGGATTTCATCAAAATTAAGGAGTCAATGATTTTCTAAATGCCTCCTGATCTTTCCCTTTAATGACTGTTTCAACCACTGTTTTCAAAATTTTCAAAGCTGGTACCACACAGAGAAATTCTCTAAGATAACAAATAAAATAAAAACCAGATGAAATTTTCCTTCTTCTCTTAAGCCTCCTTTTATACATGAACCCCTGTTTTAGAGACTTGGGTGGGCATGAGTGTAGGAAGTGTAGGAAGCAATCTTTTGACTATTTTTATTCACTCATGCATTAGACAGTCCATCTGAAATTTATTAGATTACTCTCTTGTAAGTCACTGTTGGACTTCATTCAGTTCTTTTATCTCTATGTTGGCTCATAAAAACATCATTTTTGGTGACTGAACTGTCTTTCAAATGGCTGCCAATCACTGGAATTGGCTACTCTTCAAGTCTGTCTTTACAGCATACATATGAACATATCATTCCATTTTAAAAAGTCCTCTTATTTTAGGAACGGCTAGAGATCTTATACTTTAAAGGTTCTATGTATAGAGACAACTACTTGATCCTCATATGGCATTTCTCTTTTCTCTACACCTCCACATTATTCCCATTATGATTCTATTTTCTGTGAAAGGCCATGCTTTACCCCACATCATCTTCCTTTGAACATGCTGTTTCCCATGCTAAGAACAATTGCGTTTTCTCCTGCTTTCTAGTCTTCATCCTACTAAGTTTAAGTCTCAGCTAAAATGCCAGTTGCCTTGGGAAACTTTCCTTGATTTCATATATTATCCCATTATGTCATTCATGACATCTTATAAAATTGCTTATTGTGATTTTTTTATGTTGTGACTATCCATATGGTTAAGTATTCTGAAAGCATTCAGATAGTCTCCTCTTTTCCTTTTAAAAATTTACACATCAGGGGCTGGAGAGATATCATGGAGGTTTTTGCCTTGCATGCAGAAGGTCAATGGTTCAAATCCCGGCATCCCATATGGTCCCCTGAGCCTGCCAGGAGCGATTTCTGAGCATAGAGCCAGGAGTAATCCCTGAGTGCTGCAGGGTGTGACCCAAAAACGAAAAAAAAAATTACACATCAGAGTATTGGAGTGACAGGTAGGGTGCTTTTCTTGCATACTGCTAATCCTGGATCAGTCCCTGGCACCAAATATGGTCCCCTGAGCCCTAAGAAGAGTAATCACTAAACACTGATGAAAGTGCCCCTTGAACAATCAAATTGCATGTCATGATAGGCCCTATCCATAGGACAGTAATTGACACATATTAAATACTGACTACTTCTTATTAGGGGTTTATGAAAAGCTAGTATTCTCTAAAGAAATTTAATAAAGCTGGTAGAGGAGATAGATTTTGAATACAGAATTGCCCTTCCTATGGGTCAGCCCTTGAATTTAATATCTTATTTTGTGTTGCTGTCTTCTATTTATGCCCACATTTGTGTGGTAGAATTATTACAAAACAAAATATTTTCAGCTAATTTTGAGAGCTGATTCTCTCATCTGGCATTCAATGACTTTCACTTTTGTTCTCTACTGTGTATTATATGAAAACATCATAAGAAGATAATGTGGTACAACCATGAGTACTTATAGGGAAAACAGAAGAAAAGTCAGTGAGATTGGATCATGTTTTAAAGTAAGCCAAAGTGAGGGACAATGGCTTTTTATTAACCTAATGGAAAATTATTTGTTTTAAATCTTTGGGCTGCACCCATCAGAGCTCAGGGGCTATTCCTGGCTCTGTGCTCAGGATTGAAACATGGTGGAGGCTGGAGAGATATATAATGGGTAAAGCACTTGCCTTGCATATTTCCCACCTGGGTTAGATTCCAAGCATCCCTTATAATCCCCTGAGTACTATCAGGAATAATTTCTGAGTATAGAGTCAGGAATAACCCTTGAACATTGCTGGGTACGGTCCATCACTCCCCAAAAAGGAGTGATACCTGGAGGTACTTGTGGGACCAGTATTTGAACCATGGTTTTTGGTATACCATGGATACAAGGCAAAAACTTTAATCCCTGTGCTATCTCTCCTGTTCCAAAGGAAAATACTTGGAGTAAAAGTATCAAAGATATCAAAGTAGTGACTTCCTCACTCCAGCCATCTTGTGGATAATAGATTTAAAGATGGACTAAAAGTGGAAAGAAAGAAATCAGTAAATTTATTGAGGTGTTTCAGAGGATGATGGTGGCTTGACTCAGAAGGATATGGTTGGTGATGGAGATTTTGTACAGGTTGCAGGTATTTTTTGGAAGTAGAAGATGCAAGGGGTTATTGACAATTTGGATGTGGAGGAAAGAAAGTGCAGGTTTGAGTTCTAGGTCAAGGAACTGATTATCTTGAGAAATGGTATTAATATTTCCTGAGATGGGAAGATTCAAAGTCCTATGAATTTTCAATGTCCAACTCAGTTTGCACTTTCTCTTTTTTAATTAAATATAATTTTAATCATATTTTAATAATAGTGGCTTCCATATCATTGACAATAATATTTTAGTACATATTAACATAACATCAGGGGAATTCTCATCACCGAATTGTCCTCCCTCCACCTCGCTCCTGTCCTTCTTCCCATAACCTCTTCCCTTACCCCCGGGGCTGCTATTTCTCTTTTAAAGATGCCAGCAAGCCTAACCAACAAACTCCTTTTTTCTTCTCAAAACTTGGGGAACCATTAATCTGGTTTATTGTGTTCCTTGAAGGTGAAGCAGCTCTCCTCAGTCTCCTCTTCATTTCAAGTGACACAGGAACAGAATTTCAGTTGTAGTAGCTGCTTCCATACAAATTTGTTGCTTGGTAAATTCAGCATGATTCACAATATAGCAAATACTCTGGAGCTGTTCCCTGGAGTTGTCAGCTGCTAAGAATATCCGGCCACCCACGGGACTAACTGCTCATATCCTCCAGTTCATACCCAAATTGGACATCTTTAAAAGCCCATTACCAACAAGCTTTGAAAACTATATTCCTTTCTAGAATCTTGAAGCCAGGCATTAAACTTCTTTTATATACTCTATGATTATTTAGCATTATTCCTTTTCTCATGGCATATAGTTACTTTTCTTTCTTATGATTAAGTATTACCTAAAATGTAACCTTGTTTCCTCTCCTATTAGGTAGAAATTTTCAATAAAAGTTTCTCTTCATGAAAACCTTTGAATCATTTCAAGTACATTTTATTTCCTACAACATTCATTCACACTTGGGTTAGAATGCTTTTTTGAAAAACATTTCAAGATACCATAATATCACCTTTCAATTCACTTAAAAGTTAAAGTAAACCTAATGCATATTTAGAGTTAGACATTTGTTGTAACTCCATGCATAAAACTAGAATGTCATCGACAAATATTCTTAATAATGAAAAAGAATATAATTCTTAGGAAACTTATGCAAAGGCAGGCATTAGGCTTTTTTTCTTATTGCTTCTTTTAACAAATGATCTTTGAGAATTACTTTTAAAAGTTAAATTTTGTTCATTATCTACTCTAATAGTAGAATGCATGTTTATGTCCCTGTTGTCACCTCTACCACCTTGTGGTAGATTTCAGTCCCATGTCACAGCATAATGAATAAATATTTAGCAGCGTAAGACAACCTTCCTGAAGATACACCTCTAAAGGCATCACCAACTGCATGCAGAGCCAGATCTGAGTGAATCCAAATGTTCACAGGACCAAACATTGACTCTAGTGATAGGGGAGTGAATTTCCATATGACAAACACACCAAACTCTTTGAAAAGTCTCTTAAATCAAGCCAAATCAGAAAATTTCCATTTCTTCTCAGCCCTAGCATCTAAAACTGGAAATTTCTTTATAGATTGTTTTGGGTTTCATAAATGCCTGACAATCTGCCTATTCTGCATTTGTACATATTCACTTTTTCTTGTTGATTTGTTGAAACATATTGTCAAAGGGGGGGGGTCTATTATTTTGTCCCTCCTTGCCCTCTTTTACTTTTAGGGAGCAAATAGAATCTTTTAGTGAGTACAATTGCCTAGTAATTGGCTTTGCAGTCTTTTTTTCCCTTTAGGTTAAGCATGCCCAATTTTTACCACTATTTTTATGTAACATCACCCAAACTTTGGTGGCATCACTGTGTTTGGTTATGTCCTCAAGGAGGGTAATTGGGGGTATTCCAAGCCCCTCAATATAGGTCATTAAGAATTGTTGACAGTGTTCTACTTATATATCCAATCAACTTTTATTTCAAAACAAGAAAATTAATTTTCCTTGTATAAATTTTCTTAAGATATAAACTTTAGAAAACTACATTATGCTTGATAACCCTTTATTATATATACATGTCTCTTTCTCCCTCCTCCCCCCACCTCAGCAAAGTTCTTGAAATTGAGGGCATACATTTTTTTATTTGCTGTGTTTAATTCCAATTCAAGATATATAGGAACTATGAAGATAAGTACACTTATGTAATCACCCAGTTAGAAGTGATATGTCAGCCTTTTAAGAAAAGTGGCCATTGAGGAGAAGCTCAATCCCTGAAATCATGGACAGTTCCAATGCATCTATTGACTATCACAAAGTCCCCTTCTTCAAGCACCCAGGAAATGCCACAGGGCTAGTTTGACACTTACCTTGCAGTCTCACTGGTTTGCAGGACTTTTGGTGTCTCAACATTCCCAACATGAGCTTCTCTTCCTCTACTCTCACATCAGATCGAATGAAGACTTCCTAAGCACATCATCTAAGTCAGCTACGTGGAACTCAGAGCCACGTCCTGCAGTATGTAGTTAAATTATCCCAGTCACACACTCTTGAGATGTATCTCAGATGCCCGCCTGTGTTGACTGATGCTGGGCTGGCGTCATAACTGTATGGATTTTGCCACATAACACACGCCCCAGACAGATAGCTTGCAACTCCAGGCGGCTCTCTCTCTCTCTAGCTGGGATTCCATACCAGGCCTCCCAGTCTGCTATAAGGAGCCAGTCCTGGGGCAGGAAGATGAGCAAAGCTTGTGGTAACCTAAATCCCTAGTGAAACAAGACTCCTATAACACCAGGAGGCTGCCTGGACAGCTAACACCTGACATGCTACCTTATCCAAGTCTACAGGCCCTGTGATGATTACAGCTTGACTTGTCATCCAACTCTACTTCACTTCCACCCAGCTTGATCAGCATAATTGCCAAGAGAAAGGGTTCATTCCACTAATTATGGGGCTTATAACCCGCAAAGAGGGCAGAAATGACTTGACTTAAAGTAAGCTTTGTGATTCTCAGATTAAAGTTTCCTTGGGTTTGGAGCCATTATGATTCAGGTTTGTGAGACTGAATTTCAAATGGCCTTTAAAAGAAGAAATGAGTTGTTTTATTTTTTTAAGGAAGGTATTATTCTAAAAATGTCCCCATATGGTAGCACTTGCTTTCTCTTGCGATGCTTAGCAAAGAATTTAATTTGATTTATTGCACACTTTAGATAACATGTTTCTGCTGGTATGGAAGGACTGGAAGCTGTCTGCATGCCAAGGCAATGGCCCTAAATGAAGTCTTACATAAGCCGGACAAATTATCTTCAGATAGAAGTAATCTCAATGGGCTATTAGAAGGCCGTGAAAATAACTGCTGGTGAACCACCAAAACAAATTCTGGCTGGGCAAATACTAAAGCAAAACAAAACAAAGAAAAAAACCCCCAAAATTCCAGATAACAGAATGTCAATCATATGAGAATTTACCAGTTGAATAAAAAGTAAAGGCATGGTAGATTTTCTTTACTTTTCTTTTTCAATCCTTTCCTCTTTTTCTCTTTTTTATTCCACACTCCATCTCTTTCCCATCTTTTCAGGAGACATTCTCTTTCCTCACAGTTTCACAGTTTCCTCACAGTTTCTTCCTCCTTTTCTTCCTCTTGCTGTCATCTGTTGGCCCTCTTTCCCCACTTACAGCTACAATTTTCTGCATGGTATAGGGTGGACTCTGTACTTGATTGTTCACACACCAATTATTCCACAATTCCAAATACTACACTAACTTTCATCCTCTGGCTGGCTGCAATGAGGATTGTTTAGTCAACTTTCTCCCCTACTTCGATAACCAATGACTTGCCATTGAAGCAAGACAAAACCCTATCCTTCAAGGGCCAGAGACTGTATAGTGGGTAATGTGCTTGCTTTTCAAGTGATTTAACCACAGGCACCATGTCTGGTTCCTTGAACCCCACCAAAAGTGATTTTTAAGCACAGAGCCAGAAGTAAGCCTAGAGAACCATTGAGTATGACTCCCAAAATAAAACCAAAAACACAAAACAAAAACAAAAACTCCAAATCTCAAACCCTACTTTTTAGATTTTTAGAAGGCGCTTTACTTCAACTTCCAGTACCCCCAATTCTAGCTTCTGAATTCCATTGCACAGCCTACTTTAGCATCTTCCACCCCCAAGCATATATGACACTTCCCCAAAAGCTTAGCTTCAAAACAAATGGAAGGCTGTCTCATCTTCACTCCTTTACAAGAAAGGGTGAGCCTTACTTTATTGCCCAACCTTTTCCCTTACATCCTCAGGCAAAGTTAGCTACTTTCCTGCTCAGGTTAGCAAGGTATTATAAACTCTATTTCTGACTGTCTCCTCAGATAGGCTGAGTTCCTGGGGCAAAGGTATTGCTGACTCACCTAAGAGGCAGTTGCTTAATGACTGTTTGCTGAATGAATGTGGTTTCTCTGAGTTTCTCGTGGATATTTTCCAAGTTTGAAGAGGCAGCATAGGAGAGTGTTTTAGGATTGAGCATTTGATGGAGTCAAATTCCATCTGGGAATTTCCCAAATTCCATTTGGGAAAGCTACTTAAGCTTTCAGTATCTCCATTTTTTCATCTTCAAAATGCAAATTATAAAAATGGGACCACAGAGGGAATAATACAGAAGAAGGGTTAAGGATTATCAGTGGGCCAATCCAAATCAATTTCCATCACTGCATGTTGTCCCCAGAGCACTGCCAAGATGATCCCTCAAGAGCAAGTTCTGAGCACAGTTGGATGTAGCCCCAAAGCCAAACAAAACTGGAAAAAAAATTTATAACCCTAGGGCTTAGATGAGGATTAAGTGAATGTGTGTAGTGTCACTAGAATACTGTCAGAAATTGAAAGAATAGATTATACGTGTTTATTAATTAAAGAGTGGCAATTTGATAACTTATACCTGCCTTAACTGTGTTTGACAAGAGAGAAAATTTCAGAGAATTATCAGAATTGACTTGATTTAAATGAAAACATCCTTCATTATAAAAGTCCAATCATCCATTCCACCAGAAACTAAAAGGAGGCTTATGCCATGTTCTGGGCTATAGCATGAGCCAGGGAGTTAGGTTTGAAAGGCATGTAAGAAAAATCTAGTTAAGAAAATATAACTCTCAAACTGTATATGGTTCTCTTTAATATACTCTTTAATATAAAATCTAGTTAAGAAAATATAACTCTCAAACTGTATATGGTTCTCTTTAATATACTCTTTAATATAAAATGTGTTTGTATTCAGAGAAGAAATTATTAATCTAATATACAATTTAACATTAAGAGATAACTAGAGACACATTTCTCTTTGGAATTGTCCCTTTCCTAACATTAAAGTATGTAATTCTTTTACTTTATGGAGTTATTGTTTTTTCCTCATACTTCCTAAATAAAATGTTAGCTTCATTAATAAAAATATGAATAGGGATCATAGAAAAAATGCTTAGCAAAAGGATGTTTTTGTTTCTTTTGCTTACAGGTTAACTATGAAGGATATCTATGCTGAAATTCTATGAATTCATTTTTACTCTGCAGACTTGCTGGTCTCGCTCATGCCACTGTTGTCTTATACAAACATTAAGCTCCAGCTGTCCCAGAAATTCTGGAGAAACCCAAATAGAGGCTCACTTGCATGCTTTTGTATCACAGCTGCCTTGCCTGGGATGCCCTCTTCTGCTTCCTGTGAGACACAGATTATCAAGTCCTGGGAAGACTTGTTCAAGTACATGCTCTGGACATAAAAGTTCCTTGAATATACAGATCTCCGAGTGCTTAATACAGTAGAGCACACTTGTTTGATTTTTTTTTTCTGTCTTAATAATGTGAGTCTTTTGAGAGAGGAATTGTGCCTAGGTCCCCCTTACCTCCTGAATACCTAGCACAGTGTCTTGAACAATGAGTGTTCATTGAGTATTTTGTTGGGGGCACACCCAGTGATGCTCAGAGATTACTCCTGGCTCTGCACTCAGAAAATCACTCCTCGCTTGGGGGACCATATAGGAAGCCAAGGATCGAATGCAGGTTTGTCCTGGGTCAGCCATGTGTAAGGCAAATGCCCTGCCACTGCGCTATCACTCCGGACCCTCATTGGGTATTTTTTGAAAAGACAGATTGTTCAAATTTATAGGAGAAAACTTGCTTCCAGGTGTGTGTGGTACTAATACACGTTGAACCCTGTGCACTATTTATCAGTCATACCCTGGGGATATTGCACCAAGGGTGTGGTGGAGGTATTTTCACATCTGACAAAGCTGGGATTATTACACAATCAGACAACACATCTTAGAAAGGAGAAATAGTTAGGATTCTTGAAATGGGTTAATTGTACAGGTACTTGTCTGAGTCAAAAAAGTGTAAAAACTTCTTTATGAACTTTAACAATTTATACAAGTACTGGAGGTGTAGATGCTCATTAAAGTAACAGAACCCATTGTTTACCCATCAGAATAATTAAAATGAAAAACTGACATGATCAAATATTGGAACAACCTTTATTCTCATGCTCTGCTGGTTTATACAACTTTAGAAAACAGTTTGAAAGTTTCTAAGGAAATTAAACATTTACTACACTGTGATCAAAAATTTCTATTCCTAAATAAACATCCATAAGAAATCACAAAAGACAACCCTGAACTGGAAGCCATCCAAAAGTCTATAAACAGGAGAATCAGTACACAAATTGTAGAATGTTCACATAACCCATGCTGCTCAGTAATGGGAAAAATAAAACATTAATGTGTTAACAATATGTATAAAATTCTCAGATGTTACATTGAACAAAAAGCAAAAAGTATAAAAATGTGTGTCGTAGGCAATTTCATGTAAAAGAAGTTCAAAAATAGATTAAAAACCATTCTCAATAGTGATAGAAAATGATTGCTATTTGCTTGATAATTACATAGATATTTATATTTTAAAACTCATTGTCTTACATGCCTTAGCATATGCATGCTATAATACTTTACAGAAATATTTAAAAGTAAAAGGTGTTAAAATGTTTGAAAGTAAAAGTAGGTCAAGATGTATGGGAAGGTCCAAACTCTCATTCACATGAAACTCAAGAGAATAGAACATATGCAACTTCTCTGACTTAGGGCACATAAATCACTTGATAAAATGTAACAATTATCTCAGTAGAACTGGTTAACAAACTGAGCATTTTGGTTAATTTATTTTGTTTAAGCAAGTAAGAGCAAGGATCTCATTTTGCAGGTGATCCTATCTTTGACCCAGGAGTTACACCTGTAGCATAATTACCTTTTGAGAGTGGGTGAAAAAAAGAATTCAACTAAACTGTTGACTGTGGGGTTTTTGCAACACAGAATGTTTCTTGGGCACAGACTTTGAATTAATTCATCCACTCTGGGTTAGACTCTTTGGAAATCATTTTGTAAGAGAAAAGAGTGAAAAGTATTTGAAGAGGATGTGGAAAAGCACAACAAAAAAATGAGTTTTTTTTTTTAAACCCAACAACTCTGTAATCACATAAGGGACTACCACAACTAAAGTGTCCAATTCTGAGTAAGCCTGACCAACGGTGTGGGGAACCCTACAACCAAACAGTGCAATCCCTGCTTATTGCAACAGCAGCAGCAACAAAGGGAGGTAAGGGAAAATAAAGAACTCAACAGTGCAAGCATGCTAAATCCAGGCAGGAGGAAAAAACATTCTACGAAGTCTTTTTCTGCAAAGCATTGCAGAAATATGAGACAAACCAAAGAAGATCAGAAACCTCAAATCCTTGAAATCTACTGTGACTGCTACAAATGTTCAACCAAAAGGTAATAGATACTCCCAGAAAATGCAGTTTCTCTTCATTACTAAACAAGATACTTTGGCCCTACCACCAAGTTAAATCTGACCATACCACATGCGGACCTGGAGAACTGCCAAAATTTTTGAGTGTTCTTAAGTAGAGTATTATAAATTTGGCACAGAATAATTCTTTGCATACGGAACTATTGTTCTGAACTGAAGCTCTGGAAGTCTAGAGCACGCCCCACTTTCTCATTATTGTTACAACTCAGTGACACATTTTCTAAGAGGGAATCACCACAGATGTTTTCAGCCTTAATTGGCATCCTATCTGGGTAAGGCACCCCGTTCCAGTGTTCTGACTGATGGATCAAATGTTCAATAAAACGAAAACTGAGTCAACCCTTGGGAGAAAACAGGGGCATTCACTTCATACTAGGGAACAACAACTATCAGTAGAAAAAAAACCAAAAAATTTTGAAAGCCTGGGGCTGGAGAAATAGTGCAGGAGATAGCTTTCTTGCTTTGCATGAGGCTGACCTGGATTCTTCAGCACTGAATAAAAGTCCTCCAGCAATGAGAGGAATTGTCCCTGAATGAAGAGGTAGGAATAAGATCTGAGCATTGTTGGGTGTCACCAAAAAATCCCCCAAACAAACAAACAATATATAAGACTAAAGTTAATGATACCTCTAGTTAAAACCCTAATTCATAATCCATTCCAATGATTGAATAGCTCAACCAGTTGTGTTACTATACTCATTTACTAACATGTTCCCAAAGACTCTATTTTATCCTTGCACTCTTTTTCAACAAACTAGGGAACAAAGTTCCTATATCTGGTTCCCATTATTCTAAAATAATCTACTCTAAGATAAATATAAAAATAAATTTAGGAGTTAAGATATTGAATAAATAATTATAAAAAATAAAGAGTTAATTGAAAAAAATAAAGAGTTAAAAGTTTCATATTTATCTTTAACTTCGGACAAATAATCCTTATTTGTCAAATTGAAATGATATAAAGTTTCCTTATTAAGTAATTTGTATAATTCCAAAAGGTTAACTTTAAGAAAAACTGAGTTGGGATAGGGAGATACTTGAACCAGTTGGAGAACATGCTTTGCACCCAAGAATCCAGAAATCCCCAGAATTTCCTGGTCTCCCAAGTAACAAGCACCACTAAGAGTAACCCGCAAACACATTATAGGAGTAGGTCCTAAGTGGTGCATAGTGAGATTCCAAAACCAAATATATTTTAAAAAGAAAAAAAGTGATTAATTATAGTGTTTGGAGTTATGCCATGAGCTCAGAGAGCGTGTAGTGGTTTGTGAATTCTTTGAAAGGTGATGTGGGCTGTGCGTTAATGTATATGTGGTTGGAGAAAGACCCATAGATTTATTTTGTGTGTGCGTGTGTGGGATCACTCCCAGTGACATCAGGGGGATGCAGTGCTGGAGATCAAATACAGGGCATGTGCCTAAACACTTGAGATACATCCTCAAAATGCCTCATTTTAATAAAGACCTCTTGAGCCACTAGCCATGTGTGATTATATAGCCACTTGACATGTAGCTGTATATCATGCCAGAGATAACTGTCCAATTTAGCTAGAATTTCAAAGACTTATAATTTAAAAAGAAAAGCAAAATATCTCAATGGTTTTTTTTGTTTGTTTTTGTTTTTGTTTTTTGGGCCTCACTGGTTATGCTCAGGGATTACTCATTGCTATGTGCTCAGAAATCACTCCTGGCTAGGAGGACCATATGAGACGCTGGGGATCAAACCAGGTCTGCTCTAAGTTAGTGTGCAGAGCAAATGCCCTACCACTGCGCTATCACACCCAAAATGTCTCAAATTTAATGTTTGTTACTTATTGAAATTATATTTGGCAATGATTCACATAAATTGCATATTAAAATATTGTTATATCTTGTTTTATTTTAAATGTGGTTAGCATAAAATTTAAAGTTTATATAGCAATATACCTGTATTTATGGCCAAAATAATATAAAAGAAGAAAAATATAAGTCTTAAAAGTTTGTAGATGAGAAACTGGAACTATGAATATATATGCATATATATTTTTTTTGTGTGTCTGTTTGGTGATGCTCAGTTCTTACTCCCAGCTTTGTGTTCAGGGAATATACTGAAAGGGTTTAGGGGAACCCTTGTGGTATAAGACAAACACCACCTACTTTACTATCTTTCTGGCACTAAAACTATGAATATATTGAAATTAATATGTAAAAAGCAAAATAGATTTGGAGCAAAAGAACCAAAACTTTTCTAAAATATCATTTTAAAGAGTAATAACCAAAGTTGCAATGTTACTTTCTATCCTTTTAGACAGAAAAATTATCCAGTGTTCGAAGGGTCAACCCTATTATCTTTTCAAATCAAATCTATAGTCTCCATAGGTGCAAACAGGAATTTTAAACAATCATGGGAAAAGTAGGCAAATGGACTAAGTATCATTTTTGTTGTTGTTGCTAATCTAATCTATGTGCACCAAATAACAGGGTTTATTGTCTTTACTCTGGGCCAGGTCCAGTTTCCACTGCTGTTTAATAACCCCTCCTAGGGGTAATTAAAGTGGATAAAGTCTGTTAGGGCAGCTTGGGAAGATCCTTTCTCTGCTAGAAGTTCCAGAAAGCGGCATTGCACTTTGTGTCTCAAATCCTATGGGCATTAGAAGCTCTCTCAGTATTTCCTTTTGAACTCAAAGTTAATTATTTTAGGGTATAGTTGCCCAGGTGGGAAGGAATACTATAGAGATTTTTTTCTCCTACTATAAAAGTTTTGTCTTATCTACAGTATTGTATTGAAAGACATTTCTTGTTATATAAGTTTGTACTTTCAGTGAACAATATCTTCGTTTTATCACACAGTCCTGCATCTAATCTATTGCAGGAAAGATCAAAGCCTTTAGCCCTATCTCTTGTTAAGATCCTGCCATCTTTGCTACTAAAGAGGTGTTTGGGAACTTTGGCAATCATAGGTTAGTATAGACATGGAACACATGAATGAATTTAGCTAGAAAGCATTCTCCTCATGAGTGCACAATTCCTGCTCATTTATTTCCCATTCACTCCATTTCATACTTCTATTCAAACTTTATTGGTACCTACAGTTTTTACAAAATGATACCCTTCAAAGGTGCATGATGTGCATGATCAAGTTACTATGACAGTTTCCTCAACAAATTGCTTTGTTCTAATTTTCCACAAGTTGCTTCCTTCTTACAAACTCTAGTTTCAGGCAAACACACTCTTATGCCTATTGTCCTAAATTCTGTTCTCATTCTGCTTCCTGAAAGCAGCTTTTCTATCCCAACTGCTTCCATATCAACTCTATCTCAAGCCATGGTATGAGTTGTTAATAACTTCTCCAGATTGTTCTTGAGAGTGGCAATAGAAACCAAAAGTTGCTAGTGTAGGGGATAGGGCAGGGGCACTAAGGAATTCTTCAATTTTACTGTGTGCAGGAATTCCCTGAGGATCATGTGACAGGGCAGGCCAACTCTGATTTATTCAATCTGGAGGAGACCCTGTAATTCTGCACTTCTAACAAGGTCCCAAGCAATACCACTTGGAATATGGCTACTGGCCATATTCTAGGAAATCTTCCATGTCCAGGATTTCAGTGGTGAAAAAATTCTTTAAGGATCTTTGCTAGAATATGCTGTTCTAGTTTGTAAAAAATGACCTAGATAGGAAGATTAAAAAAATAGTAGTTTGAGTCTAGGGCCTAATATGATTATGTAAGTAGGTAAGATGCTTGCTTTGCATGCTACTGATTCAATCCTAGACACCCCATGAGGTTTTCTTATTTTTTAATAAATAATTTTTAATTGAATCATCATAGATATATAGTTATAAAGTTGTTCATGGTTGAGTCTCAGTCACACAATGTACAAACCTTCACCAGTGCACATTTCCTGCCACCAATGTCCTCATTCCCCCTCCCCTTCCCTCCCCTCGCCGGCCTCTGGAGCACACATTTTTCTACTCTGTCCGCTCTTTTTTTTCATAAGTCTGTTCTCTCTCTTACTATTTTTACTTTTAGACACTGTGGTTTGTAATAATATTACTGAAGGGCTATCATAAACATCATTTTATCTCCTTTCAGCACCCAGTTCTAGTCCAGAGTAATTACTTTTAACTGTCATTGTCCCTTCCCTGCTCTAACAGCATCCCCCTCCTCCCCCCCACTATCTGTGGCAAGCTTCTTACCATGAACTGAGCTTCCTGGCCCTCATCTCTGTTGTCTCTATGGGGTTTCTGGTTTCTTCACACTAGAAGTGAACCCTGAGCCCAGAGTCAGGAATAAGCCCTGACTACCACCAGGTGTGGCCTAAAAAAAATCAAGGAAAAAAAAAAGACTGAGATTCAATCACTCCAACATTTTAGTAAGAATCTTGAAGTGGATCAAAATTCCTACCTAGCAGGTCCTTCAAATATTTATTTAGCTTGCTTGTTCTTATAAAATCTCTATAAATGAAGCTCTTTATCCCTGCTGAGTCTTTAATAATGCTGGGTGCAAATTCTAAGTTTATTCAGTAACCTGCTACATAAAACAGCTCTCTTGAAGCTTTCTGCAAAGAAGGATTTTACTAAATAAACATTTGCCTCTCAATCTATCTGCTATGTAAATACAAATGCTCCCAAGTAAGGTTTGCTTAACGTGGAACATATCTTACTCATTCCATGTCTCATTGGTGCAAAGAAAATAATTTATAGTCACAGAAAACACAGAAATTCAACTCATTCTATGAATTATTTCAAAATTTCAACTGTATATGTCTACCAAAGCTATAGAGATAACAACAGACTGAGCATTGCATGCCAGAGACTTGGGTTTGATCCAACCATCACATAGTCCCATGAACACTGCTAGGAGCATTGTCCCATTACCTCCAGGAAAGTAAGTATATCACTATGTATTTAAACTTTATTATACCCATTGGTATAGGAACAGTCTGAAAAATAGATCAAGTGGAAGTCAAAATAATCTTCTCTATATATAATATATACATAGAGAAGATTCTGCCTCTTGACTGTTTTTTCTCCTATTAACTGAGTGATATAAAAATATTGTGCAAAGGTTCAGTAGCAGTGAGCAGTGAGAGATGAATAATACCAGCCTATGTATCTAATAGACTTAATTTAATGGGGTCAACAGACACTTGAGTAAGTACTTCTAATATAGCATGCTTATAATATCTCTCTAAATGCATTACTATGTGAACAGAATTTCAGTCTAAAGAGAACAACTGGAGGACAGAATCTCAATATACTCAGATAAAAAATTGAAGGACTAAGAGAATAAGAGAATGATTTTTGATAAATACATATTTCATAGATGATGAAGCTATTTTGTGGCTAATGAACACATCAGGAGTCTTTCTCTGTTTACCTATCAATGAATTCTCTGCCTGGACTGTGAATAAGTTTCCTACTCTTCATGCTTTTTGTCTATAACTATTAAAGAAGGTTTCTATGACATGCAGTTTTGGAATTGTAATTCTTTGGCTATTCCCAATTTTTTAATTGCAGATTATTGGTTATTCTCAAATTAATTCAATTTACTGTAATTTGAGGTTGCTATAGTATATTTTGTTAATTAACACTTGGTCAAAATGTTGGTTTTCGAGTACATTTCTTTGTTGTTTGGATCATACCCAGTGATGCTTAAATCAAATCTGAAACTCATACATGAAAAATATGCCCTCCACTCCTTTGGGTTATTTTCTTGGCCTCCAACATCTCTTTAATGACTTTGCAGTCTAAAATTTAGGAAAAAAGACAGGTAGTCTTGCCTCTTTAATATTCATCAAGTTTGGGAATATAAATTATCACAAGGGAGAAGAGAATGCACAGTCAAGATTATAGTGATGAAATTTGAAATGATTTTGTCTTATATTAAGTTTAAGCTCTTATGACAGGTCAAGTTTTAATTAATAATCATGTCTCCATAGAATTGATTTATTTTTATGATGATGCTGGGGACCAAATACAGTGATGGTGATTGAACTGAGATTGGTATAATGCAAGAAAAGTTTTTTTTTTTTAATTTAAACACTGTGATTACAAGGTTGTTTATAATGCAGGATTTTCCCCATAGATAAAGTTGTCAATAATTGAGTTACAGTCATACAATGTACAACAACTTTTACTAGTGTACATTCAACTGCCATCAATTTCCTCAGTTTCCTTCTGACCCTCTCTGATACCCTGTTCTCTTCCACCGCCACCCTTCCTGTCTCTAGCCAGGCATTTTACTTCATTCTCTCTCTCTGTCTGTCTCTCTGTCTCTCTCTCTCTCTCTCTCTCTCTCTCTCTCTCTCTCTCTCTTCATCACTTTATCCCTTTCAGCACCCAGTTCTTGTCCAGAATGATCAGTTTTAACTATCACTTTCACAGTAGACCCTTCTCCACTCTAACTCTGTTTCTGAATATCATCATCACCACACTCACAGTGTCTTATTTTCCTTATATTTACAGCTGAGTGAGATTATTCTATTTATTTTCACCCTCTGACTATTTCACTCAGCAGAATAATCTCCATATCCATTCATGTATAAGCACATTTTATTACTTCCCTTTTTCCTAATAGCTCAAAGTATTCCATTGTATGGATGTACCAAAGTTTCTTTAGCTCTTCATCTGTTGTCAGGCACCTGGGTTACTTCCAGATTCTGGCTATTGTAAACAGTGCAGTGATGAACATAGGAGAGCTGGGCATTTTGTATTGTATTTTTGTGTTCCTAGGGTATATCTCTAGGAATGGTATTGCTGGATCATATGGGAGTTCAATTTCCAATGTTTTGAGGAATTTCCATATTGTTTTCCAGAAAGGTTGGACTAGACAGCATTCCCATCAGCAGTGAATGAGAGTCCCTTTCTCCCCGAATTCATGCCACCACTGATTGTTCTTGTTCTTTGTGATGTGTGTCAGGCTCTGTGGTGTAAGGTGATACCTCATTCTTGTTTTAATTTTCATCTTTCTTATGATTAGTGATGTGGAACATTCTTTCATGAGCCTTTTGGCCATCTGTATTCCTTCTCTGATAAACTGTCTATTCATTTCTTCTCCCCATTTTTTGATGGGGATAGATGCTTTTTTCTTGTTCAATTCTACCAGTATTTTGTATATCTTAGATATTAACCCCTTATCAAATGGGTATTGGGTGAATAGTTTCTCTTATTCTGGGAGTAGCCTTTGTATCCTAGTCACTGTCTCCTTTGAAGTTCAGAAGCATCTCAGTTTAATGTAGTCACACTTGTTTATCTCTGCTTCTACTTTCTTGTACAGTGGTGTTTTCTCCTTGAAGATGCCTTTAGTCTCAATGTCATAGGGTGTTTTGCTTATATTTTCCTCTATGTACTTTATGGTTTCAGGTCTGATATCAGGGTCTTTAATCTATTTTGACTTGACCTTTGTGCATGGCATTAAAGATAGGTCTGTGTTCACTTTTTTGCATAGTTGACTAGTTTTCACATCACTTTCTGAAGAGGCTTTTGCAAGGAAAATAAGCACTGTTCTTTCTCTCTAAGATGTCTTTTTGAATTCTAATGGAGAAAATAGTGTTCCATTAGCAATATATTAGATAAATATATGAACCATATATTTAGTAAAATGGTCATTTTACATAATTGTCTACAACAGGGGTCTTCATCTAGAATCCCTATGACCTTTTATGGGCTCCTGGATATACCAAACAAGACTGGTAGAGGACCACAGTTAGAAAAGGTTGAGAAACATTGGAATCAAATCTAAGACAAAATGAGCCAAATAGAATTTTAAGTAGAAAACTAAAGATTCATGTATATTATGCTGCTAAATGGGATATACTGAATTGTTTCTCATATCCCAGATTACCAGAATATCAAATAGGCAAATGCACTTATAATACCATATTTCAATATTGTACTTACCTGCTGCAAAATGTGTATTGTACTATTTTGAGTTAATTAGAAATGCAAAATATAAATGAAGAAATTTTAGATTTAATAGACACATATGGATAAAATAATTGTATTACTTCCTACTGCATTTTCAGACTGTGGATTAAGTTCCTGTTTCCAGCTTCTAAAGTTTTTGAAACCTCTTTCAGATAATAATAAAAAGGAGTCAAAAAGAAAAAAAGCCAAATGTTTCTGAAAAATTCTTGTTACTTATTAATTACTCTCAATGAATTTCTGTGAAAAAAGTTTTTTCTGGTTACTAAATGGCAATCTCTAGATTATGTATGATATACTGTTCCCTCTGACCCTATAAATATTGATAACTAATGGTTGGCAAATGCTTCTTCTCAAAGGAAGAAAAAAATGCACTAAAAGAAGCTCATCTTTATTTCATTACAAATTGTTTTAAGATTTTAGAATAGTCTTAAGGTATCTTTTGATAGACCATCCAATTATAACCATAAATTTCATATTTTCCTCATTAATTAATTTCAACCTCAAAGCTATGTATGTTAAATGCTTAAAGAGGAATAAGAAAGTCACTTCATACATGTATAAAACAATAATACAGCAATTGATATAAACAGCAAACTACAAAGGAACTATAACAACACTAAAAGTACAAAAGAAAAAAATAACCAAAGTGTTAAATGTTGGAAATAGATCCAAGAGTACTAAAGTTACTTTTCCATTTCTCTCTCTATAAGGTCAAGTTTTCTTTGTTCTTCTAGACTTGATTTAATTCTAATCTCCCCAGTAACAGTCTTATGGGTCCCTGAAGTCACTATTAGCTTATTATCTTCTTAATATCCTAGACATGTATTCTGCTTCATTCATTTGGATTTTCAAAAGCCCATAAGTAATAATAAATAACTGAAATTATTATTCATCTTTTTCTTTACATGTAACTGCCCAGTTATTATCTTTCTTTGTAAAGTATAATTGGCTATATTTGTTGTACTTTCCATTGGCAGAGAGTTAGGTGTTGTACATAAGAGCTTAATAAATATTTATCATATAGAGAATTTGCCTAAAGGGAGCTTGTTACTAGCTGCCCCATCTATTATTAATAAGAAACACAATCCTAAACCAGAAATTATTATGCCTTGCTATGGTCTCTTCACAGTTCAAGAAAAAGCTATCTATCATTAAGGGTATTTATAAAATAAGTAACCCCAACATTCAAAACAATTGTGAAAACTTTCATTGAAAAACAAGGTGCTTTGCTCATTTTGTAGAGGGTTCATATTTTTTTAAATGAATGATTTTGTTTGTCTAAGTTAGAACTTAGAAAATTTGAATGTTTTTATTTAACCAATTACTTGCTATGAAATTGCTGGCATATCTTAATGGTGAGAATTTAAAATATTCATCAGCAGATAGTGAAAAATTCTAGGTTCCATTAAACTATTATAGGTTCTATCAGACTCTATGGTATGAATTTAATTATGTAGTAGGACCAAAGTGATAGTGCAGGGTGTTTGTCTTGCATGTGGCTGACATGGATTCAATCCAGGAATCCAGATTTCAATATGACCCCTGAGTAAGACTGAACACTACCAAATGTAGCCCACAAACCAAACAATTTTAAAAAAGTAAGATATATATTGATAATATGGGAATAGAGAGAATTCCTAGTTAGAGCTGTATCTCATAATATGTACTCAAATTACGTATAACATGTACTCTAACACCAAAATAGTCTATTAATGTATTTTTTTTCCTATGGTGGCAGGGACCAATCCTTAGACCTCATACATGTAAGGAATTTACTCTACCACTGAGTGATTTCCCCAACCCAGAATAGGGAAGTTAAGAAGGAAGCGGAAGTAGTATTGCAGTCATAGACATTTAATAAGATCTGTAAGAAGATTGGGATGGGTGGTGAAAATAATTTTAAGTACTCAAATCACTTTTACTCTATTTGTTACCTCTCTTTCTTCACAAGTATACTATCACCCATCATCTTTCCTCTTGTTCCTGCCCTGGTTGGTCTAGTCACTGTTTTACAGTTGGTTGTTTTTCTCATGCATTTTTTTTTTTGCTTTTGCTATGTAGGTGTATAACCATTTACTTTTTAATGAGAGACTTTGTCCAGAATGTTACAGTAGAAATTACAACACTTGCCTCAGCAGGCTTACTGAGAAGACACCTGAAGCAGCAGGCAGTCAATGCCAGCCAAGCTGCCACTCTTCTACATTTGCAGGGAAAAACAGGGCTCACATTAGCTTTTAAAAAATGCAATCTGTGGGGAGCTAAACTCCAAACATCAAGTTATGCTTAACAGAGGCTGATTTTAAAAGCTAAAAAGAAAAATAGCGTTTCCTTCCAACCAAAGATGTCAAGCACAGTATCAAGAAAGTTGTACTAACATGTTATGATGAGAAAGTTGTAATTTTTATCCAATTGTATGTACACAGGATGTGGACACATGTGGGTTTACCATGTTCTATGGATGCAAGGTGTCCTAGAACAGTTGTTTTTGAAGGATCTTTTTTTTTTTGGGGGGGGGGTCACATCCAGCAGTGCTCAGAGGTTACTCCTGGCTCTACACTCAGAAATTGCTCCTGGCAGGCTCAGAGGACCATATGGGATGCTGAGATTTGAACCACCATCCTTCTGCATGCAAGGCAAACGCCCTATCTCCATGCTGTCTCTCAGGCCCTGATTCATGCTTCCTACACCAGAAGATGGGTTATAATTTTATCATTTGGAAAAGTAAAAAAATAAGTGCAGCTCTTTGAGTAGTAATTTTAATGGCATTGAGAATGCATAATTAATAGTTCGTAGAAACAGGGTTAGCAAATTCATGATGCTTATCTTTAAATTAAAAAATGGCTTTTTATTACTGCTTAGTATCTTTACACTTTCTTCTTCTTCCCTTAAAATCTCTAGGTTAGATCCTTTAACAATTTTTTCCTTTTCCTTTATATTTTAGGGATATCAAAGTTTAAACATTATTACTATTGCTGGCACACACCCACAGGATAAATTCATGCAGTGTTGCATGCATATCTGCATCCATTCTTTTAGTCATTTACATTGACAGTAAACCATAGCATGAAATTCATAGCCAATTTTCTATATAGAAAAATGTAAATATTTTTATTTACCTAGATTACTTTCTCTAGCATTTACCTAAATGTCTATTGAATTGCCATTTACATGTGTAAATATGAATGCATGATTTTATAATGTATGTATATATACATACATCATAACATAAGTGTTTGTACACTTAGTGCATATCATACATGTGTGTTTATACATATGTGTACACAATACATGTTTATAATGAGTTTATATATGTTTAAACTAATTTTTAATTGTCCAGCTAGCTAGTACATATATTTTTTTGGTCAATCTATTCTTTACAAATTCCATCACAATTATCTCTTCTGTCTCTGATGCCACCACCTCACTACTAAATATAGAGCATATCACCATAACCTGAAGTCTTCAATACTACCATTTATTAGACCCTCTTTTATCTACCATGAAGTTGATTCTGAGCTCAGTTCCTCTAATTTTCACCCTGATAAGTCCTTTTCATAATTTTATTTATTTACTTGGAGGGATGGACATACCCAGTGGGATTGGGGAATTACTCCTGACTTTGTACTCAGGAGAGATCACCAGCTGTGCTGAGGGGACTGCCATATGTGGTGCTGGGGTCAGCTATATGTAACCAAGAGCTTTAAATCTAGAAAAATCTTTCTGACCCTCATAATAGATGACTTTTATGGCTTTTCCTCCCATATATATGTTACATAGAATTATTGTGTGAAGGCTAAGGCTCCAGCAGTCACCCAAAATAAAATACCCATTGCATGGAAGGTTGTATGTTAAGAATAGAACTATATGTTCAGAGAGATAGAACAGTAGAAAAAGGCACTTGCTTTGCATGCAGCTAATCTTGCTTTGATCCTACATATGATTCACTGAGCACAGAGACAGGAGTAATCCTTGAGCACTGCTGGGTGTGCCACCTCTAAACTCACCCTCCCCCAAAAGACATAAAACAAGTGAGATCAATTTTAAAAACATTTATTTAGGACCCACAGCAATAGTACAGCGATTATGGCTTGCATGCAGCCAACCAGAATTTAATCCCTGGGATCCTATATGATTCGGTAAGCACTGCCAGGAGTGATCCCTGAGTGAAGATCCAGAAGTAACCCCTGAGTACTGCCAGGCATAACCCCAAAACAAAAACAAAACAAACATATATTTAACACATTATCATGATAGTATATATAAAATATAGGTATAAACATAAAAATTATTACTAATGAGGCTTTCTCCATTTTTCAATTTTTGTACCAAGTCTTCAAAAGCATATAATGGGGAGTGTGAAGATAGTAAAGTGGGTAAAGCACAGTTGTTTTGCATGTGGCCAACACCAGTTTTATCTCCAACATGAACTATGATTCCCTGAGGCCCCCCAGAAGTGAATTCTGAGCACAGAGTCAGGAGTAAGGCCTTAGCACAGCTGGGCTCTCCAATCTTCATACCGCTCCCCCCCCCCCAAAAAAAAAAACCCAACACTAACAAATCTGTAACTATAGGAAAGTAAAGGTACATAAGTCCTTGATGGTTATAGAACTACTCCTGACTTCTCTAGAGAGAAAAATAAAGTTTGGTGTGCTTTTCTCACTATTATCTGTGATTTTCTGGTCTTGTCAATTCCCAAATAGTAGTTAACACTCTCACAATACTGATAGGTAAAGCTTTACATTCATGGATAACTTTTAATAATGTCATCTCTAGAAGAATCGATTGCTCCAAGTTGCTAGAATGGAGAAGACAAACAATTTTGTCTTGGTGTTTTCTTTCCATTAAGATAGGCTAACATTTAATGACTCACAGAGTTCCTTCTAAATGGACACAGAATTGCAAAGAAGAAAATTCTGCTTATACATGGTATAATTATATTTACGCTCTTATGCACATTAGTTTAATTAGCCAGATAAAAATCTTGCTAAATTAATTTTATTAAATTAGGAGACAATGTTTATGTTCAGGTAAAGGACGATATGAAAAAATCGAGTTATTTAAAATGTTGGGTTATTATTTGTGGATGACTCAGCTTTTCAGAGATTCATGAATTCATAATTTTTTGTTAATGTGAATCCATCTTATGAGTTAAACAGGCATTGGTCCTTTGTTGAGAAAACATTCAAAGAATAGACATTTTGTTCATTTTGAATCAAAGTAATATAATCTCAAAGGCAAGAATATTTGAGTATCTTTATTTCTTTTCCACTTGTTATTTCCTACAACTGTCATCTTTTCAAAAACATTTCCCTAGATTATCTTCCTCTGTTTTGCCACAAGACACTAAACAGCCCAGCAGCATTGGCTGCTGTATCTTATCTGCCCTGGCCTATGTCCTTTTGAGTTTAACTCACATAATTACTTTCCAAGTTTACTGCCAGATTTCAAAAAGACACAAATAAAAAAGTTAAACGTGATGGGACCAACGCATTTTAGAGAAAAGAAAGTGTTTTCTGGAGCAGTGTTACTTGAAAGTTTTACACCTAGGGATCTATACCTGCATACTGACCAACAGACTGGCAGTTATAACCAAGGGAGTTAGACTCATTGTTTTCAACTTTTCTATACCTCTGATTTAGAATCAATCCATGAATCCGTGATGGAAGACCACTGTTTTAGAGAGTCAAAAGGCTTAACTGCAAGGATAGAATTATATAACTATTCATTTGAGTGTATGCTCCAAGTCAAAAGAACTGAATCTAAAAATACCCTATATTACAGTTATCAACTTGAGGCCATTCTTCCAATCTTCATAGCCAAAAATTTCATTGCTAAGATATAAGAGAAGAAATTTTGTATTTTAAGAGGTGAAACAAAAGCATTCAGCTGCATTGAAGGACCAAAGATTTTGCTATGAATAATTCCCAGAGCATAATCAACAATATCTGTCAAAGTAATGCAAGAATTACATATTGTACTTGGTGGGGGCAGGCAGAGAGATAGTGCAGGAATTTTAGGGTGCTTGCCTTGCATACACTGACCCTGGTTTAAATCCTGGTCCTCCAAACACCATCAGATATGATCCCTGAGCACAGAGCCAAAGTAAGACTCAAACACAGCTGTGTATAGCTCAAAACCAAACAGAAACAAAAGAACCTGCCCATGGTATTTTCACTCTTATAACCTCAAAACATCACCCATCAGACTCTTTATAGGCTAGAAGACCCCTAAAATGATTCAGTGGCTCCACAGACTGGAATTCTCTGACCATCTGTCTTCTCAGATGGGGGTTGGAGGTTTATAAACAAGAAACTGTTGGGAGAGCTGCATGATTTACTATCTTCACTATGCAAGTAACCTTTGCATAGTGACCTTAGCCCCAGCTCAGTTAATGGCCCACATAGCTTTCAGGACATTCATTGGCATTTTTAGAATTTAAAGAAGTTCAGAAATATTTTCACCCCCTGCATACCTAATGTTTCGGCTTAGTAATTTTCTTGTTTTTATTTTCCAGTCAAGGCATAATTTATATATACAGCACAGACGAGTTTTGAGAAATGTAATGTCAGGTTCACATCTCTTGAGATGCACATTTCGTCCCTCCATGATGTCTTCCCACTCAATCGCCACTTCTCCATGAGGCACTTGATGCTTTAATTTCTATCACCATATATTAGTCAGGCCTTTCTTAGAACTATTTGAAAATGCATTAGTGTGTACTCATGTGTCTGAAGCTTCAGGTTTTAAGCATCTGTAACAACCTCTCTTGGCTTCCTTCTCTACAGTGAGGAAAAAAAATGAAGTGAAAGTACCAGCAACAATCACAGGCTTCCTGGCTGTGTGTTTTGTTGATTGGGGGTGGCTGAAAGGAGATATAATAAGAGGTTTATGGCCACCCTTCTAGCCTTCAAATAGAGCCACTTTAGTTTTACCTGCCTTAAATTTGGGCTCACTAGAAGATTTCACTGGGGAAAAAGATTCTTTGTTTAAAAAAAGTGAGTGAACCAGGGTCTAGACATTCTCAACTAATCTCTTTTCCTCAAACATTCTATAAATTACAAATAGTGTTTTCTGATAGGAGAACTGTGGCTGGGTCCCTGGAGAGAGAGCTGGGAGACAGAGGCAGCCAGGCTGGGGCCCCCAGGGAGGGCTGGGCATTGAGCACTGTAATCTTAGCACCAGTTACAATCAGATAGCACCACCCCACCTGAGGCACCTAGACAATAGGCCAGAGGCCATGGGCAAGGAGGTGGCACAAAGACAGCATTCAAAAGGTCTCAACTCCCACAGCCAGCCAGCATTTCTATAGACTCCCCCCCTGGGCCACTGCCAAGCCTGAATGTCACCTTCCAGCTAGAAAGTCATCTTTTTTTTTTTTTCATGGTTAACTTTTAAACTGCTAAAAATAATAAACACAGAAAGCAAAGTGCTGACACAATCTTTACTGCAGAGGCAAACTGAAACTGTTATTGTCATAATGTAAACAGAGGTCTAAATTCTAACCACGCATTCCTCAAAAGATCCTCAAAGGTATGATCAAACATTTGGGGTGTAGAGGGGAAAATTCAGGAGGTTTTGAGAGCTTGGTCAGTGAATAAAGCAGTTTCACTTCACAGGTGCCCACATCCTAAAGGACCTATTCTAACCAATTAGTCTTAAGACTTTTTATAGCAAACCAAAGACAAGACAGATAGGACTGGACAGATGAATCTTCATTTACACCATTTTCAACACCATGACTGAAAAATGGACTTCCTTTTTCTCCCTGTCTTATTTTCACACTATTCTTCTTCTCCACAAGTATACTCATAGTATTTCTTTTCTTCATCATGTTTATTTAGCACATTTATGTTCTATAATTCCCTTGAATGCTTACAGAGCTCAAAATTATGTTAATCATTAAAGCAATGCCACAGTTTAGAAAAAAATTCTCACAATGCTAAAATGTGACAATCATAAATAACACAAGTGAGCAAAGAGCCAAATTAACTTGACATCTGACCTTCTGATCCATCAAATCACATGTAGAGCTTGGCACCCACACAGAACAGCCAATGGAAGGGAGACTGTAGATCTGGAAAAATAAAAAGAAATACAAGAATAAAATAAACGTGTTTTTTTCCTCCTAAATTCCCCAACATTTATTTAAGTAAGTGCTCCTCTTTCTATGTTTAAATAGGGTCTGGTTTCAGAGCTGTCTCTGATTTGAAATAAATGCAAATAGATAAGATCTCATTCCAAAGAGGAGATGATTTCAAAGAAAAGGGCTTGAACATGAGTACTATAACAACATATTTAGGTATGCACAATATTTGTGGATCCCCAAACCCACTTTGCAGTGAATAGAAATCAGAAATTTGAAGTTCTCAGCTTGGGAATATGAGCAAAAGGCAAATATATGTCTTGAACAATTTAGATTGTTTTTGGTGCCACATCTGACAATGTTCAAGGCTGAGTCCTGACTTTATGCTGAAGGGTCACTTCTGGAGGTACCTTAGGGGAACATACAAGGTACCAGGAAGTAACTTACCCACCATACAATCTCTCTGGCCCACAATTTAGAATTTTTTGGGGGGCCCACACCAGGTGACACTCGGGGGTTACTCTTGGCTATGTGCTTTGAAATTGCTCCTGGCTTGGGGGATCATATGGGATGAGTGGGATCTAACCAAAGTGTGTCCTGCATTAGCTTCGTGCAGGACAAACACCCTACCACTGCACTGTTGCTGCAGCTCCAATTAGAATTATTTTTTGTTTAAAAAAAGAGATCTGATGGTTCAGAGATGATGTTTCTGATATAGGTATTAAATAAAAGTTTCAGTAGTGCCATGATGAGAGCACAGCCATGTGGCACCTGGGATGCAGGGTAGATTATGTATCAGAGATGCAGGGTAAATTATGTATCAGAGTATGTGCATGAGCATGAAGCCATGGTGATCTCTGGATTGTGTTGAGGTTATATTGGTGACATTTCCCATAGCTATAAACAGGATAAAAGAAGTGATTACACAAACTTGGACAGCTGCTCATGTAGTGGCTGATGTCATCAAAGGTCTGTCTACACAAGCTGGGAGCACTTTTTCTTCTTTTGATATGTATTTGTGGGGGGAGGGTTATACCTGGCAGTCATCAGGAGCTAGTTTTGATTCTGAACTCAGGTACTGTGCTGGGTATTGAAATAGGGTCTGTTATATGCAAGGCAAGTATCATATTTCTTATATTTTTTCCTGCCCCACTGAAAGATTTTTTTAACTTACTGTGATCCTCTAAATTAAACTAATTTGTTTTCTGTGGACAACTTATAAATAAATCATAGAAAAGCAAGGTTACTAGAACAAATGTCTGAGTTTCCACTATTCCAATGAATTAGATACTGTTTATTATATTTGCTCTTTCTTAAATAAAAAAAAATAGAGCTTATGGGGGCCGGAGCTATAGCACAGCAGTAAAGCTTTTTGCCTTGCATACGACTGACCCAGGACGAACCTCAGGCATCCCATATGGTCCCCCAAGCCAGGACCGATTTCTGAGCACATATCCAGGAGCAACCCTGAGCGCCACCAGGTGTGGCCCAAAAAACAAAAACAAAATAGATCTTATGTATAATTTGACATAACCTTGACAAAACCCGATTCCAAAATCAAAACATGAATTTGTTTCCTTACAGTTCACTTAAAAATTTATATGCAATATATGTATCAGAAGCAATGAACAAATATAGCTGTTTGATATAAATTGACAATTTTGAATCAACATTGATATCTGAGAGCTTACCATGTTGATCTGTAATAGCTCATTCTCTTTAACTGCCACATTGAATAAATATAGGCTCAGCCATTGTCTTTCCACCCAACACCCGGCATATATGGTACCATAAAAGCACTTGTTATGTCATTAAAGTGATTGTTGGTTATGTGTGGGTGTGCATAAGCTTGTAAGTGCAAATTTTCTCTGAGACTGACTCATATCTCAAGATGTGGCCTTATTGTTGGTTCTTCTACCATACAACTCCATGCAGAATGTTGAAAGGCACATAGTTATAAATGGATCCACTTGTTATTATTTTCCCTTCCTTTTAGAAATCATGGGGGAATGCATTTGTCTATTTTCTTCAAGTTTTTTCTCACTGCTTTTGTCATAAATCTTTAAATCTCAAGTTATCAATTTAATATCAACTCACTATTTGCAGGCAATTAGAAGCAGTGATGATCATAGAGGTCAAAGATAAAATCATTTAGGAAGTATAAACTCTAAAAGATTAAGTTGACAAGACTAAAAAGTTTGTAGTTCTGTTGTGACTTAATGATAAATTAATAAAAATACAAACTTCCCCAAATACTAAAATCTAAAAAAGAATATTTTTAACACATCGGATCTTGATTTAATATTGAAGTGTCTTGGTTTAATTTTTAATAAAATTGATTTTATTGAGTTTAATGCCAAATACATATATGAACTTGACCCAAATAAATTTTTTTTCTGATGATTAATATGTATCTTTATATCTAACATTTATTAACCTCATTTATGGGCTGTGCTATGCCAATTATCCCACCTAATTTCCCTTAATTTAATCCTCACAGCAATTATATAAGGTAAATATTATTAATAACTCCATCTTTTAAATGAGAAAAAGATGCAGAAAAGGTTTAAAAGATTGTTCCACACAAACAGTGAAGAAGGAATTACCTAGAATTTTTACTCTTACAGTATGAATAAATAATTTTGGGTCTCATAATGAATTTCTGAGAATAGGTTCAGATAAAACTGCAGAAAAGAAAGCTGAGGTGGCTTCTAAATTTTGTTATAATAGAAATAGGCAGTATCTCTTTCAGGGTATGCTTCCAAAAAAGAACAAAGCACAGCTCTTCAAGTATACAAATTCAAAGTAATTTCCTGGAGATGGGGAAAATTCAAAATAACAGGGTCAAGCCCCAGCTCTTCCAAATTAAAAATACCCATTTAAAAATCTTTTTCTACTGGAAAAAGGAGTTCTGAACTTGTTTATGACACAAAGGAGAAAGACCAAATTTGTTTATACAAGATTCAAAGCAAAATGAGAATCACCCTTGGGAAAACTTTAACCCAGAAAGTGTGCTCTGGACCAAAGCAATAGCACATCGTGTAGGGTGTTTGCCTTGCAAACAGCCAACCCATGTTTAATCCTCAGCACCTCATAAGGTCCTGGAGACTGCCAGGAGTACTTTCTGAACACATAGCCAGGAGTAACCCATGTGTACTGCTGGGTATGGCCCCCAAACAAAAAATAAACAAAAAAGAATGTGTGTTCTTAATACATTTCTAATTGAGGCAAAAATATATTAATAGTGTGGTTAATTCGTATTTTGAAAAGAATCTGTTTCATAATGAATTCAAACTTATAATTGGATATATTTATTTCTGGGCATGAAACAGTTCATTTTATTAAGCCATCTGACTTAGGTGAGGTTGGCAAACTTTCTCATGACTGCTTCCAATTAATGCAAATTGTAGGTTAAAGAATAAATAAAGTCTCTTTAACTTGGTTTACTAATATGTTATTTATAAATGGTTCTTTACTTGGACTATTTCTTTTTCAGTATTAAGTACACACAAGTGAGACATAGAGCAAATAAGAAAAATATAATATAAAATTTATTGCAGTTTTTATTTTAAAGGGGATTATATCATGACATGATGCCATTTGTATATTACTTATTTATCTACCTATCATTTGTCAATTTATCTCTTTAGTCTTAGCCCTCCCATCAAATGTGATAGGGCCTAAGACAAGCTGTAGGCATTAATGTCCTACTTCCTTTTATCTGTTCTGTAGTCATTTCTTTGAGTTATAATTGCAGTTCCTCCCGCTAAAGAGTTGTATTTTATTACTCCCCTCCCCTTTAAAATGAAGGAAGCATCTCATATTTCCAAGATACCATAATAGATATCTAAACTGAAAAGTTCCAAAATAAACAAATGATATATATGCGCTGCTGTCCCTTTGGTTAAACACAGATATCACTAGTCAAAGGCAACTTTTTCATACTGCTGAATTCAAACACAGTTTTCAACTTCTCCAATAGTGAGCCACTGTCTTTTTCTAGAGCAACTTTTAGTTGTTTATTCTGTGACTTTAGCTTTATTAGGATGATATACTAAGGTATAGTTCTTTTGGCAAAAAGTATCATATACTAATATGATCTGTGTATACATATTTATATGTATGCTTCCCCATGTGGGAAACTTACTGATAAAAGATGGCCACTAACTATAAGTTCATATATGAACTATAAGTTTGCGGGGTCCTGAAGCCCCCCAGGGGGGCCCGGCCAGCAGGAATTAGCTGGGAAGACTTCTCAGACAACCGCACTCCTATTTTGCTGGGTAGAAGCACAACCACACTGTAAAAAATCTGAGAGAGGTTAATAATAAAGACCCAAGGCAATGTCTCACTGCTCAAGGGCCACTTTATTTGGCTACAGCTCCTTCTTATATAGAGAAGGAGAAGGGGGCAGTACAAGGGTGATGTCAATCACACTTTTGGCATGAAAATTACTTCATTATTCCAAATAAGGCAAGTGGGCAATACTTCTTGCAGTATCCATGGAAACATCTTGTGACCTTCTAGCTGCATTCCTAATTGCTTGACTATCAGGAGGTGGTGCAAGATGTGCTTGCCTCAGTGATCTTGAACAGACAATGTAGCATATACACAATAATGAATGTCTTGTAAACTCAGGGATATGGTTAAGGGAGTAAGGCCTCTTTTCTGGGAATGGTACTGGGCTGTGTTGCTCTCCTCCGGGCTAAAAGATTAATTATACTTTGCAGCTGCATTTTCCTTTCTCTTTGGCCCAAGAACTTACAGCAAGACTGCATGTAGCCTTTAGGTGAAAGGCTGGATTATGGCAGAAAGAATAGCAAAATGGCCTCAAACAAGTCAGTCCCCAACATAAGTTCATGATTCTGCTTCTAGTAAACTCAAAACAGTTTACACAAATGTTAATTAAGCTGACGGGCTGGGGAAGCTTTACACAACTTATTTCATCACAGTAAATTATTTTAATCAATACATGTCATTGCAACCAAGCAAAAGTAAATTGTTTGGTAAATTTGGTAAATTTGTCATTCTAATTAGAGGCAAACAGGTACATTTATGATATTACTGACAGCCTTCCTCCTGCCAAAGAATGGTGACTTTTGGTCTGAATGTCACTGAAGTTTCTCTAACCTTGGAATGCTTTCCATTGACATTTGAAAAGAGGTGCTACTATCAGAGTGTTTTATATTTAGGACCATAATACAAGCAGGTTCTGATAAGACAAACATTTTTCTACTTGGAGTTTTGATAATCAAAAAAAATTACTGTTCATAACAATCTGAAGACTTTGATCATTTCTATCACAAACCCAAAGTTTGACTCAAATTCCAAATGAGTAATGTTTTGGAAAATTGTCCACATCAAAACATAGTCCCAGAGAAGAATCTCTAATGTAAAAACATTTTAGCAGCTACCATTTAATTAAAATTCACAATAAAAAGCATATTTACTATGTAGTAGACAAACACTTGCATATGTCTATACATCGAATTAAAGTACTTTCATAACAATATACGTATTAAATGCAGTTGGAAATTTTTTTCCATTCAACTCTATCCTATTCTCTTCGAGTTTATGGATTATTTAATTTTAGAAAAAGTTAGTAATTACCTGCTAAATTTAAATTAACTTTATTATCTATTAATAGGGCCTTCTATTTATAAAATGCCACTGTAGCAAAATGACTAAAGTCTTCTGACTTTATTCATTAATGTAAACATATCCACAAAAGACCAATCTAGAGCAACTTAACAGGGAGAAAAAAAATCTCTTGGCTTTCTCCCTAGTATCCTGGATGAAGACAAAGTTTGCAGAGCCAACTTTTGTACTTCGTCCTTGACAATGACTGAAAACTGAAAGGCAGAGATCAAATCCTCACTCTCCTCAACACATCTCTTCCGCTGGGTAATTTATACTGTGCAAGTATCAAGCTATTCAGTTTTGCTGTCATTTACTGTTCTTTTTCCAAAAGCAATGGAAACAGGGGATCGGTTTACTGTCCTCTCTTTTGGGTAGAATTAGATTATTTTCCCTCTTGACTCTTTGAACAAAGGTGGCATTCATCACTCTGGAGAGCCACCCAGACAATCTCCAAACAAAGCATGGCAGAGACTGCTACTCATGCAGGAGCAGCAGCAGAATCTGAATGTTGAGGTTTTCTGAGCAGATTACACCCCAGAAAGAATTTAGCATGATTCTTTGAGTGAACCCAATTAGACTTAGAGCCACACAATAAACAGAAAGAAAAAAACAACAAAACAATAAAAACTACACCTGTCGTTGGGTTCATGGGTACTGGTGAAAGCAAAGGTGTTTATTAAAATATTCAATTATGTTGTATCACTCAAAAAGATAAACAATAACTCATATATTATAGAATCATTTCAGAAATTCTTTGAAGGTTACTTTCCCTTTTGGCTAATATTCTGGTCCAGGAATATTCTTTCTAACACATAAGTACTCTGATATTAATACATTCACCTATAAAAATAGTAAATGATTATTAAATACCAAATCCCTGAAGATTTCTAGATAGTTACATGCAAAAGACAAAAATTTAAATGAAAAAATTAACTATGTAGAAAAGTTAATTTAAAATAAATCAAAGACTTGGACCAGAGAGATAATACTGTGTTAAGGCATTCTCCTTGCAAGTGATCAAACAGGGTTCCATTCTTGGCACCCCCATAGTCCCTTGAGCCTCACTAGAAGTGATTCCTGAGTGCAAAGTCAGGAAAATGTTTGAGTTTCACCATGTGTGACCCCAAAACAAACAAAAGAAATACCAATGATTTTGATGTTAGTCATAAAATAACAAAATACATTAAAGTAAATACAATAGAAATACTCCAGGCTGTTGGCTTTAGTGATATCTTTAAAAATTTAAATCAATCTATATAGAAAACAAAAGCAAAAATGAACAAATGGGATTATATTCAACAAAAAAAGCTTTTGCGTTTTATATATATATATATATATATATATATATATATATATATATATATATATATATATATATATATATATATATATATTTATATCTTAAAAAGATATCCTAGTAGAGGCAGAACGCAAGATGACCAAATAGGGAGAACTTGTTTTACTTCCATAACCAGAGCCAAACTTATACAAACCTACAAAAAAACGGAATTGAAACCAGAATGAATAAAGCGTTCACTACAAGGGACAAAAGCAGCATATCCAAATGAATGGAAAACAGAGAAACAGCTCCTTAAGGAAGAAATCCCACACTGGTCAAAAGCTATCTTTAAAAAGAGATTTCTGAGGTGTGAAACTTTACTTGGGGCAGGGGCTAGGCAAGAGATCTCAACAAACATCTAACTACCAACCAAACCCACAATCTTATACTTACAAACACTGGAACTGGAGGCTAGAAATTATGGGTTGGATTTGCTGCAGGCACCATCTTGGCAACCTCTCATAACCTTACTAATCTCAGTGTTGGGAGAAACCAGACTAGATTTCAGTGTCCATAGTAACAGTTCTTTAAGGCAAATTACTAAGGGGAACTCTGCTCAATCCTAACAAATAACTAAAGTATTCTGGGGTCAAGAAACCATTACCAAGACAGTTTATGCCTAACAGATCAATAGACTTGATCCCTGACAGTTCATATTTGACTATAAAGCAAGCTGTACTCTTTATTTAAAAAAAATTTTTTGGGCCACACCCAGTGACACTCAGGGGTTACTCCTGGCTATGAGTTCAGAAATCGCTCCTGGCTTGGGGGACCGTATGTGAAGCCGGGGATCGAACCATGGTCTGTCCTAGGTTAGTGCGTGCAAGGTAAACGTCCTACCTGCAAGCTGTACTCTTAGAGACAGAAAGCATTCTGTGGATCCCTCAAACACAGGTAATTGTAAGAGTACCCTTTTGCCTGAAATGCCCCTTTCCTAGTTCATGTTCAGCAAAATTATGCTCCCCAGTATGTCCCACAAAGATAAAGATCAAAACGAAAAGGAAAGAAACTTTATCCAAGGAAACATCAGAGCGTCAAAGCAATAGTCCCAATGATGCTCAGTGAAATATCAATGTAAGATAACATATCTTACATAACAATGTAAGATATGGCAGAAAATTTGGGAACAGTCAAAACAAATCACAGAGCTAAATATATTGATGAACTAAAAATTGAAACAGGAAAAGGGCAAAACAATAAAGGGGCTCAATAGCAGAATGAAGGCACCTAAAAATTTTATCAGTGAGCTCAAAGTAAATTGTGGAAAAATACATAAAGGCAAATTTAAAAGAGGAAAAAAAGAAAAATAAGTAATATAATATAGAACTATATGGGACAGAGTCATGCAGACAAAACATATAGCATACAGATTTCAGAATGAGAAGCAAGAAAAAGGGGAAGTATTATTTATAGTAAATAATAATTGACAATTTACCTAAATTGTGGAAGAAGACAGAAACATAGATCCAGATAGTTCACAGATTTCTAAGCAAAGTAAACCCAGAAAGATGTAAACCAAAACACATTATAATTAAAATGGCAAAAATTCAAAGATAGTGAGAAAATCTTAAGCAATCTTAAGCAGCCAAATAAGAACAAGAGTTAGAGTAAAGGAACACAAAATGACTGTCAGCAGATTCTCACAGAAACTATGTTTTTCAGATGAAGTAGCGTGATACATATTGAAAAGAAAAGAACAGCAACCAAGAGTATTCTACCCAGCCAGGTTATCACTCAGGTGTGAAGAGTGAAAAATAATTTAAAAAATTCACTTCCTCTAAATCATCCCATAAAAACTACTTAACAGAGGAGTAGAAACTTCAATTTGAAGTAAAATGTGAGGAATAATACAAATTGGACTCTTCACATTTACAGATTCTTTCCTTACTACTTCAATTTTGTTAAGTTTAGAGCATTTCAGTATTCTATTTCCAGTTTCAAATTTATACATATATTTTTTTAGGCCACACTCGTTTGATGCTCAGGGGTTACTCCTGGCTAGACATTCAGAAATCCCTCCTGGCTTGGGGGGAACCATATGAGACGCCAGAGCATCAAACCGCAATCCATTCTAGGCTAGCGCTTGCAAGGCAGACGCCTTACCTCTAGCGCCACTGCTCTGGCCCCTCAAATTTATAGTTTTTAAAAAAATATGCTATCTATCCATTAAGATTTCATATATATTAATTTACTATTAGCATATTATTCACTCCAAATTAAATATAGTTGAAATGAATGCATGATGTTATTTTGTTCAAGTAAGCATTTAACTCAAATAGAAGTTGTATGTATAACTAAGTTTCCCCCAAGTTTTTAGTGTTTTGTTTGGCTATACTTGGGGGTATGCAGGGTGGACTCCTGGCTCTGAATTCACAAATTACTTCTGGAAGGCTCAGAGAACCATATGGGACACCAGAGATCAAACCGGGGTAGGCTAGGTCAGCAAGGCAAACATCCTACTCTTTGTGCTATCACTCCAAACCTAAATTCTTTTTCTTTTACAAAAAAATAAAAGAATATATAAAATAAGTGTACATACAAATACGATGAAAACATATAAAGAAAAATTGTGGGACCGGAGAGATAGCATGGAAGTAAGGCGTTTGCCTTTCATGCAGAAGGTCGATGATTCGAATCCCTGTATCCCATATGGTTCCCCGAACCTGCCAGGAGCGATTTCTGAGCATAAAGCAAGGAGTATCCCCTGGGCACTGCCAGGTGTGACCTCCCCTCCAAAAACAAAACAAAACAAAAAAACCAACAACAAAAAAGAAAAATTACATGAAGCACATAGATATCTAGCAGAATTAAGTTGGTATTTAAACATTTTGTTTACTTATTATTTATCTATTTATTGGTTTTGAGACCACACTTGGCAATGCTTAGGGAGCAATGTAGTGCCCGTGATTAAACTTACATTTCTTACAGGTAAAGCATGTTATCAATCCATTAGGCTATCTCTGTAGCCTATATATTTACAGTTTTAAAAATAACAATCTTATTTTTAATAGCTAAGGATAAAGATCTGACTAGCTTTGGCAGCAATATACTAAAAAAGGTTTGACTAGCATATTTTACACAAATATTAATCTACTCGTATTAACAAATTAGTACATAACAATGATCTTTAGGAAAATAAAGCAAAAAGGAGCACATATTTACACTGACAGTGGACAAAATAATAGAAAAATATTTGCATTTAATAAAGGACTGATAATCGTATAAAAAAACTCAATGGGAAAACCCTTATCAATAATTGGGGAGAATGACCCATGTACATTGGAGAAGAATGTGTATCCAGGTTTCTGGGTATGAAGTGTCCTTTATGTATCTTCTAGACCTCTTTTATTCATATCTCTTTTCAGGGCTAGTATATTTCTGTTGGGTTTTAGTAGGGTTGACTTATCAAGTGTTGACAGGTGACAGGGCCATGTTGAGGTCTTCCACAATTATCCTCTTTCAAATATCCTCTTTCAAATTTGTCAATAATTGTATTAGATATTTTGCTGGTCTCTCATTGGTTGTGTATAGGTTTAGTATGCAATTTCTTCCTGTTGCATATATCCCTTTATTAGTACTAAGTGTCCATCTTTGTCCCTTACAACTTTTCTTAATCTAAAGTTTGTATTGTCTTATATTAATATGGCCATCTCAGCTTTTTTAAGGATATTGTTTGCTTGCATGATTTTCCTCCATCCTTTTCTTACACCTATATTCATTGCAGCACTATTTACAATAGCCAGACTCTGGAAACAACCAAGATGCCCTTCAACAAATGAATGGCTAAAGAAACTGTGGTACATATACACAATGGAATATTATGCAGCCATCAGGAGAGATGAAGTCATGAAATTTTCCTATACATGAATGTACAAAGAATTTATTATCCGGAATAAAATAAGTCAGAGGTAGAGAAATAAACGCAGAATAGTCTCCCTCATCTATGGGTTTTAATAAAAATTAAAAACATTTTTTACAATAATTCTCAGACACAAAAGAGAGGGGGACTGGAAGGTTCAGCTCACGACATCAAACTCACCACAAAGAGTGATGAGTGCATTTAGAGAAATAATTACACTGAGAACTATCATAACCATATGAATGAATGAGGGAAGTAGAAAGCCTGTCAAGAGTAAAGGCAGGAGTGAGGTGGGGAGGAGGGAGATTTGGGACATTGGGGATGGGAATTGGTGAATTGGTGATTTGAAATTGGTGAAGGGGATGCTCTTTTTATGGCTGAAACCCAAACCCAACTACAATCATATATGTAATCAAGTTGTTTAAATAAAAAGATATTAATAAAAATAATTGGGGAGAAATGTTTTATGAATACTTCACCAACCAGGACATACAGTTAGACAAAAGACACCAGCAAATGCTCATTATTACTGGTTATCAGGGAAGTATAATTAAAATATAAAATACATCCTCACATCTTCAAAGATTAATATCTACTAGAAAATATAGAAGCAACTAGGGCTGGCAGAAGTGTGGAGAAAAGAGAAACATCCACACAGTTAATAGGAATATAAATTGGTGGTCTCTATGAAAAAGAATATGATAAGATCTTAAAAATAATAAAACCATGTGCTTTAGAAATTCCACTTCTAGAAATCTATACAAAGAACACAAAGTATTATTTCATAATCATAAAATAATCATGGTTATTACATAATCATGGTCAATGTAACAGTACTTTAAATAGTCAAGACCTGAAAACAACACAACTACCCAAGTGGATAAAAAAATTTTGGTATATGCACATTGTGAAATGTAACTCAACTATTACAAAAGATAAAATCTAACCTTTTACCAAAATATTAATGAAAGTGGAATGTGGCATGCTAAGTTAAATCATTCAAAAGGAGAAAGGTGAATACTAGCTGATCTCATTTATACATAAGACATAAAAACACAAGGGAATGGACAATGTCCAATGAAAATAAGCTCTTAGACTAACAATAGAATTGGGGTTAAGAAGTAAGATGGGCCCAAACCATCAGTGGTGTCCAGACACACATTGCCCCAGAGAGTGGAGTCTGCTCTCCTGCCAGTTGCAAGGCATATCAGTGCAGGTGAAAAGACACTACCCTAAAGCACAGAGCCAGAGGAGTATGGGCTAAGCAAAGTTCCATGGCTGTACACTTCTCCTAGTCAATGAACACCAGCACAACATTTAGAAAGTAGCACACTGCCAACATGACAACAAGGAAACAATGGAGGTCTTCTCCATGCTTAGGCTCTGATGACCCAAAAAACACCAACCACCTATTTAGCCTCACAAATAAGGACTTTAGAAAAGAAATATGAAAGATGCTCATAGGACTCGAAGAAATAGTGGAATGAACTGAATGAACTGCAAATAATTGTCAAGAGAGAATGTAAAAATGAGAAAACCCCGGGGCTGGAGAGATAGCATGGAGGTAAGGTGTTTGCCTTTCATGCAAGAGGTCATCGGTTCGAATCCCAGCGTCCCATATGGTCCCCCGTGCCTGCCAGGAGCAATTTCTGAGCATGGAGCCAGGAGTAACCCCTGAGCACTGCCGGGTGTGATCCAAAAACCACAAAAAAAAAAAAAAAAAAAAAAAAAAAAAAAAAAGAGAAAACCCCGAACTGAAATAACAGGACTAAAAAACTTGATAGGCAAAATGAAAACCTCACTGGAAATTCTCTCCAAAAGTGTAAAACAGTGGTTGTAATAAGTGAGCTGGAAGATGAGATGAATAGCAACTCCATATAACAGAAGAGATTGGAAATGAGCCTTAAAACAAATGACTGGACAATGGAATAAAATCACCAAAGAACATCACAGCCAGAAATAGAAGTCTTTGGGGGCATATAAAATGCACAAAAAAATTGGAGTCTTTGATAAACTCAACAGAAACAACATAAGAATCATTGGCATCCTAGAGATCCAGAAAGAAAATTCCCATGAAGATTCAACAGTTAAAGACAGCATTGCAGAGAAACTCCCAGAACTAGACTGCATACAACCAAATCCTGCATGCCCGAAGAGTACCATGCCCAAAGAGATCCATAGAAAAGCACCACAGACATATCCTAGTCACAATACCACAAATAGGGCTATAGTACTGAAAGCATTAAGATCAAAAAGAAAATTACATTCAAAGGATCATCATTAAGATTTAAGCAAATTTGGGCCCGGAGAGATAGCACAGCGGTGTTTGCCTTACAAGCAGCTGATCCAGGACCAAAGGTGGTTGGTTCGAATCCCGGTGTCCCATAAGGTCCCCTGTGCCTTCCAGGAGCTATTTCTGAGCAGACAGCTAACCCCTGAGCATCACCGGGTGTGGCCCAAAAACAAAAAACAAAAAAAAAAAAAAAAGATTTAAGCAAATTTGTCAGAAGAAATCCTCAAAGCCCAAACACAGTGCTGGAATATAGTGCCAAAACTCATATAAATGAATGCTTCATCAAGAATACTTTACCCAGCCAGACTTACATTCAGGTTTGAAGGAAGAATACACAACTTCACAGAAAACAACAGTTCTAAAATTTTACAGTCTCAAAATCAGCCCTTTTTTTTTTGGAGGGAGGGCACACCCGGTGACTCTCAGGAGTCACCTGGCTATGCGCTCAGAAATCGCTCCTGGCTTGGGTGAACATATGGGACACCAGAGGATCTAATGAAGATCTGTCCTATGTTAGCGCATGTAAGGCAAACACTACTGGCAAGCTGTACTTTTAGAGACAGAAAGCATTCTGTGGGATCCCTCAAACACAGATAATTAGTAAGAGGACCCTTTTTAGAACCTCTAACCATGGTCTAGTGCATGCAAGGCAGATGCTCTACCACTTTTGCCACTGCTCTGCATCCCCCCCCAAAAGAACTTTATTTATTTATTGAATGATTGATTGATTTTGGGCCACACCTGGCAGTACTCAGAGATTACTCCTGGCTCTGCACTCAGAAAATGCCCCTGGCATGCTGGAGGACCATATGGAATACCAGGATCTGAACTGGGTTCCTCTCGGGTAGGACACATACAAGGCAAATGCCTACCGCTGTTCTATCTCTCTGGCCCCTCAAAACCAGCCTTAAAAGATGAACTGAGGGGCCGGAGAGATAGCATGGAGGTAAGGCATTTGCCTTTCACGCAGAAGGACGGTGGTTCAAATTCCGGCATCCCATATGGTCCCCTGTGCCTGTCAGGGGCGATTTCTAAGCATAGAGCCAGGAGTAACCCCTGAGTGTTACCGGGTGTAACCCAAAAACCAAAAACCAAAACACCAAAAAAAAAACACAACAAAAAAACAAGAACTGAAAGGTCTACCTTAAGAAAAGGCAGACCAACAGACACACCAAACTCTTAGAAAGAGATGATACTAAATCCCATGACAATTATCTCTCTCAATGTTGATGCTACATAAAAAGAGACTTACAGTCCAATTTCCTTGATGAATACAGATGCAAAAATCCTCAACAAAGTCCTAGCAAACAGGATTCAATGTCTCATCAAGGTCGTACACCATGACCAAGTAAGACTCATTCCAGAGATGCAAGCAAGATTTAACATATCAATGTAATACACCAGTCGATGTAATACACATTAATAAAAGTAGAAATAAAAACCATGTGATCATATCAATATGTGCATTAAAAGCATTTGATAAGGTCCAACACTCATTCATGATAAAAATTTTCAACAATTGAAACTCAACTATAATCATGTTTGTAATCATGGTGCTTAAATAAAGCTATTATAAAAAATTCCCATTAAATAAAGATATTATAAAAAATTTTCTCAACAAAAATGATAGGAACTTTTGGCACAGGGTATAAAGCATCTGCCTTGGGCATTCTAGCTTAGAATGGACCACAGTTTGATCCCCCAGTGTCCCATATGGTCCCCCAAGCCAGAAACAATTTTTTTCTTTATCTCTCTCTCTCTCTCTCTCTCTCTCTCTCTATATATATATATATATATATATATATAGTCAAAACCATTTACCACAAACCCATGGAAAATATACTCAATGGAGAAAAACTAAAAGCCTTTTTATCTAAAATCTGACACAAGACAAGGCTCCCCCCTCTCTCTCATCACTCCTATTCAACATATTACCAGAAGCAATCAGGCAAGAAAAATCAATGGCCTTCTATATACAAATAATGATAGAGAAGAAATAGAAATAAATAAATAATCCTGTTCACAATAGTACCACAGAATCTCTTGGAATCAACTTAAAGTGATGAAGTTCCTATACAAAGAAAGCTACAAAACACAGCTTCATGAAATAAAAGAGGACACATGGAAATGGGGACATATTCCTTATTCATTAATTGAGAGAATTGACATAATTAAAATGGCAATATTTCCCAAAGCATTATACAAATTTAATGCAGTCATTCTAAAGACACACATGATATTCTTCAAAGAAATTAATCAAATACTCCTGAAATTCATTTTGAATAATAAGTGCCTACTGACAGCTAAAGCAACTCTTACAAAAAAGAAGGTAGAAGACATCACTTCCTCAAATTTAAATCATTCTACAAAGCAATAGTCATTAAAACAGTATAGTATTGGAATAAAGACAGACACTCAGATCAATGGAATAGACTCGAGTATTCAGAGAATGACCCCTCGGCATACAATCAATTAATCTTTGATAAAGTGACAAGAAATACAAAATGGAACAAGGAAAGCCTCTTCAACAAGTGTTTTTGGAACAACTGATCAGTCACATGCAAAAAAGCAAACTCAGACCATTAACAAAGGTCAAAAAAATGAATAAAAGACCTTGATATCAGACTCTAAACTTTAAGATATAAGCAAAACACTCCATGACATTGAGTCTAAAGGCGTCTTCAAGGAGGAAATATAACTGTCTAAACAAGTGGAATCGGATAAACAAATGAGACTACATTAAACTGAGAAGCTTTTGCATTTCAAAGGAAAGTGTCTAAGTTATAAAGGCCACCCATGGAATGGGAAAAACTCTTCACCCAATATTCATTAAATAAGGGGCTAATATCTAAGAAATACAAAGTACTGACAGAACTTAATAAGACAAAAATATCTAACCCCATCAAAAATGGAGAAAATAAATGAACAGACATTTCTTCAAAGAATAAATACAGATGGCTAAAAGGCACATGAAAAAAATGCTCCATTTTACTAATCCTAGGAAGATGCAAATCAAAACAATGAAGTATCATCTCATGACACAGAGACTGGCACACATCACAAAGAACAAGAACAACTATTGCTGGCATGGATGTGAGGAGAAAGGAACTCTCATTCACTGCTGATGGGTATGTTGTCTAACCCAGCCTTTCTATACATTTTTTTCCATAAAAATATGGATATTCATCAAAAACTGGAAATTGAGCTCCCAGATAATCCAGCTATACAACTTTTAAGGATTATATTGTAGGAACGCAAAAACACAATACAAAGATCCCCTTTGCACTCCTATGATCACTGCAGTGTTATTATTTCCAGAATATGGAAACAACCCAGGTATCCGACAACAGATGAGTGGCTAATGAAACTGTGGTATATCTATACAATGGAATTCTATACAGCTATTCGAAAAAATAAAGTTATGAAATTTGCCTATATCTGGATGGACATGGAGACTATCATGCTGAGTAGTATGAGTCAGAGAGAGAAATATACACAGAATAGTATCACTCATCTGTGGGATTTCAAAAATGAAAAAAAAAAAGACAGTATGCTAGCAATACCTGGAGACAATATATATGTGGGCTGGAAGGACTAGCCTATGTATGATGTTTACCACAGAGAGTGGTGAACAAAGTTAGGGAAGTGTGTTAGTATTTAGTGCAGTAAATTGCATTATCAATTGCTATAACAATGATAGTGAGAGAGAAATAGAATGCCTGTCTCAGAGACAAGCAAGCTGTGAGGGAGGATAGGAATGTGGAACATTGGTGACATAAAAGTTACACTAGTTAAAGGTGGTGTATGTTCTATGACTGTGACCCAACGACAAACAATTTTTTTTAACCACAGTGCTTAAATAACTAATGATAAAAAATTTTTAAAAAGGAAGTGGGAGGTAGATATTAGGCTGAAAGTGTCTTGTGGACATTCATGGAGGGATACTGGCACTTAGGTGATTGGTGTGGTAAAAGTACATTGTACCCTACAATGTATAAACATCTACTTTTATAAAGAAGTGTTACCCAATATAATAGCAAAAATTTTTTTTAAACCTTTAAGTATTTCATTCAGTATTTTATTGTTTAGAATTTATTTAAAATTAATCACTGCTGCTATTTTCAAAAGTTTAGGTTAGACAAATCTGTGGCACTATTTACAGTCAGGAGAGGCTCAAATGATAAATGATTAGTTATTAGAAGAGTGTTCTTTTGGTGGTTACATTACTAGTGATTTAAAATTTATTTGATATTGTCATTTATATCTTCAAGCTTTTCTAAGATAAAAATGAGACAAAGGGATTAAAAAATAAGATATCCATGCATGTACTTAGATACCAGTAGTCTGTTGGTAGATTCTCAGGGAGTCAAAGGATGCACATCAGTGATTATGTACATTAGAGATACATGTGAAGAGAACACTATGCCTATCTCAGTTTTTTTTCATGGGAATGGGGTTCAATAACAATACCAATTTCATAATGCTGTACTGAGGATTAAATAAATTAAATATTTAAATATTTTTAAACTTGCTTAGAATGGTATAGGAAACATATAAACATGGAGGAAGTATAAATAATTATTGCCTTTACAGTTTAATTTAGGAAATTAGAAGATACTTGCCTAATTCAATGCTGAACCCAGCCCAATCTAAAATTTCCTGAGTAATGGGCTTTTTTGAGTGACTCCAAAGTTATCCTCTGCCTTTGGAGAATCAAAATGGTGCACAAGGAGAGTTTTGAGGGGAGTGATAAATGTATTCATTGTGATGATTTTAACAGTATTTACATAAGCCCACCAAAACCCAGTTTTTATATTTTAAATATATACCATGTATTTTATGTCAATTAATCATCAAAAACTATTTCTAAATGCAGATCAAATACTTTTTCAGAAAAGCAATCCTAAAAGAATGCGCAACTTGTAATTCATTACTACAATACTAAAGAGAGTGTTTCAAGAAGAAAGAAAACGATCTTAGGTGGAAAATTGAAAGTGCACTAAGGAATGCTGAGCATCAAAAATGATAACTATAAGTAAGTAAGGTGAATATCAACTGTTTAAAATAATCATTAAATATCTTACAGGGTTGTAAGCTAGCAGAGCCTTGATAACATTCTTGAACAAGAACACTGTAGGAATTAATATCCCTTATAAATTTAGTAGGAAAATACCCTCCAAAGTGACATATTAAATTCTGAGATTGCTTTCCTAAGCAGAGAGGGCTATTACTCACAGTTCCTAGAGGTTTACTGTTCACAGGAAGTAGATGGTATGCATGGAGGGTCACACAGTGAGATGAAGGCAGGATGCAGGTTGAGACTGAGGCAGGACTGGACATATGCCTTAATTACGGTAGGTGGGTGGAGTGCTTTGATCTATTCAAAGCAAAAGTAGTGGGTTTTGCTAAATTCTAGGGGATGACTGTTATCTAAGGGGAAATAAGGGGAAGGCTCAGGGAGGCAAAAGAGATTGTTAAATCACAAGGGCTTTTGGGGAAGTCATATGAGGAACTTACACTTGCTTGTGATTTTGTTGTTATCTAAATTTTGAGACAGTTTGAAAAGGATTACATGTTACAATCAAGGATTTATTCTAGAAATAAAGTTGGTTTGATATTGTCAAATTAATCAATGAAGACATTCCACTAAAACAAAGGCAGTAAAGAATATATTTCAACTGATGTGGAAAGTGTTTATACTAAAATCTATTTACAATAAAAACTCTCAGTAAACTAGGATTGGGAGGAAACATTATTAATCTGATAAAGCCCTTTACCAGATTATAACAAATCATTTATCTACTGATAAAAATTAACAGCTTCCCCATAAATTAAGAGTAATTAAATTATAGCTTCTATATTCCTGCCCATTATTGAACATTATTCTAGAGGAACTAGATAATGCAACCAGGAAGAAAAGAAATTAAAATCAGGAGGAGGTAAAAGACTAATTATTAATGCATAAAAATATGCATTGGAGCCAGAGAGATAGTAGGTAAGGCACTTGATCTCCAGCACCATATATGGTCCTCTGAACCTTATCAGGAGTTATCCCTGAGCACAGAGCCTTGAGTAAGTCTTGAGCACAGACAGGCACACTTTCCAAAACAACAATGCATTAAAATTAAAATACTGTATATAGAAATTATTAAAATAAATAAATTTAACCAGATCACTGGGTATAAGAGCAGCAATCAAAATTCAGGTATTAAATTCATTTAATGCCAGCAATAAATAATCACAGAATAATTTTAGTAACATAGTATTATAGAATAAAACTGCCTAACATAAAATTAATTAAAAGATATATAATACCTTTACATTTACATAAATTACAAAGCCATACTATTAAAAAATAATCAAAACTGGGGTTTGTGCTCTAGCATTTGAGCCATTTTTTCAGCCCCTATAACTACATTTTTAGTGGAAGTCAGTTCAGTAAATTAATTCTGAAATTTATAAAGAAAGACAAAGTTCCAAAAATAGTCAAAGCAACACAGAGGAATGAATATCAAAGAATGTCACACTGTCAGTTATATTGTTATAAATGTACATTATTCAACAAATTATGTCATTGACACATAGATTCAACTCAAAAGACAGTTCAGGAAGAGATCCACCCAGATATTCTTACTAATCATCAGAGGTGGCATTGCCTTGAATAGTGTTTTAATAAATGATGCCAGATTAAATTCAGATGATACTAATGATTGTTGAAAGGTAACTTGGGCTGATATGCTAATGATTTTAATGTTAAGAAGTTTCCCTAATCAGAACAAAAAGAGCACTGTGACAATACAGAAAAAGTAAATAAACAATAACAAAAACTGATGTTAGATTATATTACTGTTAGAAATTTCTGTTGATTATTATGAGATATTTGTAATACAATGACCGAAAAAAGTTACTCAGAGTAAATACAGAAGTCTTAAAAATCAGAAAGAAAAAGAGTAACAATACAAATGATTAGAAGACTTGTAATTTCTCACATGAGAGAAAATACAAATGGAAGCAAGTATACAAAATGTGCTCAACATCATTAGTTATCAGGGAAATACAGATTAAGAACACATTTACCAGATGATTACAATTAAAATATTTAGTTAAATTTTTGTCACATCACCGATTTTAGTCAAAATTTAGTCAAAACACATTTAGCCAAAACTGTCAATACCTCTTGTTGGAGAAGTTAATATGGAGAAATAAAAACTTTTATATTCAACTAATGGGGATCTAATCACTTTGTTCTACAATATTTCTAGAAATTATAGAACCACGTACTTATAAAATACAGAAATATAACATATATCTAGATACTTTAATTTATATATTTATGTTATAGATATGTGTATGTAAGCACACCAAAGGTAACACTTTAACAAAAACATTCATAGCATTATACTTTCTACAATTGCCAAAACCTGGCCACAATTCAAACATTCATCAATTGAATAGATGAAAAATTGTAAAAAGCATAGTGGACTAGAGGTCAAAATGATGGGTAGTTCTACCACAAATTGAACTAAATATATTACATACAAGAAGGTATATTCTACATGAGCACTTTCTAGAACCACTTAAAGTTAAATTAGTTTCCAGTTATCCAGGAGAATCTAGTCTTTTTTAGAAGAGTGAATGGGACATGAAGAGACCAGTCAATGCTCCATTTCATGATCAAAATGTCAGATTCACAGAAGTATATAAATTTTGAAAGTTTATTAGTTTTTACACTAATTACTTGAATATGTTACAGTTACACAGATTGTAAGCAATGATCATTTTAAATAGAAAATATGAGGTTGTAAAGACAGTACCTTGGGTAGCTAGGGAGCACTTGCCTTACATAAGGGTTCTGTCCTCAGCACATCTTATGATTATGCCTGAGCCTAGTCAGGTGTGATCCCTGAGTCTAGAGCCAGGAGTAAACCATGGATACAGCCATCTGTAACCCCAAATCAAAAATAAATAAAATGTCTGTTTTTTAAATTCACTTAAAGCTTATTCAAAAATTATATTTCTTCTATTCAGCCTTCATAAGAACACAGATATGCATGATAAGTAGCTGTGGCGGGCCTAAATCAGGATAATTTTAGACTTTTGGGGGAGTATAGAACAAAGCCATAACTGTATACGGGGGCAAAGTGAGTAAACTGAATTAGTCTTAATTTACTAGGAGAAAAACAGTACTTGGTGCATTGTTCATATTTTTTGCCAAAGAGAAAAACATTTTTTTCTTGAGTATATCTTAAAAATGAGCAAGAGTTATTGCAAAAATAATCAGTTTTAGTTTCTTCTGTTCTCACTGGTACCTAGAAAAATGAGCCTTATATTGTATATATTTGGAAGTAGGTGAATTTCAAAATTTTCTTTACTATGGTCATTGTAAGAAATATATATATTTTTTGAGAAATATATTTATATCTAATCATACACTTATGTGCAACATGCCTTTTGGTAAGAAATAATCTTTCTGTGAAGTCCTCTTTTTTCTATTATTTAAAAATATTATCTCTTTATATTTAGTCATTAAAAGTAGAGGTTATGAAAATAGTTTAATGCACCATCAATGTTAGTTTGAATAACACTGTTTTTTTCCCTCACAAAAATCAGGTAATTATAAGACACTTAATAAGTTATTGAATGAATACTGGTGTACATTTTGCATGCTAGTTTTATCTTAGGCTTGTTATTTATTCATTTATCTATGTTTGCTTCTTTTCTGATTTAAGTTAACTGATTATATAATATGTGTCTTTATAAATTATCATAGCCATTTCCGCAATAATCATTATTTTTATAACTTTGCTATCAAAGTCAAGATAATTTAGTAAAGAAAAAAGCTAATTCATCAGGGTAAAACTAGGAGAGAAGATAGTCTCTCTAGTCACTGGCTGACACAGGCAATGAGGAGCTCAAGACCTGTAAAAAGAGATACTTTCTGCTTCCCTTAAAGCACAGTAGAGTAGAAGGCAAGAGTGACAAAGTGACAGGAGCCATACATCCTCTTGCCTTCCATGAAGGTCTGTTAAATTTCTGACAGCTGGAAGAAAGAAAGCCAGCCCATTTTGAGAAAAACAAAGACATTTTTTGAAAGGGGAATAAAGTGTTCTGCAATTGACAATGAAGAATGATATGAGCATTGACATTCTTACTGTGATAAGGAAATTCATGGTCTTGACTTTGCTTTATCCCTTTTTTCAGAGTATCAAGTCTTTCTCAGATCACTGAAATTATGTGTCTCAGAAAAGCTAGAAAACATGTTGGAAGAAAATAGTCTAGGTATGTGAAAATTAACCTTATTTTTTATGCTTAAAATATATGGGAATTTTTATTTTTTTATAATTTTTAGTTTGACCATATTGGCTTACATATCTTTTACAGTAGTATTTTAGGTACACATTAACAGTGAATCAGAGGAATTCCCATCACCAAATTTGCCCTCCCTCCATCCCTGTGCCCATCCTGCATCCCTTAAACCCCACCCTCACCCCCAGGGCTGCTAGAATAAGTGGTCCCCTCTGTGCCTAGCTTACTACTTAGTGATAATATATCTGGTTGGTCCTGGTACCTTTCCTTATTTCCCCGTCTGTTTGAGAGGCGGAACTAGATAGTTCAAGTTATGTGGTTTTGTCTGAAGAAAGAAAAAGCAATAAAGTGGGGTAGAAATCGAATAAGCCAAAAATGGGTGTAGTCCTTCTAGAGGCTCTCAACCTCTGTTTGAGAGGGGACAAGAGTTATTGCAAAAATAAGAAATTAAATTAAAGGAAATTAAATTAAATTAAAGGAAAAAAGAAATTAAAATACCACAACAATACAAAAAGAAATATTGAATAAAATATCCAGTGAGCACTACAGCACTAAAGGCAATCATCACTTAATAGTCTTTGTCCTGAAATAAAACCATTATTTTTTTTAAATAAAAGAACGCTACCTCAATAAAACTCTTATTTTAAAACATTTTCTCCATTTCTATCAAAGAAAACACTTCCTGGGGTGGTCTTGGAGCATGTTGGGCATGTTGTTAATAATTCTAGTTTACCAAGCACACCTAAAGAAACGGTGCCATGTTAGGGAGCAAGTACCAAGGTTCAAATTGCTAAAGACTGTGTGAGAAAAAGATGTGGGCTCAGAAAGACATATAAAGATGACTGGTCAATCCTTTAGGAAAAAAAAGGTCATAAATAATGAGGAATTTAAAAGGTTGGTATTATGGATCAAAAACGGATTCTAATTTTGTTTCTGCTTTGGTTCTAAAAAATATAGATGCTTTCAAAATAACCAACGATGCAGAACAAGATTCACATTCATAGATATCTATAAAAATATCTGCCTTAGTAGTATGACATCAAAAGCAACCTCAATGCCATAAACTGGCAGAAAGTGATGCTTTAAAAAAGTAATTTAGATGGGCCGGCGAGGTGGCGCTAGAGGTAAGGTGTCTGCCTTGCAAGCACTAGCCAAGGAAGGACCGCAGTTCGATTCCCCGGGTGTCCCATATGGTCCCCACAAGCCAGGGGCAATTTCTGAGCGCTTAGCCAGGAATAACCCCTGAGCATCAAATGGGTGTGGCCCAGAAAACCAAAAAAAAAAAAAGTAATTTAGTCATTAAAATGAATTAAAATCACCATGTGAAAAATAATCATAACAATATTAATTATACAAAGCAGCATGAAAAATAATCTACAGATAAAATGTGAATTCAACTTGTTTTATGTCTGCATTAAATGATATACACACATTAAGGAATATATAATTAGTATATAGTACTATTCATGTTACATATGTATAGACCATATGTACATAGAGTGTATATATATACATATATATATATACATATATACACATATTATCCAGAGAAAGATTTGGAAGAAGTGCCCCAATATGTTAAGAGAAACTATGATTAGTGAAATCAAAAGCGAATATTTGATACCTTCTTTAATCTCTTATTTTTCTAAAATTTGCCTTTAGGCATGAATTGCTTTTATCAGATAAATAAAGCAATTTTAAAAGTGTAATGATGCATTTCTCCATTAATTCTAATTTATTTACTAATTCTAAAACTTCAAAATTATTCCTTTTCTTCAATAAAAGTTTTAGAAGTTAAAATTTTAACTTACAAGGAAAATATACTATACAATGGAGAAGCACTGTAGTAGATCACTGAAATTCAGTACCTCAGGAATTGGCCTTTTGTCTACAATCAATTTTCACTGTCATTCTTTTCTTGCAGACTCTGAGCTAGGACTATTTCTTTTATTTATTTATTTTGGGGTTTTTGAGCAACACCTGGTTGATGTTCAGTAGTTATTTATTTCTGGTTTTGCACTCAGGATTTTTTGTCTTGGATATAGCTGATCCAGGTTTGATCCCCAGTATGCCCTTATGATCTTCCAAGCTCATTAAAAGATGATCTGTGAGTACAGGAATTACTCATTGTGATGCTCAAGGGACCATATGGGATGACTGGGATCAAACTTGGGTCATCTACATGAAAGGCAAGTGCCCTATCTTGTTGTTCCAGCTCTTCATCCAACAAATTAAGACTGTTTCTGAGGCAAACTTTTGGTAAGAGCTTTACAACTCCATCAAAAACTTGAGTTATTGTGCAATAAAAAGTACTGACTTTACCAATTTATGTTTATGTTCCTAATAGAAATTAAGCTCAATGGAAATTTATTGTACAAGTCATTTGAAGGGTCCAAACAGATAAGATGATGTGAAGTGAATATAAAAACAGGAAAAAACCAAACAGACTGGCTGTTAATCCTAGTTAATTCTTGAGATCTGGGGCATATAAAAAAACAAAGATTGAGGTCAAGGAAGAAAAGAATTGTAAATACAGTCTAAATTTTTATTTACATAGAGGTTTATATTTAAAAGTTATAGTATCTAACTAATCTTTGTAGTGACTAATATTGAGGTGGCCCACACCTAGCATGCATAAGGGCCCAACTCTTGGCTTTCTGGTGTTCCCTATAATGCTTAAGGGACCATGTACTAGGAACAGAACCTAAACCTCTTACCTGAAAGCATGTGCTCAGACTGTTGCACTCTCTGCACACTAAATCCATTTCCTTCCTTCCTTCCTTCCTTCCTTCCTTCCTTCCTTCCTTCCTTCCTTCCTTCCTTCCTTCCTTCCTTCCTTCCTTCCTTCCTTCCTTCCTTCCTTCCTTCCTTCCTTCCTTCCTTCCTTCCTTCCTTCCTTCCTTCCTTCCTTCCTTCCTTCCTTCCTTCCTTCCTTCCTTCCTTCTTCCTTGTAGTTCCAGGAACTGAACCAAGACTTTACATATGCAACCAGGTCCATTGAATTATCTCCCAATCCTTATTGCCAGTAATTTGAGCAAACATAAGACCCTAGTTTACTTTCATGGCATGGATTCTAAAGATGAAAAAATAAAAGAAAATGAGTTGGCAAGCTGAGTCAATTTTGTAGCTTTTTTACTTTGTGTATATGAGTTAAAAAATACTAGGGACTGGGGAAATAGTATTGCAGATAGAGGACTTGCCTTGCACATGGGTGATTTGGGTTCAATTCACAATATCTCATATGATAATGAAGGATCATCAGGAGAAATTCCTAAGCACAGAGATAGGAGTAACCCTTGTGCATGCTAGTTGTGTCCCTCAAAAGCTTAGTATATACAGAATGCCAATATTCAAAATACCAGAGCTTATTAATTAATTAAATAATTAAAGATAATCTGATCCAAATTCTTCTTTTTACAGTCAGGGAAAGCAAAAAGCCATAGGTGAAGTTTGGTACTAAATTTCAAACTTAAGATGACCAGTTCTGCACTCTGGGAACTGGTGGAATGAGGTTGACACAGGTGGTGGGATCAGCCCTGACTCATTGTAGGTCTGGAACCCAACTATGAAGGACTTTGTAAATCACAATGGTTTCAATAAAATAAAGTAAAATAAAATAAAATAAAAAAGACTAGCAGTTCTGGTATTTCTGTATCTTATTGTAAGAAAATCAATAAAACATGTAGTTGGGGCTAGAGCGGTGGTACATGTGGTAAGGCATCTGCCTTGCACACGCTAACCTAGGACAGATAACCCAAAGTCCCATATGGTCTCCCAAGCCAGGAGCGATTTCTGAGCGCATAGCCAGGAGTAACCCCTGAGTGTCACTGGGTGTGGCTGAACCCCCCCCCCCCGCGGAAAAAAAACCCTCAAAAAACATGTGTAGTTAACTTTTTTTTAGTTTTTGGGTCACACCCAGCAGCGTCAGGGGTTACTCCTGGCTCTATGCTCAGAAATTGCTCCTGGCAGGCTGGGGGGACCATGTCGGATGCTGGGATTCGAGCCACAGTCCTTCTGCATGCAAGACAAACACCCTCTTTCCATGCTATCTCTCTGACCCTGTAGTTAATTTTTTTAAGTTCAAGAACATGCCAGAAGAAATGTCTTTCTAGAACTGAAGACCAATAGCAAAGTCTGATTAACTTCTGATAAGTGTTTGCTGCATAGACATGTATGCATAATCTATATATTCTTTTTATAGAAAGCTCATATTATAAACCTATTTTGCTCATTTTCCTGGGTCTTAGTTTGAATTTCTTACAGATAATGTTTTCTAAAGTAAATTTTTCTAGATGGTTGCATAGTACTATCTTGTACTTTCCACTTGGAATTGCATGCTATACTTTAGTAGTATAGAAAATACTGTACTAGGTTTCCCACCACTATCCTAAAGAACAATTAAGTCTTTGCAAACTTCTTTAAGCCAAAGTAGCATCAAGTGACAAAGAAACAATTACATTAATTTTATGGAAACATATTTGATGGCTTCAGGACTCACAAAATAAGGCCACTGAAACATACCATATAACACATAAAGAATGACACTTACACTAAAAGAAGGAATGTTAAAATTATTTCAACCTGTTTAAGCATCTTCCAAGAATTTATATAAATTCTAGTACTCTCTCTGCTTCTTGTGATCTTAGTTACAAAATAAATGCTGAATATTATTTTCACTTCTACACTTCAACATAAAAGTGAAAATGCCTTTAAATATTTTTAAAATTAAAAATAAAAGAATTGTTTTTAAAAAAGTGAAGCAGTACACAGCAAACTGATAAATCAGGAGTTATCTGTTGATAAAGTTCAACTGTGTGTATCTTTTCATCTGCTTCTGTCATTTGATTATCTTTCTAAAAAAATCTTTATGTTAGAGAGAGGATGCCTCATGAGAATCAAACCCAAATTGTAAACAATCCATGCCTATAGTCCCTCCTATATACTATCCCTCCTCCCCCCCTTCAGAAATTCTCCTATCCCTTCAACCCACATTTTCAATCGGATATTCTGCCTGATTAACGCGCTTTACACTCAGTTTTTAACCCATTAGGTATCAAGACCGACCTCCTGCCCCAATAAGCCATCACCCAGCTCCCAAGCAAAGGGGAACCCTCTCAAACCCACATCTCGTCCCCCAGCAAAAAACTACAACCAACATCCCTGCTGACTCATGCTCTGTGGCCCTCCTTCTCACTGCCCCCCAAATGTGGACTGTTGTTTGATACTGGACTCAGCTCCAGAAGAATCCCAGTGCAAAAATTCTACCTGAGTCTTTTCTGCTGCAATCATTTCTCAATCTCAACAAGACCAGGGTGTGTGATGAACATGTACCCTGGACCCACCCCCCCACAGACAATGGGGAAGCCTATATTTCCTTTATAAGTTTTAGACTACTACCTCTTAACCTGTTTATCCCCAAATGTAAGGTAGTCTTCTGCATCACTTTGTTCCCTTATTTTTTAAACTTATTTTTATTTATTTTTTCTTTATGTATATGAGTATGTATATATACATATATATGTATATATAGTGTTGTTTATGTCTTCTTTTCTTCCTTAACTCCACATGTTTTGGTTCTGCTTGGTACAAAAACCTGCAAAAAAAGTCTTGTCTAGGTTAATAGCTCAGGTCAAAACCAGGGCACAGAGATGATGGAGCCTGACACTCTCACCCCCCAAATGCACCAGCAATGTAACATAGCACCAATTCTTCTTGCAAAGGCATACTAAAAAAAGGGGAAATTTTACATATAGGAATAAGCTCTTATCTACTTGGAATAAAAACTCATACATTTTACAATACAGGGGCAACTCCCACCTTGAACATATATCATGTGGGCCCAACTTAAATTCCAGGTGATTAGACAGAGATTGCCCAACCTTGATCTCAAGATCCTAGACATAGAACTGACACAGTTCTCTGCAAAAGCCCCAGGAACCAATCCCTTCTAGAACATTCTTAATACTGCTCTGACACCAACATGTGCCAATTTTGATATGACATCCTGACAATAAGGAAATGGCAACAACTTGGTCTAAGAGCAAGTTGTCTTACCTCACCTCCTTATGATAAGATGAAATCAGAAGACATGTCATCCTTTGATCTGTACAAAAGCCAAGTTCACTATCTACAGAAGACTGTGACAACCTTGACTAGTACAATAAAAAAGACCCTGTTCTAGGCCTTGGCCTATGATCTGTACAACAACAAAGATAAAAAATTCCAGAGGTCTGACTGAAATAACTGCAACTGAGCAGATCTTTTGGAAACATAATGAAAGACTCTATCCTATGCTTTGTCCTAGAATCGGGGCAAAACGAAGACCACCAACTACAGACTGATTAAAATAACAGTGATGGAACAGAACTTCTAGAACCGTAAACGAAGACTCCAGCCTAGGACCCATCCTTTGACCTATGCAAATACCAAGATCTCTAGCTACAGAGGCCTGATTTTATCATCCACGAAGGAGCAAAATGTTTCCAGACACCACAAAGGGACCTAGGGGAGAGTAAAAGAACATGTACAGAGCCTGTGGTTATTCCCATGGCAACGGTATGCTTCAAGGAAGGAGAAACCCTGTATCTCTTAGGCCAAGAGAATTTCCTTTCTAATCTCCCCAATATTCACTGTACCTATGCAAAAAAGAAAAAAGAAAGAGAGAGAAGCATAAATTAATTATTTTTGGTTTTGTTATCATTGTTGTTTTTTCCCATTGGTTTGTTTTTTTTGTGCTTTGTGTTGTTTTTATTTCAGGACCATGGTTTTGTGTGATTGTTCTTTATTGCTGTGGTGCTTTTTTTTTTGATATTTTTGGTGCTATTGTTACATTTTTCTTCCTTTGTCCCTTTCTTCTCTTAAATTGATATTTATAGCCTCTAGAAGGACTCCTCCGATTTTTTTGCCTATTTGATTTTTGCCCCATTTTCTTTTTTTTCTTCTTTCCTTCAAACTGAACCACATAAAGTGAATCATCTTATTCCACGTCACAAATTGAGGGGGAAATAATGGAGGGTACCAAAACTAAACAATCATATGAACATTAAGTAGAAATAAAGAATGATCAGACTTAAACACCAAACCCAAAGCCAACGACAACAGAGTCGATACCCAATCTACAACAAGCTAGACACAAAGGGGACCACTATACTAGCAGCCCGGGGGCAAAAAAGGGGGATATGGGATGCATGCTGGGAACAGGGTTGGAGGGAGGAAAACATTGGTGGTGGGGATACCCCTGATTCAATGTTGCTATGTTCCTAAAATATTACTGTGAAAGATTTGTAATCCAATTTGGTCAAAATAAAAATTAAAAAAAAAATCTATGTTGTTCATGATTTTTATTTTTATATTTTATTTTATTGCAAGGAGGCAAACCCAGTAGTACTTAGGGGTACAAGCAGGGAACAAACCAAAAGCAAGTGTTCTACTACTTGAGTCACTTTTCTGGTTCTCTACATTATACATTATAATACATATATTATATATGCCTTATAGTATAAGGTATATATAATGTATAAGGCTTATACATTATATATCACTTGCTTCAGTTTCCTTTGAAGCAATTTTACCACCTGAAATATCATTCCTTTTTTTTGTCATTTGAAACCTCCTATTATAATGGAATCAGAAACTTGTTTTATCCATGTTGTATCCTTCACCCAGAGAATGTTTGGCTTTTACTGCATGCTCAATAAATGTTCGATGAATAGTGATTGCATGATTTGCACATATTGCTATTAGATTATCGGCCCTTTTATTATTAATTCATAAAAGTTCATATAGCTAGTAAAATAGATAATTTTTCATTGATTAACTAATATCTTTTCACAGGTTTGTGCTTATTTCACATTGTGTTCTTGCCAAAATAAGCTCAAATATAACATTTATGCTTCACTACAGCCTTTGAGCTTTGTTTCATTCTTAGAAAGGCTTGAGACACTCCAGCTATTTAAAAAAATCGTCTGGCACTTTTCTGTTTGTTTTTATGTTAGAGTCTTTTCTTCATTTGTAATATATCATGGCATAAATAGTTGCTAAGTATTCAGTATTTTTTATTTAAAAAACTAGCTAATTGACCAACATTAATAAAAATAAAATCCACCCTTTATTCATTGTTCAAAAGTGTAGCAATTTTATATTACTAAACCCTTATAAATATTTATATCAATGTTAAGTCTCAGTCTGTCTTTCTAAAACACCTTTATTTACTGTGGTACTAATTTACTTAATTCTCATTGCTTTACAGGGTACATGAACATCTGAATTAGACTGAGTCCTTTTTGTTCTCCTCATAACATAATTTCTTTCAGCTTTCACATGACTATTTTTCAAAAAAGAAAAAAACAACCAAGCCATGGTCAAATTTTCCTGCAAAAGTTTTGTTATAAATTTATTTATGGGGGCTGGAGACATAGTCTGGAGGTAGGGACTTGCCTTGCATGCAGAAGGATGATGGTTTCGATACTGGCATCCCATATGGTTCCCCGAGCCTGCCAGGAGCAATTTCTGAGCATAGAGCCAGTAGTAACCCCTGAGCACTGCTGGGTGTGACCCCCCCAAATAAATTTACTTAGGAAGAAATAAAATTAATAAAATAACCAACCTTTCTTGACCCTTGAGTATTATTTATGCCCTTTATACTTCCTTGATATATACAACTAGAATTTAACTTTCTGCAATTAGAGAAAATAAGATGATAAAACTGAAATCAAGCTTTCCAATTATCTACACATATAAAGCAAAGCACCCCAAAATTTGATGATTTAAAACAAAGACAAATCACATATGCTAATTTTGTGTACTGGCAACTCAAGCTTGGCTGGGTATTCTGCTTTCATGTGCATAGTTAACTCAGAACATTCATCTGGTAGTTGGACTGGTGGAGGTTTGAGATAGCTTCACTCACAAGCATGACACCTTGTCAGGGATGACAGGAAGACTGAGCTCCACTGGCATTATCTTCTAGGGTTCCTAGATCCAGCAGCCTCTTGAGCTTAACAACGTGATATTACTTGGAATCACAATGCATGGCTCAGGACCCAAGGACTAATATTTTAGAAAACAAAGTGAAAGTTTCATGTTTTTAGGACTCAATCTCAGAATTTGCCATTTCTTCCATATTACACTGGTCACAGTGATCACAAATCCACCCCAAAACAAGTGGGAGAGAATATATACCTTCACTCTTTATCTAATGGACTCAAAGAATTTGTGGTTATATTTTTAAGCAACTGTGATTTAATGGTTAAAAAACCCATTTTATGGTGACTAACTACTTATGACTTTTATACAATTTTACTTTTACTTCCTTAAGTTTTGCTTCTTGAAATATTGTCAGGATGCAGTATGTAGGCTACAGCTATATCCAGCAAGACATTGTCTCTTGCCATTCACATTTTCTGGTACCTCTTCTTGGTTTCTCTTCCAGTGATTGCTGAAGCAGATAAAGTCAACTCTACTATATATATTTGGAGGTATTATTAATTTTTGCATAATGGTGAATGAAATTTAAGTTGATAAATAAATATTTTGAGAACTAATTATGAAATAGAATCATACATTATCCAAACTACAGGACTAATGAATGATAGTCTACTTATTCATGACCTTGTTTCAGAAACTCCTAAAGACATGTTCAAACAATTCTCTTCTTATATTTCTAGATCAACCTTTTATCTTTTACCATTTTAATTTTACTCTTTATTGATTGAGATTATATGGTTTATATACTACTAACGGTGGCTTCTTCTACACTTAATTCCAACACCACATCCTTTCCAGTGTACTCATCTCTCACACAGAGACCATCAACACCTCCCTTAAACCCCCTTTCCTTAAACTCAGTTTTGCGGAACAGTTCTTCCGTTATGTTGCCTTTGGCTCTTTGTTGCTACTTTGCAGTGTAAACTTAGGGTCCCATATAAGAGAAATTTCTGAACATTCTGTGTCTATCCCTATCATTTTTGTTTTTGCTTTTGGGCCACATCCAGAGGTGCTAAAGACCTGCTTCTGTCTCTGTGCTCAGGTATGACTGCTAGGAGGCTCTGGTAACACAATAAGTGCTAGGAAATGAACCTGGATTGGCCATGTATAAGCCGAACACACTATCTCTGTACTATTTCTCCAGCCTCCATCCCTCGCCTTTAACGGTCTACACTCAGTATGATATCTTCTATTCCAGGGGTCCCCAAACTATGCCTCACGGGCCACATGTGGCCCACAGAGGACATTCATCTGGCCTGCTGGGTGTTTTTGCTGTCACTGCTTGGCCTGCTTAGCAGCCAACTCGTCCCGAGCTTATAATACATATGTGTGGGATGTGCCCGGTATTCTTGACTCCCCTCCTTCTCTCTGTCTCTAGACTCCTCCTCTCAGTCTTGGACTGAGGTCCTAAAACTCTAGCCTGCTAAAAGCTGACCAAAGTTCCCATTGAAATATTGGTAAGTTTGTTGATCTAACGTGTACTCCATTTTAAATATTTATTTGTTCCCATTTTGGTTTTCTTTGCATAGGAATTCAGGTATTTGTTTTGTTTTGTTTTGTTTTCGGGTCACATATGGAATGCCGGGATTCGAACCAATGACCTTCTGCATGAAAGGCAAATGCCTTACCTCCATGCTATCTCTCCGGCCCCAGTTCAGTTTTTTTTTTTTAAACTATAATCTGGCCTTCCAACGGTTTGAAGGACAGTGAACTAGCCCCCTGTTTAAAAAGTTTAAGGACTTTTACTCTACTCTATTTATTCAACCTCTTTTCATATAAAATCCAGAGATAAAAATAATTTTTATTAAAATTCTACTACATTTGGTACTTTGTACATATTTATTATTACATTTAGTTCTGACAGTAGTTCAAGAGTGAGGATTCTTTTGGCCCATTTTAGAGTTGAGGATAATGCTGCTTTAAGTGATGGACTGAATTTTCTAACTCATAGAGCTGAAACTAAACAGAGTTTATTCTCATTCTCCTACCAGCAACATTGGCATTAGTTGGGAGTGTGTTGGAACTTGAACCTCAGTCCCGGCCCTACCTACCACATTAAAAGCATCAGTTTAACAAGGTCCTCAAGGCAATATACAGTCATCTTAAAGTTTGAGAAGTCCTGCTCTGTATCCTGGTTCTACATTATTCCTATCCACCAGAAATCCATGCAAAGCAGTAAAAAAATACTTAGGACTAAGTACCTTTCCTCCATCCACAATTTAAATGGTTTAGAAATGCAGTTTGGATAATAGGATTTCTCAAAACTTACCCAATATTTCTACTCTGAAGCAAAATTAGCACTATTAATTTATAGGGCTCCAGTGGCAGATAGAAATCTTGTATCTTCTATGCTTGTTTTTTATCACATTTAGTTTTTATTGAATATTATGATTTATAATGCTGTTTGTGTCACACATAATATCAACATCATACCCACCACCAAATTATTTATCATCATTTTATTCATATTCTATGTCAACATTTTGAATGTATTTTTATGTATGCTCACTCTCTCCAGGATAATTTCTTTATAATAATACATTCCGTAAAATTTGCTGCCATCACTATTGTTAAAAAATTGGTCTTTAATTGGCCTTCTGTGGAACTTGGGCATCACTATTTTTGACAAAGTACCTCGTGCGATTCTATTGTGCAGTCAAGGTTGAATACCACTGGCTTGGCTCTGACAGCTTCAGCTGACTGTTGCTATGGAGAAATTTGAGTGGAGGAGTGCCAACTGTTCTGAATTTTGAAGAAAAATCTTAAAACTTAGATCTTTAAAATAAATGTCAACAAATTTAGACTTTTGAAAAAATGTGTATACAAGCAAAAGAAATGATCTGCAGTTTGAATACGTGCATGTACATGTGTGTATATGTATGTATGTGTGTGTTTAAGGACTACAGGCAAAGTAATAGACTTAAGGTCATTGACTTAGAGCCCAAAATTTCCTTAAAGTATAACTATTACAAATGTCACTACTACTGCTGCCTTTGAATAACCACTCTATAATCATTGCATAACCATTCTAGCTTTTTTTAAAAAGTCACCATATAATTTCTGTCAACACATGTAAAATGCAGCCCAACTAGAGATAGTCAAGTTTTGCAGAAAAAATAAAAGTTCCTGCATAATTTTGTGTATATGCAATATCTAGATGTGCCAAGATAACTAAGAAATATGAACAAGAGGAGCATGAGACATCTTGAGGTTTTGGAAAGACACTTTAAGAATAAGACACTATTATCATGATTTTCACCTAGTGCCTGAGCACCAAACAGTGATGAAAGTAAAATGAAGGAAAGGAGACTGATAAGAAAAGCAAAGACCAGACAAAAGATATCAAAACTTAAAGAAAAGTTTTCATTGGATTTTCTATAACAATTTGTGACTATTTATGTCTGGAATTATTTGACAGGATTGATAAACTGCAAGGGCTTCAGAGAAGCCACCACAGGCAGTTGAAAGAGTCTGGGGACTCATAGCAAGGGACATTGTGGTGCAATGCCCAATGTGTTCGATTTTCTGACACTATTGCCTCTTCCTGATTGAATTTGGATGCAGGCTGAGAGAAAATCTAAAATTTTTAGGTTTTTGGTTTTTGGTTTCACCTTGTGGTTGTTAGAGCGTTACCTCTGGCTCTCTACTTGCAAATTACTCGTGGAGGTCCTCAGGGGACAATATTGGATGCCTGGGGTTGAACCTGTTCACTGCATGCAAGGCAAATGCCCTACCCACTGAGCTATAGCTCCAGCTCCAGGATTTGAAAAGGGAAAAATAATAAAATCTAATAACTTCTGGCACTTGTCTCATGTTGACTGAATAATTGAGTCAGTATCAACATTAAATATTTGTAATGATGTTGCTAATAAGGGCATGTGCAATGGTACTACAACCACCTGTAACAATTAGTAGTTATTTATACTTATCAAATGCCTATGATAGAGCGAACACTGTGCTAGATAACTTACACGTTATATCTCAATTTCCCTCAACATAATGGCCACATTAAATCTTTATCTGTTGCTTTGGGGACCACACCTGTCAATTCTCAGGGTTTGCTTTTGGCTCTGTGTTCAGAGAACTCTTTTGGTGGGGCTTAAGGTCATATGTGGTGTTGGGGATTAAACCTAGATCTGCTGCATGTTTCTCACATTCTGTATTGCCTCTCGGCACTCCTCCTTCTCTTTCATTCATCCCTTCAAAAGATAAGTCAGATTTTCTCTCCTGTCCTTAAAACCTTTCTGTGGTTCCCACTGTACACAGCGTAAGAGAGAAGGTTGATTCTATATCGTGAAAAGACCCTTTAAATTATTGCCTCATTTCTTGTTCATTGTTTCTTCGACCATCTTCAGTAGCCTCAAGAAATTTACTTTATTTCACCAACATGAAGCCTTTGCATTGTATCCCCTAAGTTGGAAGCTCTTTTCTCTAAGTATTACAAGTATTTATATCACCTTTTCAATAAACTTTTTTCATACCAAACTGTATGAAACTGCCTTTTTACTAATACCATAGCCCCATTTCAAAACATTTCTCTAAAGATCTTAATAGCAGATATCTTATTTATTAATTTTTTATTATCTTTAAGGCACTAGATAAGGCACTAAAGCATCCATAACAGAGGTTTTCTTACAATTTGTTTTGTTGCTGTTATTGTTGTTATTTTCCCAAGCTCTGGGGAAATCCACACCATGCTCACAGGCTGAACGGTGTTATAATACTACTATGAAATACTACTAATATCCTAAAAGATAAATGCTATAATTGTTCTGTTTAGAAAATGCTGAGTATGAAGTTTTAAGTAGTTGCATTTGCTTAAGATCACATGTGAAAAACTGCTAGAGGTGATTATGGGCCAAGAACCATCTAACACCAAACTTCATAACACTGTTAAAAATGAAGGGAAAACCCTCAAAATAACAATTCTTGTTTCATATGGATAGTATAATACTTCTCTTTGAGGTAGTTTGATAATATGTCTAGGATGATCCTTTGTTAAGCACTGTTCTTTGAAGTACAGTGATGGAATTAAATCAAGAACAAGAAGTCATATTTTGTTGGGAGAATTAGTCAAGGGCCACTCTAGACTTTGATTGTGTAGTAATTTTCAGCCAATGAGAGCCAGCTGCAAGGATTTAAGAGTCCAAAATATAGGTTTGCAAATATGTTCCAGGGACTCTTAAGAACTTCTTCATAGAGTACATTAACTCAGTTTTTAAGACCACTCCAACATCTCGTCATCCAAGAATTAAATTTAAGAGAATTCAACTCATGTCAAACATGTATGCCTGTGCTGGCTAACATGCCTGAAGTCTTGGGGATACTTGGTAAATATTAAGCAATCTATTTGAGCCTGAGCTTTCAGAGGGTCAAAGTACTTGGTCTGCAAGAAATTTGTATGATGTTTGGCCAAACCAAAAAGCAAAGTTCAAAGAAGAGAAAATTAAAGCATCTTCTTTGGAAGGAAGGAAGGAAGGAAGGAAGGAAGGAAGGAAGGAAGGAAGGAAGGAAGGAAGGAAGGAAGGAAGGAAGGGAGGAAAGGGACTGAGGGAAGGAGGGACTGAGGGAAGGAGGGACTGAGGGAAGGAGGGAAGCAAGAGGGAGGGAGAGAAGGAAAATAGGATGGATAGGAGGAAGCAATAAAGAAAGACTGGTTTTCCAAGACCTTTTGAAAATAGTCTGTAAAAAAGATAAACAAGCAGAAAACATATTTTTGTAAATTGATGTTTTATGGATGCACTGCTTTTGAAGTTCTTACAATGAAAAAAACCAAAATCAATTAATGACTAAACATTTTAAACTTATTAGTATATAATAAATTTTAGCATTTCCAAAAAAACCATGTGTCTTATGTTGGAAGATTGAACTTCTAAGAACGAATAAATTAGAAAAATGTGGCCTCAATCTTTTTTCTGATATGTAAAAATATTCTTTGATAATTTACTTTTATTCTTTATAGAAGGCTCTAATTTTCTACTTTTTGGGGGCTTGTTTTTGTATTACATACAGTGCTCGTCAGTGACTCCTGGCTCTGTACTAAGAAGTTACTCCTGGCAGTGCTCAAAGGACCATATGGATGCCAGGGATCAAACTTAAGTTGGCTTCATGCACGACAAGTGCCCTATCTGGTCCAAATTTTCTACTTTAATACTATAAATGGATGGATCCAGCAAAATAGAACAAAGTTCAGGTCTGTTCCCCAGAGAAAGGACTGTTTATAATATTCCTATAAAATTATGAAGATCAAAATAAATGATATAAATCAGTCACTGCAGGATCTGCCTTTTAAGACAAATAACAGTTGAAATGTTCCTCTGTGGAATACTTTGGTTTATTTTTTGGATTTTGTCTCTGTTTTCAGGATCACTACTGGTGGTGATCACAAGATCACAGGCAAGTACCCAAGTTCAACAAGAACAAGGCAAGTAACTTGCCCACTGGACTATTTCTTTGGCTCCTCTATGATGATATTTTTAAAAACTATGTAGTTTTGAAGAAATGACAAATAAATAACAATAATTTATAGTGAGGCATAATTCATATTTGTATATGTCTATGCCTAAACTTTTGTTTGTTTGTTTTTGGGCCACACCCGGCGATGTTCAGTGGTTACTCCTGGCTCTGTGCTCAAAAATTGCTCTTGGCTTATGGGATGCTAGGGAGTGAACCGAGGTCTGTCCTGGGTCAGCCGCTTGCAAGGCAAATATCCTACTGCTGCACTATAGCTCTGCCCCCCCTAAACATTCCATTTTATATATTGGAATAATAATTTTATCCATTCTAATGTTTTGGTGATTTTGGTGGGGCTGGCTTAATACTTAACCTGGGTGACTTTGGAAAGCCACATGTGGTACTAGGGATCAAATCAAGATTTGCCATAAGCAAGACAAGTACCCTACACACTATTACTCCAGCCCACTCTTGTCTTAATGCCAGATAATAGCCACGTGTTTGCAATAACAATATGACATAAGTAAAGGATTCATTTTTGTTTCTCATATTAGCAGGAAATACTTTAATTTAGAAGCATATTTATAAGTCCAGTGTCTATAAGAAAAGTGATTCATATTTCATATTTATTCACCTGACTTTTTAAGTCCAGATCATGATCTAATGCCTTCTCCATCAAGTTTTTTTTTTTTGAAGAAGGCACTAAATTGTCAAGAGCCATTGTATCAAAGTTCTACCTCTTCATTTTTCTATGAACTTGGAAGTGAACAAGAGTGTGAAAGAACATGCAAAGCGCAGAATAGATATTCTTTGCCAATATTTGGAAACTGACAAACTCCAGAGAGAAAATGATGCATATCATTGAGGCTTCAGTCAACTTTGTATTGCTAGACTATAAAAGCAAACAAATGAAAACTTTTTAACTACTAGATCTGCTTACACAACTTTAATCTGATTACTTTAGAAGGTTCATGGTCAATTTAATATTTAGACTGTAGACTTTTTAAAGAGAAATTTTATTAATAGTCATCATTATAAACAAGATTGTTACTTTGGGAACTGCAAAGGACTACAGTAATAAAAACAAGATGGCAAATAATCAAGTGTATAGCTCTCATCATTTAGAAAATATAGTTTGATTTTCTTAATAGACTTAATTTAATTTATGAGTTTGTACTTTTATTTATCTATTTATTTTTTATTTTGCTCCACACTCAGCAGTCTTCAGGGGTTACTTTTGGATTTGCATTCAGAAATCACTTCTGGTAGGCTCAGGGGACCATATAGGATGCCAGGGATCGACGGGTGTCAGGCAAATACCTTATCTACTGTGCTCTTGCTCCGGCCCCAAGTTTGAACTTTTAGAGGAGAGTGAGGGGTATAATGAATGGTGCTCAGGGCTTAATCCTGGCCGTATGGTCAGTGATCACTCATGGTAGTATGTGGGCTATTGTACTTGGTGCAAATATTGAATTGGAATGGGATGTATAAAAATCACAATTTCTGTGCTATGTTTCTAAGACTTTAAACTTTAAGTTAAGATATTACATGGCACAATTAGTTATGAAAATTTCATCTAATAATGTCTTTTATATCTTTTGTCCTATATGTCCTTCCTTTTGGGGAGGTAGTTTGGGTCATACCTGGTGACTCTCTGGGGTTACTCCTGGCTCTATACTCAGAAATCTCTCCTAGCAGGCTCGGGGGACCATATGGGATGCCAGGAATCAAACCAGGGTCTGTCTTGGGTTGGTCACATGTAAGACAAACACCACTGTGCTATTGCTCTGGCCCACCTATATATCCTTTCTTGATAGCTATTTTATTTCTCACTGATATTCATGAAAAATACTTATTAATTTATAGTTTTACTCTTAATAATAATCTTAACGTATTTGATAAAGCACTGCAAAGAAAGTTCAAGAACACTTCTGATATTTCACAAACTCAAAAGGGAATAAGAAGTTCCATTAAGAGATATTCTGACATCAACTACATTTATTTCATTTACTTGTAACAAATTTAGAAGGTTAAAATTATTTTATGTAGCTACTTTCAATATTAATCAATTGGCATAGGTAGATACTATGTGTATATTGAAACCTATTGTTACTTTAAAGTAATTTGGGGCTGACAAGCATAGATATACTAAAAAAAGAGCTGGGATATTTCCATAGATAGTAACATTATCAAGATGCAAACCTCTACCAAGGAAAACCCTATCACTGCTTTGGCATTAACTTACTCCAAAGAGTGCTCTCTCAACACCCAGATGACTTAGCAACAACCTGCTTGCAGGGCAGGTCTCCCCACATTTAATGGTGAGGTGAAACTAGAGGATGTTCCACACCCTTCATCCTTAGATGAAGGAAATGCACAGAATCCAGAATCTTTAACTATAGGAACCTGGCACCAACAACAGTTTAAATGCTAAAAAGTTTCACCAGGACCATGGAGAATGACTCAGGGGTTGAACAGACTGGTATACCTGGAGCCCAGAGTAGGTTATGCCAATAAACTTCTGGGGTGAGGCCTTTTTGTAATCAAACCAAAGATTTTTTCCCATTTTTCATATATTTTGCTGGGCCTATGCAAACAACAGTGATTGCCACTTTCACACCTTCACCACTATATTTTTTTAAACACTTATCCTTTAAGAAATAAAAAAAAAAAAAACATCTCGCTGAACTTAAAAAAAATAACTGTAGTAGAATGCCTGTCTTGAATACACACAGGGGGTGTGAAGGAGGGATGGGGGGCATTGGGGGTGGGAATGTTGCACTGGTGAAGGGAGGGTGTTCTGTTTTGACTGAAATCCAACTATAATCATGTTTGTAATTATGGTGCTTAAATAAAAATTTTAATTAAAAAAGCTGGGATAAAAATATTTGAAATTTAGACTATTCTTGGGAAAATAAAGATGCAGTTATCATGCCTAAAGGGTCTCATCCTAATCCAGATGTATCCATCATGAAGTTAGTCATAAAGACAACTGTTTTCAATTCAAGTCCTGGTAATAGAGATATTTATAACACATCTATCAAGGCTTGTGATTTAGAGTGTGTGCCTAACTAGACCAGAGCTGGGTGAATTAAGGCAAACAAAGTTTCTTCTTTGAAAAACCAGAGACAAGAAATGTGCACTGGTGGAGGGTGTTGGGACATTATATGACTGTGGCTCAATCATAACCAACTTTGCAATAAACATAAATGGTTTACAAAGACCCTTGAAACCAGTGTTTAAATAAAGTAATTAATTGTGCAAAAATAAAGAAAAGGTTTATTCTTTAGATTATCTTTATCCTGGGACTTGGAAATCATGAACAATTAGCATCAATGCCAAGAATACGCGCCAAGACCAACCTTCCTGCTCACTTTCTTCACCCATGGCTTTGTTCGCCAACCTGCTAGTCACTATACTCTCAAAAGCACATGCACCCTGTGGGCTTTAAGAAAGACAGGATCTGTTATTTGTATGAAAGTCACCATGTTTTTTGTTACACGTCTATTTTTTTCTGTGACTATACTATAGCTGTTCCTTTTGAAATAAGGCTCACTAACATTTGCAGAACTGATGACAGATCATCATTCTTTCAATGAATATGTTCTGTGGACCAATTATTCACCAAGAACTGAACTGAGAACTGAAAGCATGATGCTTACTCAGAATGTTAAGTTCTCACATTCCAAGAGCTTTCAGCTTATTGAAGGAAAGAACATGGAACCTTTCCAGAACAATTAGAAGGGATAAGGGCAGAGCTCAAAGAAGGCATTGGAGAGGGAGAGAGTAGGAATTTGCACATTCAAGAGGTCAAGGCAGCTTAACCTTTTGAGTGGTTGTTGAACACTTGACCAATTAAGAGAAAGAAGTGATAAAAATACTTCAATATAATAAACAAAAACTAATGTATTTTTGGTCATCAGAATAAAAATATGAATCATGATATTGAACCTACTTTAAGCCAAAAATATAAACAAACACAAACTAACACAATCCCAGAATAACACAAGAAACAGGTGTCGAGCTAATTTGGTTGTGGATAATATTTTATTGATTTATGATTAAAATAATAAAAACAATGTCTATTTAATCTAATGTTAGATTTAATTAATCTAACATTGGGGTCAGAGCAATGGTACAGCAGGTAGAGCATTTGCCTTGCACATGGCTGACCAAGGTTTGATCTCCAGCATCCCATATGGTCTCCTAAGCAGTGACAGGAGTGATTCCTGAATTCAAAACCAGGATTAACCCCTGATCACTGCTGGGTGCGGCCCCCAAACCAAAAAATAAATATATTAATTAAAATACTTTAAAAATAATTCTAACATTTTATAACCTTTCTTATAACTCACCAAATTAAGTCCTTCTGTAACTCATGTAAGCCTAATCAAAAGCATAAACCTTTGTCCTGCTGGACACAATATATCACTAATAAGGCAGGGAATACAGTAAAAAATAATGTTAGAAATAAACTGAATACTAGATACAAAACAATACTTCACAGAATAAAGGTCTAGAAATGCTGGGAAGTTGAAAATACCTTTCTTTGGCGCCACTATTACCATCCAAGGCACAATTTAAAAAAATGAGATAAACTGCTTCAGTATGTGTATTCCATGTGTATTTCCTTTATTGTGGAAGCCAATAAAAGTTATGACTAATATACTGCTTATTATGCTGATTCCCTGGCAATGATAAATAATGATAAACACATGAATACCTGAACTCACAATAGATAACAACCTTCTACGATGCTTATGTAGTATTACCTTTACTCAACTAGGAAAGGTTTACTCTGCATTTTAGACCCGGATGGCAATTAAGCCTTGTATTTCTAAATGGAGACTGGAGAGGTAAGTCATGTTTTTCCTAAATGGAGTCCAGAAATGCTTCAAGTGGACAGATTTAGTTATAAACAGATCACAAAATAGTTGCTGATAATATAAGGCAACATAAATGTAATGAAGCAATTACATTCAGATAGCCATAGTTCTATCAAACCAGAGCACTGGTAGTTAGTGATAAATGCCACTGCAAGAGACAGGTAGAGAGAGAGAGAGAGAGGAAACTAATTCCAGGTCTATCATATGAGATACTGTGGCAGATATTTTCTATCTTAAGGCTGATTTCATTATCAGAAACTGGCTGTGAGATTTTATTTTTATTTTGTAGAAGAAAAAATGGAGATGAAGCAACACAACTCTAGTAGCTAGTGGGTGATAGAGCTCTATTGGCTTCAAAGTACCCTTTTTGCAGACATTACCATCATACAGAACAGAGAATTATGCATTTGGGGGACAATTGCAGAAAGGAGGTGTGAGAGGAAAATAGTAAAACTACCTTCATTTATAAGATTGTAGTATACCAATTGGAACTCTGGTGAGTGTCTATGCCCTTTACCAGCAATGCATTAAAGCCATGCACAAGTCAACACTCCTGGAGGAACAACAAAGGCAAGAAGAGATAGATTTGGAATGTAGAAGTACCACAAGTCCTTGTGCCACTTCTAAGAATCAAACAGAGAGTGGGAAGAATAGGAAGCACAAATGCACAGTATCACAGCAAGGTCAGCATCATATCATGTAGGCTCTTTCCAATAGAAGTCATTAATGAGTGCAGCCTACTATAGTGTCCCATCAGTTCTCCAGCCTGCTCTAACCACATCAAGTGAACCAATATCCCGGAGGGGACTTGGCTTCCAAAAACTCAGCCCACTAGGCTACCACCTCCCTTTATCCCACCATCCAAAACTACAGTGGCTTCAGAAAAACCATCTTTCATACTGGGAGGCTCCATCTCACAGGGAACACCTGGTACTTATTTGACTCCTCATAATCAGAGTTTGTACCCTTAGCTAAGCCTTCAGTGAGCTCTATCTCTCTTGGACTGCCCCAGCAACAGGAAGCAGCAAAATCAGCTACTGTGCCACACATCAAGCAGGAAGAATTTTCTCTCCAAAGCCAAAACTCACAGCCTGAAGTTTTATTGGTCAGAGCCCAGCATGAAGGTGTGATCAGAGATACCACAGGAGGTCTTCAAGAAGGAAGTAAAACTGAAGGAACTCCAACCAGTAAAATATCAGTGAAGAGTATGCCATCCCTTTGGGGCTCTATTACTCAAGGTATCCCAGTGCTATCTGAAGCTGGCTTTGATGAAGGGATCTGTTTCAAAAATCCCTATTGAAGAAAGCAGTTCTGAGAAAGGCAGAACTGCATCCAAAGAAGCTGCATCCAAAGGCCATGTTATTTATGAAGATAAAAGTGGACATATCTTATCATATGATAATATTAAGAACACTTGAGAAGGAACAAGGAGTCCAAGAACAGCTCATGGAATCAGTTTGAAAAGAAGCTATGAATCAGTGGAAGGAAATATAAAGCAAGGATTATCGATGAGGGAGTCTCCTCTATCAGCACCTTTAGAGGGTCTGATATGCCGAGCATTAATCAGAGGGAGCCCTCATTCTGACCTTAAAGAATGGATTGTGCTGTCAGGTTCCATAATGCAGGGTACACCTAGAGCGACAGCTGACAGCTTTTAAGATGGCCTTAAATATATCAACAGATTAAAAGGGAAAGTCCACCCATATGGGCATTTTAAGATGCCATTACCAAAGGAAAACCTTATGATGACATTACGACTCTCAAGGAAATGGGACGCTCCATTCATGAGATTTCCCCGGCAAGATATATTAACTCAGGAAAGCCGGAAAACTCCAGAAGGTGGTCCAGAGCACAAGGCCAATAATTGAAGGATCTATCTCCCAGGGTGCACCAATAAAGCATGACAGCAACTCAAGCCAATCTGCCATCAAACATAATGTCAAATCCTTAATTACGGGGCCCAGCAAACTACCTCGTGGAATGTCTCCACTAGAGTTTGTGTCAGAGAATATAAAAGTGGTAGAGCAGGGAAAATATGATGATGCAAAAGCAAGTGAGCCAGTACGTTCCCGGCATGCAACTGTGGTAAGCTCTGGCTCCTCTGTTCTTAGGTCAACACTGCATGAAGTTCTCAAAACACAACTAAGCCCAGGGCTTTATGATGATACTAGTGCCCAATGGACTCCTGTGAGTTATCAAAACACCATGTCCAGAGGCTCACCAGTGATAAACAGAACTTCTAATGTCACAATTTCTTCCAGCAAATCTAGCAATCATGAAAGAAAATCGACACTGACCCCTACCCAAAGAGAAAGTATTCCAGAACCTGGGGTGGAGTCTGTAGTAAGCCACAGCCCTTTGATCCCTATCACAGGGGCAGCACTACAGGAGAGGTGTAGTGGAGCCATCTTCCTACGCATTTGGATCCAGCCATACAATTTTACAGGGCTCTGGATCCTGCAACTGCTGCTTACCTGTTCCAGAGACAGCTTTCACCAACTCCAGGTTACCCAAGTAAGTATCAGCTTTATGCAATGGAGAACACCTTGTTCTCCCAAATAGCCTCGTGTGGTTCCCTTATTTCTTCATATTTCGCCATCCATGCTTCCACTCTCCTCGAGGGAACTCAAAGAAGTTCTTTAACACAAGCAGACCAAAGCTAGCCTCGGCATAAGATGTAGGATAACAGAAGTCTATTTATCTGAACTTGACACTATGAACAGAATTTTACCTGCTACCTGGGTCATTGCTTAACACTCTTCTAAAGAACATTTTTAACAACTCTCATAAGATAAAAACAAACATACTTTACATTTAACTAAAATATACTCGTACCGAATTAGAATATTTCACCTTACATCATTGTCTCAATCTGCACAGTCTATTTCTGATGAAAAAAGAGGCTACAAAATCCTAATTAAGGCAAGTGCAATTGTGAGAAGTAAGTACAGCAGTTTGCTGAAACAGGTTCCCTAACTGCTATGAATCTACTCTCTTTCCAGCTCTCACCCTCTGCTGGAAGAAGACCTGCAAAATACTTCACACAAATCTAATAAACTTGAAGAAACGTACTGATAGGAACAATAGTACTTGGGGATTTCTAAAAGACTATCATATCTTGACAGATCAACTAGACTCAGTAAGAAAATACTTGCTTTGATAGAAGAAATGATAGGAAAAGTAGAAATATATAGGGCTTTTTATTCCTCAAAAGTTGAATACACATGGGACATTCTCCAAGAGACAACATGCTGGGAAACAAAACATACCTCTATAAAGTTAGGATATGCAAGTCAATCAACAAGATAATAAAAAAATTATATGATCATATAAATAGATGCAAAGTAAGCTTTTGACAAGATTCAGCACCATTTCATAACAAAAAGTCTCAACCAAAATGGGAATTGAAAGGACATGGTCAAAGCCATTAACCACACACTCACAGGAAACATTATACTCAATAGTGAAAAACTAAAAGCTTTCTCTCTAAGGTAGGCACAAGACAAGGTTATCTTTTGTCTCATCTATTCATTATAGAACTGGAAATACTTGCCACAGCAATTAGGCAAAAAATAAAAAGTATCAAGGGCATCCAGATAGAAAAGGAAAAAGTCAAGTTCTCACTATTTGTGAATGACATAATACTATATTTAGAAAATTCTAAAATCTCTACTAAAAAGCTCCTAGGAACTGTAGATTTCTATAGTAATACAAGAGACTGAAATTAATATATAAAAGTTTATGACTTTTCTATATGCAAATAATGAAAGAGCACAGATAAGTTAAAAATAACCAATCCCATTAACAACTGGGCCTTAGAAAATATCAAATATCTCAGAATCAGCTTAACAAAAGAGGCAAAAGGCTACAAAAAGAAGTGAAAGAAAACTACAAAACAATATTTAAAGAAATAAAAGACACAAGGAAATGAAACCACATTTTTTGGTCATGGATTGGGAGAGTTAACATTATTAAAACAAATACTCCAAAAAAAGTATTGTACAAATTTAATGTAGTTCCTATTAAAGACACCCATGACATTTTTCAAAAAAAAAATAGAACAAACACTCTTGAAATTCATATGGAACAATAACACCCTTAACCTCACCCTGACTAGCTAAAGCAATCCTTGGGAAAAAGAAAATGAAAGGCATTATTTTCTTCAACTTCAAACTGTATTATAAAGGGGTAGTGATTAAAATAGCATGGTACTATAATAAAGACACACCATCAGATAAATAGAATAGAATTAATATCCTAAATAAGTAGTCAAGTATTTTATTGGTTAATCTTGAATTTAAGAGTAAGAAATATGAAGTGAAGCAAGAATAAGTAGTGTTGGGAAAACTGGTTTAGATAATGAGAAAAATTAAACTTGGATCTCTTTCTAACATTGTTCGAAATCCCTATCAAATTGGATTAGAGGCATTGATATCAGATCTGGATCCAGTACACAGTGGAAAACATAGGTTTAACTCTCCATAACATTGAAGCTAAAAACATCTTCAAGGATGAAACATTACTAACCAAACTAAATAAATAGAACTACATTAAATTAAGAAACTTCTACACCTCACAGAAAACAATGATCAGGATTAATAAGGAAAGCCCACAAAATGAGCACAATTAATTTCCCACCAGTCATTTGAAATGGGTTAATATTAAATAATTATGAGGCACCGGTGGAACTTTATAATAAAACATTCTACACCCGGAGCTAGAACTATAGAACAGTGGTAGAGCATTTGTCTTGCACGTGGCTGATCCAGGATAGATCTATTTTGATCCCCGGCATCCCATATAATCCCCCTAGCCAGGAACGATTTCTGAGTGTCACTGGGTGAAGCCCGCAAACCAAAAACCAAACAAAAAAATTCTACACACATTCAAAAAAGGGAGAAGAGATGAATAGAAACTTTCTCAAAGAAGGAATACAAATAACTAATAGGCAGATGTGTGCACTGGTGAAAAGATAGGTGTTGGAACAATGTACGACTGACACTCATGAACAATCATGAACAACTTTTTATTTCCTGGTGATTCAGTTAAAAATTATTTTCAAAATGTTCTACATCATCAATTATTGGGAGATGAAAATAAAAATAACAATAAGATATCATCTTATACCACAGAGATTGGCACATATCCAAAAGAACAAAAACCACCAGCAATAGAGTGGATGCAGAGAAAAAGGGACTCTTATTTACTGCTGATGGGAAACTTTCATGAAAAATGACATGGACATCCCTAAACAATCTAGTCATTGAGTTTCCTTTTGACCCAGAAACTATACTTTTGGACTATACCCCCAAACTTTAAAATAAAATGGAAAAAGACATCTGCGTCCCTATGTTCCTCGTAGTACTATCCACAATAGCCCAAATCTGGAAACGAATCAACTGTCCAAAAATAGATAACTGGATATGGATATAGTATAAATGCACAATGGAGTATTACTCTTTCAAAAGAAAAAGTCATGAAATTTGCTGCTTCATAGAGGGGATCTGGAGGTTATAGAACTGAATGAAGGTAGTCAAAGAGAGACCAACTCAGAATTATTTCCCTCATATATGTGATATAAAGAAACATAATGGTGGAATAAAATATTGCAAAGGACAATGGGAACAAAAATATGAAAACTTGTATTTAGTAGAAAACATGCCACTTAAGGAAATTAGGCAACAATTTTGATGGAGGGAAGTGGTCAACCAGGAGGACATGGTGGTGCTTACAGGTGGAAAAGTGTTAAGTATGAAACTCTCAGAAATAGTACTGTAACCCACAATGCAAAAGCTTAAGAGAAGTGCTTCTAAATGAATGAAACATTTTTTTTGTCTAAAAACCAATCATAAATGACTTTGTAATTTCATGGTGATTAAATAAAAAAGACAAGTGTAATCAAAAGTAATAGTTAGTTTAAGGTTAACTTGTAAAATAATAAGTGTGGGATAGTTTAGTGAGAAAGTGCCTGCCTGGCAAACATGAGTTAATGAGTTTGGATATGAATACAAATTCAGCAGTTCTGTGTTTGGAATTTTCAGTGCTGCACCAATGTGTACGATCTCCAGTACATCACAGCCAAGTGAGCGAGCACAGCAATCAAGTGTGTACACCCCAGAGAGTACCACAACCAACAGTGTGTGAGCACTGAAGCGAAGTATGACCGGGATGAGCAGTGAAACTAAATGTTTCTAGAGGTACTTACTAATGTGAGTGAGCAGACAAGTGTACAAGCACTAAGACGAAAGGTGTGTGGTCATTGACCACTTAACAACAATAAAGGGAAGGGGATAAAGAATAAAATTTAAAAATTTTTGAGGGGCTGGAGCAATAGCACAGCAGTAGGGCATTTGCCAACCTGGAGCGGACCAGGGTTTGATTCCTGGCATTTCACATTGTCCCCTAAGTCTTCCAAGAGCCATTTCTGAGTACAGAGCTGGGGTAACCCCTCAGCGCTGCCTGCTGCAGCCCAAATCCTAAATAAATAAATAATTAAAAATACCTCTTTGAATGAATTACGAAATTACTTTCACCTAAGAATCCTAGAAGCCTATTGAACATACAATTATTGAATTCAACAGAAGAAGAAAAGCATGATTACTTTTAGTCAGTCTTCAATGTGACTAAATTGGAAAGGATATCACATTCTTAAATTACAGTTGGTATAAGTTTGATGTTATATTCTAGTAACAATAATTTGTCTGTAAACCATATCTGGGGGTATTTTATTTTAGGTATAATGTGAATACCCCTTTAGAAATTGACACTATGATGATATCATAAGTGGTATATACAAAACAGAGGAAAGGAATAGGCAAGGACAAATGGAAAGAAACCTAGAGACTCTGACAACAGAATCAGAACTGAGATTGCCAAGATGGGAAAGGGAACCATAGTAAAAAGAGATGAGGCAAAATAGAAATGACATAAGGACAGTAGTAGGTGATTTTGGTGGCACATTAGTGATAAGAGGTCTATTAATTTATATATCAAAATTACAACAATGAACACTGTGGTAAATAAATAAATATAAAAAATTGCATTGAAGCTAGGATTATTTTTGGCCACCTTTTATTATGATCTTGGTAGGAATGGGTATTATCTACAAAGACAGAGACTTTAATTTTTACACTTTCATTAAGTACAAAGCCATTTCCAGTACCTCATCTGTGGTGTCAAGATAATATTGGTAGAAATATCTTCATATCTAGAATCAAAGTGCTTTGAAAGCCAATGTTCAATAGAATCCATCATTTACCAGTGTCCTTTAAAGAGCTAAACTTATTTTACTTTATTAGTTTATGGGTTCATATGAAGGAATGACTTTAAAAACATTTCAGTGTACTTCAACTTGCACTGCATACTTTTAATTTCCTAAAAGCACATAAAATTTATTTCTAATATCTAGGTATACTGAATACATCTGTTGGAAGAATGTATATTCAGTTTATAATCAACTTTTTATCTTTCTGTCCTTTCAGTGAACATTGGAAATGCCACCTGCATTAGTATATGTTTTAATTTTAAAAGTTCTTTTGCATATACTTGGACTTCTATAACAAATTGTTGAGAAAATAGAGCAGGTATTACCTCCCATATGTAAAAGTGAGAAAACACAGCTTAAGATAGGAGTACTGGAGTTGTAATCCAAATTCTTCTAGTCATTGGCATGCTGATAAAACAGTACTTTCCCCACAAAACAACCTCAATTTATAGCATTTGCTGACTTCCAGGTGTAAATATACCCATCACAGTCATTTTCAAGCTGTCATCATGATGTTGGCTTACAGAGTTGGGCAGACATGCAAAATTGTCTCTTCATGAAAAGCCAACACAACACAGGTTCCTTTACTTCTGAATCCAATTTTTTATGTTATGCTTAAATATTTATGGTGTTAATGTACAGCAAGCTTCAAACTCAATGTGTTGAAGAAGAAGCATCAAGACTATTAGCACATGCAATATGGGTAATAAGCCACAGATATTCCTTCTATGTATACTGATATTGCTCTGTTTTGATGAATTAATCCTGGTTAGCACTGAATGAACCAGGGACATTGGTTCTGAAGTGATTTAGGGACAACTACTTATACAGCAATTTTAATTGCTTTGCACTTCTAGTCAATAATCCTTGCTTTTTCTTTTTTATTTTTATTATATTTTATTTTTAATCATGTGAACAATGATGCAAAGATAGAGGATTTTTTTGATTTTTTTTAATTTTAAATCATGTGAACAATGATGCAAAGAAAGGACTTTTTATTTTTAATTATGTCAACAATGATGCAAAGAAAGAGGACGTTTTTATTTTTTTATTTTTTTTTAAATTTTTAATCATGTGAACAATGATGCAAAGAAAGAGGACTTTTTATTTTTTTTTTTATTTTTAATCATGTGAACAATGGATCCTGGCCTTTTCTATGCTTGTCTGACTACCTCCATCTTACAGTTAGAATAAACTAGAGTTCATAAAATTCAAAGACAAGTTCAAAGTTCTATTATACTCTACAGCTTGACTGTAAGATATCTAGGGAGCTTCATTGTACCTCATCTATCATTGAAATAAAATAAAACCTTCTGAAATATCAATAATGATTTCAAGACACTAAATTAAAGCAATATAAAATATCAGATGTCAGACTGTTTGGGGCCAGCAAACATCCTTCAAAGTTTCTTTTACTGTTTACTTTTTTACTTTTCCATGTGAATTTAAGCAATCATCAGTTTTATATGTTGAATTTTTTATAGAAAAGACTCTACAACTTTGATAAAAGAAATAGAGAACCTCAAAAAAGAACAAAGTCTAGACTCTTGATTTGCAAACTTTTTATATTATTCCATATAAGTAAATATATGTTCAAGCACATAATAAAGAATAAAGGTTTATGTAACCTAAGCCAACACAGGTCCTTTGAGCTTTTCTGTAAGGTAGATGTTAGGTATGACAACCTCACTGGTTTTCTTTCCTTAACCTTCCAGTCTTTAGGAGATACTGGAAAGCAGCCCTAAACTCTGCCCGTGTCATGAAGGACAGTATAGAGCAGATGTCCTCAAACTACAACCTGGGGACCACATGTGGGCTGCCAAGGACATTTATCAGGCCCTCCAGGTGTTTTTGCCACTGCTGCTGGTCCTACTTAGATGCCAACTTGTCCTGGGCCACCGTGTGTCCTAGGTTGCAGTGCACATGTATGGAATGTGGTCTGACTGACAGTGAACTGGCACCCTGTTTAAAAAATTTGAGGACCTCAAGTATAGAGGCAGCCTCTCTCCCATGCTGTGGCAACTACTGCAGAGCCCACAAGGATCTCTGAAAAGCTAACTGAGAAAACACATGATGCAGTCGGCAACAACACACCCAATTCTTCAGAACTACAAACATGCCATTACCTTATAATATATTTCAGATAGAAAACTGTACTGTACTTGGACCTGCTGGTCCAAGCATTTAACTCTTTGAATCAGAAAAAGGAGATATGAAGGATGAACTAGATGAACTAGATGTAGATATAAGCTGCTCTGAAATGTATTAACTAGGATTTACTTAGAACAAAAATATAAATATTAAATAGTTTCTGAGATCTCAGAGAGTGTGCTTTTGTTTGTTTGGAGAGGCATTTCTAAAAATTCTTGGGGGTTGCTACTGGCTGTGCTCCTACCATGTGCAAAGTTTGTGCTCAGTCCAGTGTATTATTCCTATGGTACACATAATAAGATTATAGATAAAGATATACCTATATTGAAGTCTATATTTCTAAAATAAATATTCATCTTGACAGGCCTATAGACAACTACTAGAAAAGATTAGATATATATTGATTCCAGTTTGCTTTATTTATTTATTTTGGATTTTGGGCCACACCCAGTGACGCTAAGGGGTTACTCCTGGCTATATCTCAGAACTATATGGGACTTGGGGGAACCATATGGGACTCCCAGGGATCAAACCACGGTCCATCATGGGGCAGCAAGTGTCCTACCGCTGTGCCATTGCTCCAGCCTTTTGTTTTGCTTTTAATATTTAAGTATATATGTTTATGTAAAATGTAAGTGTTTATGTGTATATTTTTGACAATTTTAAGACCAATAAAGTATTGTACAACTTCTTAATGGACTAAAATGCTTTAAAAACGAAAACTATTGGGGCTTGAGCGATAGTGCAGCAGTAGGGCGTTTGGCTTGCACGTGGCTGATCCAGGATGGATCTTGGTTTGATCCTTGACATTCCCATATAGTCCCCCAAGCCAGGAGCAATTGGGGGGGGGGGTTCGGGCCACACCCGTTTGATGCTCAGGGGTTACTCCTGGCTAAGCGCTCAAAAATTGCCCCTGGCTTGGAGGGACCATATGGGACGCCGGGGGATCGAACCGTGGTCCTTCCTTGGCTAGCGCTTGCAAGGCAGACACCTTACCTCTAGGGCCACCTCGCCGGCCCCATGGAGCAATTTCTAAGCACATAGACAGGAGTAACCCCTGAGCGTCACTGGGTGTGGCCCAAAAACAAAAACAAACAAAAAACTAAAACTATTATGTAGAAAGAAATTGAGTGATTATAAACATTTAAAATAATATAAAATTATGAACTAATACATCTGTAGAATATAGATCAGGTCAGAATACTGTATTACTCGAATGAGTTAAGTCTTTTACATTTCTCTATACTTTTATTCTTTTTTGTGGGAAGTTAAAATGTTGATTCTATTTTCTCTTTTTTTTTTTTTTTTGCATTAGAAGTCTTTCGCAGTTGTATTTCAGATACATAATGCCAGTTAATTAGGGCCATTTCCATCACAGTGTTGACCTCCCTCCACCACTGTTCCCAGCATACCTCCATCCTTAGTCCCCTGGACTGTTAGTGGAAGAGGTCCCTTCCGCTTGTTGTAGTTTGTACACGTTTATTCTTAAATAAATACATGCAAAAACAAAAATGTAAAAGGGGATAAAATAAAGCTTTAGTTTATCAGGATCTATCTAACTCTCTTTGTTCAAAGAGTATAGGTATTACAAAAATATTTTAATTGTGTTGGCTGCAAATGAAAAAAACACATTGAAGATAGCTGTGTCTTACTTAAAACCCAGAACACAGGCAGTGATGGAAAATATTCCTCTTGATTATCCTGAAAGCTTAAATTTCTCTGTACTTGCCAGGCATGTAAAAAGTTAATCTTTAGCAAAGCTAATGTTCTTAAAATAGTTAGTCTATTGTTCTGAACAGGTTATAAACCTGGAATATGAAACTGTTAAACACTAGAGATACAAAACTCAAACACAGGATTTCTTTGGCACACATATGCCCCCTCTACTCTATTTTTTTTAAATAAGGAAGGGCTCAAATTTTTATGACTGGGAGATTAATATAAAAGAAAATAAAAGCAAGGCAAAATTCTATGAGGTAAAGCCAAATAACATTCTTTAAAGAGGCACATGTTGACTTTTCTTTAATAATAATTTTGGGTTTGGTTGCTTTGTCATAATGAGCTACTTAATATTTAAACATTTTTAATATTATATTTAACTAGGAGGGGGAGACATTCAAAGACTATATTTAAAGATCCAATCATTCTAAATGTGCCTAGCTCTCTAACCTGTTTTTGCTGGAAATAACAAGACTCTTTCTGGATTTGATCCTTGTTACTGCATGGTCTCTTAACCACCATAAGGAGTAACTTTAAGCACAGAGCCAGGAATAAAACCCTGAGCAATGCTGGGTATGATCCTCAAAACAAGTATTCTGAACATTATAAATAGCAACTCTTAGAAAGGCTGATTTATTGCTTCTTTACAAATATCCTCAAGCTTGGCGATCTTGATGTCTGCTGGAATTTGAATCTATATCTTATGAGTTCAAGTCTATTTTCCTTCCACTTACTCGAAAGCAGTTTTGGTGAATGACCTTATAGCCATTTAAAAGAAAATACTAATTAAAATTAGTATTGTAATTTAAAGGGATTACAGATAAATTCAGAAGGATTATTTTTTTTTCCACTAAGGATTCATCCAAGATGAATTTTCCAACTTTCATTACTCACTGAAAGAAGCCTAAGCATGTCCTCAGTAATTTTTAGGGATCTTTCTATGGTATGATGCAGCATTCTATTAAGAACCAAACTTGGACATTTTGCTTTTCAGTTGTGGGATCATAAGAAAGTTTGACATCTGGTTTGAATGTGTAAAGGAATATAAGCAGCTATGAGCCTAAACAAAATCTTTGAAGCATCTATTGAGACATTTGATAACAGAATTTGAATGAAGTATTTTAGGAGAGAACTCCATATTTATTTATCTTACATTTCTAATTGGGAGAAGGGGACTTTTTAACCATATTCATGGACAGAGAGCTAGGTGGAAGAAAAATGCAAACAGGTGTCTAATATGGCAGGAACTGGCAAAGAATAAGGGTATCAAAGAAGCAACTTTACAAAGACAAAACTCTGGGAATACTCATGTTGAATCATTAACCAATTTTTAAGAAGAAGAAACAAATTTAGCCAAATCAGCTATTTTATGAGCCAAAAAATTGTGACATTTACACACTGCCAATAGATTCTGGGACTCATCTATCAATCAGAGGAGAATTTGTTGAGCACTATAAAGATTCAGTTGAGACCCCATCATGACAGTTTCCTAAAAAAAAAACTATTCTAGTTCCACGGTAAGGCCCATTCTATATTTGCTTTTACAACCCTCTTAGCCTAACCAAATATACAAATTTTCTGGAAGCTAGTTCAAAATCCAATATTTTTAAGTGAAGACAATGACAGCTTTAACCTTATCACAACTATTAAGTCTATCATGACTTTAAAATAATCTAATTAAGTCTGATTGACTTTGAAAGTAGCTAGTTGTTTCTGCCTGCCTATTAGTCTTCATTCTAATAAAAACACATTTGTATTAAAGAAACATTTATTTGCTATGGAGAACCTATTTCACTGAGTTTAGTTAGGGGTCTGCAGTCTTAGGAGTGGAAAAGTGACCAGGAGAGAAAGAACGTGTGTGTTCTTTGTTCATGCCAGCGAACTCATTGTCATTGGTATCTGTCACCTAAAATTGTGTTCAAACTAACATGAAGTAAAATTAAGGGTTCTGTTACTCTAATATATGCTTTATCAAGTGACCACATTTAAGAAATGATGTTAGAAATACAACCATGATGACATTATTTGTGCCTAGGATTTAGATGTGCTCAAATAACTTTCTAAAGATATGTTGGAATTTGCATGTATTCTAGTTTGATAATATAAGGTAATAACAATGTGATAAAGTTTTAGATACTCATAGTGGTAGCATATAGGTTAGACTGTAACTCAGACTGCAACCTCTGAGTGAGGAAATAAAAACTTCAGAAATAAAAATGGGTGATCTTGCTCTTTGTTAAAGGGATGCATTATCTTGGGAAAAATCTTTCATATTTCCCCCTCTTACCTTCCTTCTACAACCTGACCGTGGAGACCTTCTAGGACTTTTTTAACTATAAAATTTCTTGAGAGTCTCTAAAACAAAAAACTTTCTAACATTATCTGGATAAGAAAGTAATGCTACTTCATAAGTTATTTATTGAATACAACAAAGACAAAGTTTAAGGTGAAAAATGGAGGAATTTGGTATACAAGTCTTAAGAAGAAGCTAATATAGTTTCCCCAATATCCCAATTTGTGTATACGTGGGACAAGTTTTATCCTTTGTTTATTAGTTTGAATTAAACCAATTCTAATATCAAGTGATACACATTCAAGAAAAACTCAGACTGAATGATGGCCAGAATGAGTTGGGCAAGGAAAATCTTGTTTTACCTCAATCCTGAGTCTGTTGAAGATTTTGAACAAATCTTTTATTATCTCCTTCACTTTCTTTTTTATTTTTGTTTTTGGTCCATACATAATGGAGCTAAGGGTCTACTCCAGTTTCTGTGTTCAGGGAACACTCCTAGTGTTTATACAGGATTCCAGGAATTGAATCTAGGTTAGTTGCATGCAAGGCAAGTGCTCTACCTACTGTTATCTCTCCAGTCCTCCTCACACATTTCAATAACTGAAATTATATTTAGAGACTTGGGATGAATATGATGAAAAAATACAATATAATTATAGTAAAATTTGGTATTTATTAGGTAGATTAATCTTAAAGTTCTATAGAGAATAATCACTTGCTTTACATATAAAAAAGTTATGGTCCCTCCAAGCCAGGGGCAATTTCTGAGCGCTTAGCCAGGAGTAACCCCTGAGCATCAAATGGGTGTGGTCCAGAAAAACCAAAAAAAAAAAAAAGTTAGACTTTGGTTTTATTTGTTTTAATAAAATCCATATTTATTGGGACAGTCTTATTACATTTTAAAGGAGATAATGTTACCCATACTTTAATCATATGCTTACAAAATGATTAGTTCTTAGAGAAGTAAAAAGGCAGAAATACAAAAATTAAAAAAAAAACCTGGTGGAAGAAGGACAACACTGATGTTGGGAAGGCCCCTGATTCATTGTCACTTTGTACCTTAAATATTACTCTGAAAGATATGTAATTCACTTTGGTCACAATAAAATTATTAAAAATAAATAAATAAAGGAACAGTTGAGAAAAAGCTTTATGAACATATGAAGAAAACATATAGAAGAAATATATGAGCTGAGAAAACTGAATTAGAAGTTCAAAATACATGAATAATTTTCATCCTATTATTCACTATTATTTTAGAAAATGCTCTTTATTCATATAGTTTTCTCTATAAATTTTATTTTTATTTATCTTTAATAAATGATAACAAAATATATGAAAATTGAGAGATATAAGAAGAAAAAGACTTTCCAATTCCTACAACCCAAATATAACTTTCAAACAGAAAGTATTTCTTCCTCCAGTCTTATTTTTTTATTTTAATAAAATCAATTAAAGTAAAATTAAATTTTATGATCATTGTCTTATTTAAACTTTAAACAACTTGTTGAGATGGATATTATTTCCATTTATAATCTTTGTATCACAGAGTTCTACTTAATTTCAAAACCTGTGCATTACACTGTCTTGGATGCATATATGTGAGCAGATGCAAGCTATATATTTATATATATATACATACATAAACTGATACACATGTATTTGCATATCTATGAACCTTCTATTTGTGCCCTAAACATTATTTTATACAGTATTTTGTTATTTATATTTCCCCTATAACATAGTAAATATATATTTCCAATGAAGTCACAGAAAGCCACAAACTGGGCGATAATAAAAAGTCAATAGCTATTTGTTAAATGTTGAACTCCCAGAAAAGAAAAAACAGGAAACAAAAATCTTCAGGAGTGTTTTATGACAAAAAGGAACCCACAGTGATAGATACTTGATTCAGAATCCTTTAAGTGGAAAGATTTTGAGCTATGCTAAAATGTATTAAGGTGCCTGCATATTTTTGTGAGCCATGTTTTTCCATCTAGGAGTGGAAAGTAGTCCTAGTAATGCAATTCCAATTCACTTTGAGGATCATGTAACAAATCTCCATAATTCAGAAAAATAATTCAACTATAGACTTGAAATATTCACTCTGCCCCACAATCTTGAGCTTCATCCAGCTGGCAAATAAGGTTATTCTTATAAAGTAATTCTATAAGGCAATTCTAATTCTCTTTAAGCAGTGTTATTTCCACTTAGCACCACATATCCTTTTAAATAACTATGCTGATTTAAAAAGATACATGACCACCATTACTGTAGTTACTGTGGCAAAAACTTTGTTTTGTTGGGCCCACTTTTTACTTTTACCCTATTCATAAATACTTTTACCCTATTCATTTATTTTACTCCTCCCTTTCCCAATGCATCAGATATTTGTTGTTTCTTCTTTTTAAGTATTGGCTCCTTCATTTATTGCACAGTGTTTTAACCCTGCTCTTATGAATTTAACCATTATTTCATTATAACATTTGAGGAATGGGTGAAGAGAAAACAGAATGGTGGTTACCAGAAAGGAAAGAAGACAGAATAAATAAATTGGAGTGAAAATTGCTGGTAGACATGGCTTATATTAGATGGTAGTCATGTAAAAGATAAGCAAATGGACAAATACGAAAAACACATTAATCCACTAAAAAGAATAAATACTAGTAGCTATTAACACACAGATTCACACACTTATTTTAAATGAATCCAAATCCAAATGTATATGTAATTTACAAGTTTTCAAGTTTTTTGTAATTGTAATTGTCAAGTTTTCAAAATCTAAAACTGTGCAGACGTGCTTATGGAGTGGGGAAATCAATAAATTTCACAAATTATTGGCAAAGTTATAAAATGTTTGAAGAAACTGAAATAGCTATCAAATATTAAATATTCTAATTTAACATTTTTATTTATTTTTATTTTGGACCACACATGGTGACACTCAGGGGCCACTCCTGGCTATGTGCCCAGCAATCGCTCCTGACTTGGGGGACCATATGGAACACTGGGGTATCGGATTGTAGTCTTCCTGGGTCAGCTGCGTGCAAGGCAAATGCTCTACCGCTGAGCCATTGCTCTGGCCCCAATATTTGATTATTTATTTATTTATTTATTTATTTATTTATTTATTTATTTATTTTTTGGCTTTTGGGCCACACCTGGAGGTGCTCAGGGGTTACTCCTGGCTGTCTGCTCAGAATAGCTCCTGGCAGGCAGGGGGAACAATGTGGGACACCAGGATTCGAACCAACCACCTTTGGTGCTGGATTGGCTGCTTGCAAGGCAAACACCGCTGTGCTATCTCTCTGGGCCCCCAATAGTTGATTTTTAATAACCATGAATTACAGTTACAAAGTTATTCATTATTAAGTTTCAGGATTCAATGCTCAAACACCAATTCCTTACCAGTATCTACTTCCCTTCACCTCTGTCTCCAGTTTCCCTCCCATTCCACAGACAGACTCTAACACTTTTTTCCTTCACTACAGTCCTAGTGTTCCCTTCCCTAATGTTTACTCCCACCTCCAATCCAGTGGTAAGCTTCTTACTGAAGAATGGTTCTCCTGCTCTTTGTTTCTATTACCTTTTGGGCATTATTATTTACTTAATAAACTTTTTATGTATCCCACACATGAAAGATCATTCTGTGTCTGTCCCTCTCTGAGTATAAATATACTAATTTTTAACCCAGTAATTCAATACATTACATATTGTTCAAATCTGCAAGTGTACATGTTAGATAGAAATTTTATTCTTAGTTGTAAGTCATTAGAAACAATTTTTCTCTCCTAAATTATAACAAATAAACCAAAAAGTAACCTTTATATATATAAGTGAGGTACTTATAAAAAAGAATAGTTACATTTGTACCATAAAATACAGTGAGTTTATTACAAAGATATTATTAAAAATAAAATAAATTTCAGAACTAAATAGCATTAGAGGATGCATTAACAGATGCATTAAAGTGTGGATCAAATTGACAATAGTTTGAGACAGAGTCATGTGAGTTGACTTCACCCACAGCCAGTTAGGGGTGTGTTTCCATGTGAAATTGGCCTACTGAAATTCTACAAAATCCTTAGATAAGTCATGTAATACTATTGTCCTTTTGTTGAAACATTTTGCCTTATCTCAAATGTTAATATTAGCCTAAAGCTGAGTTTACATAGCTGGTGTCCCCAGCAACAGCTAACTTTAAAAGTAATACACTGTACAATATGACTTAAAATAACCATTATTTAGCCCCTCCCAAATACATTGTTTTATAAAGTATGGAATTACAGTGTCTAAGGAAAAATAAATTTTTGGTCTTTGACTACAAAACCGAAATTACCCACTGGGTGTGGGAGTGGGGAAAAAGGGAGTGAATTGGCAGTAATGTATGGACAGTGCTTGAGGTTTTGGAAACTTAGGTACTTGTAATAACAGCAATAGTATGCTAAAATCATAAGCATAAGCATTAGTGTTATTGTAACTGATACTCAATAATAATTAACAGTCTTTTAAATCATAGTACCTCAGTATATTTGATTTAATAAAAGAAAGCATTTAACACATCCCCAGCCTGTAACACACTTGTACAAGTTACCATCATCATTCCATTATTATTATAATCATCTACTTCAAAAAGAATGTTCTATCTTATCAATTGCAATTAGTTTTTTCTTTCCCTTTTCACTTCCTTAAAATACTATCTGAGGCATTGATTAAATGGATCCAAATAGGAGCAAAGTGAAGCTCAGGGGCAGAATATATGTGAAATCCAAGGTTTGACTTCTGTGACTGCAAAAAAAAAAAAACCAATGTTGTACTAAAAAAATGACATATATGGATTATTTATACTGCCTGACTTTGCAGGGAGAAATAAGTTCCATAAACATCTATTAAAAATAACATCTTTATTATCAATAGCACATAGCTACTGCTTTATATTTTTCTCAGTTACCTTAAAAGTCATACCTAGCTTCACAAACTATAATTGGGTAAATCTTAAACCTTGACAATATACTAGAATCGAGCACACTCTTATTCCCACTCTTCAATGCAAATATTCACTGAGGTTTGCAAGTCTGCCTCCTAACTCATTTTATAAACTGGCCTTCTCTGGTACAGTAAGTATTGTTACAGAAAACCATTTATCTAGATCATTGTAATTGTTTCTTATTAGTAAGCTAATAAGAGTGTCTTATTTATTTGGGGGGGGCACACCTGGTATTGCTCAGGACTTAATTCTTGCTTTTTTTCTCTGGGATCACTTCTACAGGAGTTCATATGACCATACCTGGTCTGAGGATCGAACCCCGGTGGTTGTGTTCAGGGGTGATTCATACCTGAGAGGACCCAGAGGATCATATATGGTTCTGGGGATGGAATCCAGGTCAGCCACATGCAAGCAAACATCTTATATTTTGTGTACTATCTATCTATCTATCTATCTATCTATCTATCTATCTATCTATCTATCTATCTATCATCTATCTATCTATCTATCTATCTATCTATCTATTTATCTATCTATCTATCCATCCAATCGAGGATTTAATAAGGCTGTTAGTCCCATTTTATTTATTTTCACTTCTTTATCCATCTACCTATCTATTTATTTATTTGGGGGATGGTTCATAATGTCATACCCAGTACTGTTAGGCTTTCAGGGATCACTCTTGGGTTCAGTCACCATATAAGGTTCCAGGGATCAAACTTGACCTGCCTGAACACAGGGTTTCTTCACACAATGACACTGTCTGCACACGACGCCTTAATCCCTGTACTAGCTATCCTGTCACACTAGCTAGAGGTTTTAATTCAAGTTATTTTTTAAGATTGCAGTTGCGATCATTTCTATGACAGTATCTATCATACCACACTGAATTTTTCTGCTTTGTACTAAAGAGCAAAAAAAAAAAAAGGCAAATTTCATGAATACAAGATTGTATTTTGTTCAAAGGAGTTAACTTGGTACCTGGTACGTAAGAGTATGTTTTGGCAAAATGAGTGAATCATTTCATTCCATTCTATCTCCACACAATGAAGTTGAACTGTTATCCTTACAATTGTTCAAATACACAGCAATGGCACAGTTCTGAGCCTGGATCATGGGACCAGAAACCCCTAGGTGATTAGGAATTCCTTCTAATTCCACATAATTGGGTGTTTTCCCTCCCTCAATTTTCTGCCTAACTCACCTGGATTGTGAGACCCTCCCACAGCTGGAAGGGGTTGTGGTAGGTAATTAAGAGTGGCCTGGGGGTAGAGGGGGGAGTGGCAGAGTAGCAGGAAGGAGATCTGAGACCCATGTTTGATGCAGAAAGGCTGCTTAGCTTAGCAGCTATGTGAGATATACAGATAGCAGTTAGGGCCTTGTAATAAAGCTGAATTTCTCCTGACACTTCATCTGACTGCTGTGGATCATTTCCTCATTATTATCCTGAACCCACAGACCCGCCAGGCCTTAGGGGCGGCAGGCGCTGGGTTGGGCCAGGCCCAGAAAGGCCTTACCATCCATACTACTAGGTCTTACTAATTAATAATTAATGGAACAATTAAGGGCAATGTAATCCATGGAGAAGAATATGTCTACCACTGTGATAGATACTGTAAAGCACTATTCCAATTTACGTCCAAAAAGGAAGGCAGGAGACTAATTCCTGGCTCTAGTGGATATTCCTTTAGTTAAAAGGATCCTCATCTCCCAAAGTCATATTCCTTCTCAGAACATTCCACATTTAGTGACTGGCCCATTCGGGGATAAATAATGACATTATTCCCATACTCAGTTTCCCTTCAATCTCTAAATCTACTTCCTTTTCTTCCACACCAATGGACTGTATCTTAAGAACAAACCTTCAATAAATCAGTGCCTGGCTAAATTCTGTTTCAGAATCTGCTCCTCAACACCTCACCTGGGACAACCAAATTTAATGAATGGGATATTTTTGTTGTTGTTGTTGTTGTTGTTTTGGTTTTTTTTCGGGAGGGAGAGAGGGTCACATCAGTGGTGCTCAGGGTTTACTCCTGGTTCTGCACTCAGAAATTGCTCCTGGCAGGCTCGGGGGACCATATGGGATGCTGGGATTTGAACCACAATCCATCCTGGATCAGTTGTGTGCAAGGCAAATACTCTATCACTGTGCTATCTCTCTGGCCCTGAAGGTGGGATATTTTATTAAGGCAATACATAAGTCTGAGGGGAAGAAAAAAAGTAATAAAATCTTCCAAGTTTTGTCCCTAGACGTGTTTTAACTTTTTTATTTTATTTTATTTTATTTTGGTGTGGAAAGACTAGTACACCCAGCATTACTCAGGACACCTCCTCTGTATACAAGGATCCTCTTTGAAGAACTCCAGAAAGCATATGTAATGCTGAAGATTAAACCAGGGTGGGCCAAGTGCAAGGCAACACATTAACCCCTGTCTGATTCAACTTGTTTTAACTTTCAGGAGTAAAGAATTACATAATAGTTGTTAACATTTATACAAGGTATTTTTTGGGTGGTGGGGCGGGCCACACCCAGTGACTCTCCTGGCTATGCAGTCAGAAATCGCCCCTGGTTTGGGAGACCATATGGGATGTCAGGGGATCAAACCATGGTCCAACCTAGGTTACTGCATGCAAGGCAAACACCCTACCGCTTACGCCACCATTCCAGCCCCACAAGTTTTTTGTTTTTTTTTAGAAGTTGAAGTCCCTGTCTAAAAAAAAATTGGCCATCATTTGCAGCAATGGGCCAGCATTTGTACAGATATAAAAGCTGGACCTGAGAGATAACTCTCCACATGCTTACATCTGCACTATACCACAGTCCTAACAATTGAGTTTCATTTATTTTTTTAACCCATTTATTTTTTTAACCACCCAGCCGCAAGGACATGCGAGAAAGATAGGTCATGCTGGTTATAATGTTCCAAATTCTAGTCTCAAGGTAGGCTGTTTCCTTGGTCACTCAATTTCCTTGAATAACTTACATCTCTTACCCAACTTTTCCACAAAATGTATCCTTCCATTGCAGGCTGGGTTTGTGTAAATAATAGTTACCTGAGCAACTTTTCTCCAGCAAATGCCAGAATGGACATAGCGGATGTTCAAAGTATGCTTCTGAAGCAAACAAAATTTATCACCACACTACCTTCACTGCTTTGTAATAACCACAAGAAGCTACTGCTCTTCTAAAATAGTCTAAGGAACACTATACAATCTTGGACAGTTTGAAGATGCTTTCTTTCTTTGGAGGGGGCGGGTGTTGGGTCACACTCCGTGACGCTCAGCGGTTATTCCCGGTTATGTGTTCAGAAATCGCTCCTGACTTGGGAGACCATATGGGACGTCGGGGGATCGAACCCCAGTCCGTCCTAGGTTAGAGCGTGCAAGGCAAATGCCCTATTGCTTGCGCCACTGCTCTGACCCCTGAAGATGCTTTCTTATTGCTTACAAAGTGGGATTCTCTATTTTAGAAAATGGGACCATTAATGTGAATACAGGTTTTTAGAGAGTTTTGACAGAATCAGTGCCAGAGAGATAGTACAGGGTCAAACAACTTGCCATGCACACAGCTGACTGTGATTTAAACCCCAGCACTGTAGGTGATCCCCCAAATACTTCCAAAGTGACACCTGAGCACAGAACCAGGAGAAAACTGTGAGGACCACTGGGTGTGGCCCAACCACTTCCCCTCCTCAAAGAGGAAAAAACCAGAATCACCTATAGGAATAGCCTTGGCTACTAGATGTGTCATCTCTCTCTCCTATCCCCCACTCCTTTCCAAAAATACCCCTCTTTCAAACCAGAGGCTCTAAGTAGCTCATATCCCCAAAACCAAACTCTTGGAGGAATTGGCAGCATAGAAAGGGTCCTTGCTGTGTCTTCCAAATGCAGGTAAATGACTTAAGTAATTGCAGTCCTTGGGCAGTCAGTCAAAAAGTAGTTGAAACTATATAAGGGCAATTGTTCCCATAGAGGAGAAATGATCAACTATTGTCAGAAAGAATAATATGTGACTGCTGACATTTCACCCTTTATTATTATAGCAATACTTGAAGAAAGAAGTGTAGTTAAGGTTGTCAGAATTTCATTTTAACCCTCTCTTTGAGACTGTTAAAAATTCACTCATGCTGAAACTTGCTTTTCAGGTTCTCAGCCAGATTTGTGCTTTGTTTTTAATCCGTTGTTCTCTAATGGAATGCAAACTGTAATGCAGGGGAAAGGGCTTTTCCAAGGAGGTTTCTACAGATTGTTTGGTACTTAAGTTCATTTTGTCTGATTTTCTCCACTGTCTGCTAAAGGTTAGTTTTCCACAACAAAAACAACCCAAAAGATACTTAGAATTTAGAGAGGATTAGAGACTTGGACATAATTTGTAAAAATAGCTTTAGCAATAAGCAGCACTCAACAAGTAAGAATCTTTTTAGCAGCCCCTCACTAAAGGGAATCACAATTTTGATATGAAATACATGTCCATCAGAAATGTAGTTGAGTATATATGCATTTTTGTAGCATTTTCTGAACAAACAAATAATGAAAACAGCAAAACAAATGTAGAATAGAATAGAACAACTAGAGATTTGTTTTAAAGCTGTATTTGCGTAGCAAAGCCACTGATTTTGTTTGAATCGTGTATTATTTTTTCTTTCACTCTTTTTTGGAAGAGGGGTATACACTCATCAGTGTTCAGAGGTTACTCCTGGCTCTGTGCTCAGAAATTGCTCCTGGCAGATTGGGGGACCACAATTTGCTGGGGATCAAACCTGGGTCTGTCCCAGGTAGTCTGCATGCAAGGCAAATGCCCTACCACTGTGCTATCACTCCAGCCTTAAACTGTGTATTTTTGACTTAAGAAGCTCTCCTTGGGGCCGGGTAGGTGGCGCTGGAGGTAAGGTGTCTGCCTTGCAAGCGCTAGCCAAGGAAGGACCATGGTTCGATCCCCCGGCGTCCCATATGGTCCCCCCCAAGCCAGGGGCGATTTCTGAGCACATAGCCAGGAGTAATCCCTGAGCCTCAACCGGGTGTGGCCCAAAAACCAAAAAAAAAAAAAAAAAAAAAAAAAAAAAAGAAGCTCTCCTTGCCGCCTCTTTCCTAAGCCATCTCCTATCAAAGACAAAATGCTAAGGGAATGGAAAATAACCAATAATTTATGAGTCAGTCACTAAATTCACACATAATGCCAGAATGTCCATCAACATCAAGTACTACATATATGCCAAGAGTCAGATGTCTGCCATCCCTACAGCTTAACCAGAAACATACTTTAGGGATATTTATCTGCACATAAATGGTTTGTAAAACACTCCTAGGATTGTTGTGCTTATCTAGTTGTCCAGCTCATCTTATTATTTGATCAGCATATGTGATATCACCATATATAATAGTGTATTTACTTTGTAGACATCCTGCCAGCTCTTTGACAGACCTGTTAGGTCTTGCATGTGTCATCCTTCCCATTACAGTAGTCCCAGAACCTGGGAAAGTGCTATAATTAGCCTTTTATTATTATAAGCATTTCTGCAATACTTTCCATATGCAAACTGCCTAATAACCAACTCTCCTCTTCACCTCTAAGAAGAAATCAGATCACTCAACACTTGTTAGTTCTCTTTTATGGTCCTCAATCCACAGGCTTGGAGTTCAAAGAAATAAAGGGTTATGTAGCAAACTCATTCTCAAGACAACACAGCTGCTCTGTTTAGATTCAGACTCACTGTCTCGCTGTCCAGCTGTTACTCAATCCTTTTACTGAAGATAATTTTTAATCATTTAGAATTTTAAAAAGTTACAGTAAGGATATTGGCCTGCATTTCTTCATTTTTAGCATGAAGAACATACAACTTGGATTCTCGCCAAGTATTGCTGGGTTTCACTTGGCAGATCTGAGATGCCCTGACAGACAAACTTCCTTTGCTGTTAGAGCATTAAGGCCAGGCCTCTTCAGGGTCATTTGACCTAGCCTGGAAGGGAAGGGAAACCCAAATAAAGTTGTTTCTTGTTCAGGCAAACAGAGGCAAAACTGTGGCAGGTGGATCTAGTGAGTTGGTTGGAGTTGGGAATTTTTGGAGGAGCTGTTCAAGGACATGCCTCATGGCCATAAGAAGGTGGGGGGTACAGGTGACTCTGGCTTCCCAGCAGGAAATAAAGACATAAAAGATAACAGCATTTCAGTTTTGGTAAACGGCCAACGAATTTATGTGATCTGAAGAGAGACCAGAAGATGTTGTAGTTCAGTTTTGGAAAAGGTCTGAGAGATTTGTTTCTCTCTTTCTGAAATCAAGCTGTTTAGTCTATCATTCCTGAATAATGGTATCATTCCATATATATGTGGCAATAAAGTTTTATAATCCCATCTCATTACTTCGTTATCTCTGAGACTTGCTATTAAATACAGACAGTGATTCCTTGTTAAACTTTTTTTTTTTGAAACTGCAGCTTCAAGGCTCCATAGTATATGTACAATAATTGCTCAGAATACTTTCTTTTCACTGAGGTGAAGTGCTACTAATCACATTTCTATCAGTTAAGAAAGAAAATTGTCTCAATTTAGAGTATTTATTAAATGGGTATTTCTTTTTTCTCTAAATAAAACCCAATTTTTTTTTCTGATATTCACTTCTCTTCTCTCTAAATTAACACATCCTTTCCTCGGAAGCATTTTCATTAGCATCATCCACCATTATATCACCAACATTTGTTGAAAACTTTCAGATTTTTTCTGGAAATATACGTTTTACAGGTGTGTATCTTGGGATGCAGGAAAGTTAAGTAATTCATGGGAAAACTTCATATAGGAATTGGGACACCTTGCATCATTTTAAAGCCAGGATCTTCATGACTCTGTTCTATCTTGCTGACTTGGCTACCATTAGAAAGAACGTTTATGTGTACCTTTTAATTTGATTCATATAATTAATTACACATACTGCTTTGTTTGAACCAGAAACTCCCATATTTTCTTCTAAATGTTGAAAGATAAAAATGTAAAATGTTACATTTTCTACTTTATTACTCTTTAATTTGAGAGCCTAATTTTAATAACTTAATTAATTAAATTCATTGTCAATGTAAGCAAATAGATTTCTCCTCCTAAAGGAAGTTATATTAAAGTTCAAAACCATCTTAAAATTATTCTTCATAATTTATTTTGTCCTATAAATAAAGCAAAATCTGACATTTCTCAAGGGAATCGCTTGGATGTAGTTAAATGTCTTAAGCTATAACTGCCTGCATTTAAAAAGTCAAATCATTGAGGATGTGCATACTTATAATTATATGAATAATATTTTTACTTGAGTGTCTAGATTTTTATATACTAAGCCAACTTTCAGTAAGGATGTTCAGAGCCCCAAAACATCTACATCTTGAAATTTTTATACACACATACATACATACACACACACACACTCTCTCTCTCTTTTCTTCTTTTGAGCTATACTCAGTTTGCTTAGGGCTTTCTCTAGGCTCTGAATTCAGACACCACAAAATCGGTGGGCCATATGTGATGCCAATAATGATCCTATAGTATATGCAAGGCAAACAGCAATATCTTTTTGGCCCAGTTCTTTGTTGATACAGAAAATAAACACTTAATTATACCTTTTAATATGTTATCCTATATTCAAACTTTTTTTTTTTTGGTGGTGGGGGGCATATGCTGCTGTACTCAGGTTTGCTCTTGGATTTGTTCACAGGGGTCAATCTTGGTGGTTCTCAGGACATGCTATGCCTGGAATGGAATCAGGGATGGCCATTGCCTTACCTGTAATCTTTAAAGGATACATATAAAAATTGGGCCTAATAAAAATAAATAAATGCTAAGTTGCTTATTGAATTATTGTTTATTGTGCATATTCATTTGTTGTTTTAAAAATTATGTTTCCAAGTTTTGACCCATTATCATTAGGAAAACTTGAATTTTTTTGTAGCCAGCAAACAGACTAAATTTCTTAAGGATACAAACACTATACAGTAGTGTGGATCTTTGTGCAAAAAAAACTGCTATCTAACTGTTAGGTCACACCTTATTTTACTCCAATACAAAGACTTCCACTCTTGCTCCTTCTGCTCTTCACCCAAGGTCTTTGAAATGTAAAATCCCACCTAGATTGCATAAGTTTAATATAGCTATTTTGTTACTGGACCTCCCCTGGCCTGGAAGTGGATTGAATGGAATAAAAGTTGTTGGTTTGGATACCAAGAGGTTGGAAGCTTTCTTATCCTACATTTTTTACCCTTATGTCTGGCTTGGATTATTAATTATTCGTGGCTACCCTGCTCCAGACCTGTTTTTCTCTGGTGTTGGATTGTGGCATATGAAGCCCAACATTTAATGACATTGGGACATTGTATATGGGAAAAACATAAGTATTTCTATATCAGGCAGAAGCGATGGAAGTACTTGAGAGGATTAAATACTCCAAGTCACTTTAAGAATCAAGCTAGATTTCATACCCTCATAGTAACTTCCTCTATATAGGACCTCAAACACTTTGAGTAAATTTTCCTCCTATAGATAGTCACACAAATATTCCTATAGTACACTATAAATACAATAAGAATGCATATCTGAGAAACTTGATCTCAGTATTTGATTTATTATCAGTGAATAGTACAGAAACCAGTTCAAGTAGCACCTGATTATAGAGATTAGTGCACAGACCAAGCAATAATACATACATACACATAGATATAGGTGGCAAAGACCAAGAGGCATTTTTCAAAAACAAGTAATTTCATACATCTTTGTTTATTCTGGTCAAAGAAAATAAACAGAAGATGTTACAAACAGCTATTATGTTGATGAAGTGTTAAGGACTTGGACGATAATATTGTTTTAGCTTGGGAGAAAGCTGGTCATATCAGTAGCTACTCCTAGTTCTGTGCTCAGGAGTCAACCCTGGAAGTGCTCAGGGACCATATATGGTCCAAATGCATCAGGCTAGTAGTAATGTTTCTCGTAGGTACCAGAAAGACCACATGAAATGAGGTCCTATAGGATGCTAGAAAATTAGGGCTTCAAGATTACCAAGATTACCAAAAGAACAAAATTATATTGAAGAGGGTTTGATATATGATCACACAAAGTCACCCAACTTACAATTTTGTTAATAATCATTTAACTCTTTGCAGTTAAGACTCCCAAGGATGGGTTTTGAAATTGATGGCCAACAACTCTTTGGTATCAACAGGAAGAGCAGAATAAACTGGTTTAACCCCCAACCAGAACCAGGTTTGCCTTTATTTTTTAGACTTCCCTTTCTTTTTCTTTTTTATCTTTTTTTGGGTGGACACACCCAGCTGTATTCAGGGAATACTTCTGGCCCTGCACTCAGAAATCACTCCTGGCAGCCCAGGGGACCATATCAGATGTCAGGAATTGAATCCCAACCAGCCGGGCACAAGACAAATGCCCTACCCACTATGCTAGGAGCGATTTCTGAGTGCCTAGCCAGGAGTAACCCCTGAGTGTCGCTGGGTGTCCACCCACCCCCCCATAAAAGACCCACTCTACAGAAAAGACCAACATTTGGGAGGACGTTGGATATACAGCCTCATCTATTGAAAATCACTGAGGAGGGACTTTATGCTCCCCTGGTTGGACACTGAACTTTTTATTTCCGTTTCCTTCATAGTAAATTGTGAGTTGAGGTTTTTATGGCACATATTTTGGAAACTTTGTAGTAGATTCCAAAAGGTGCTCTGAGATAACATTCTTAAAACCAAACCACTTACCTAACTATTTTAAGAGATTCACTTTTGTTCTTTTCATTTAAAATTCTATGGTTGAAAACTACTAATTTTCTGTTGGAATGATTCAATTCTGTGGCTACAAGGAGCCCATAAATGTGACCACAGCTTTATTAGTTATCAACACCAGATATAAAATGCTGCTGAATGATGAATTGCATTTCCTTTAAAGTATATAAATTCTTTCTTTACTGTTTTTACACATCATTACGAATTAAAATATTAGTTTATATGGGGGCTGGAGTGATGGTGCAGCGGTAGGGCATTTGCCTTGCATGTGGCTGACCTGGGACAGACCACGGTTCGACCCCCTGGTGTCCCATATGGTCCCCCAAACCAGGAGAGATTTCTGAGCATATAGCCAGGAGTAACCCCTAAGTATCACCTGGTGTGGCCCCAAAAATATAAATACATACATATATGTTAGTTTATGTGGCTGAAAAAATAAAAATGACATTTCCCACTTTAGAATGGGAACTTCTAAACTTCCCCTAAAAGTCAAAGAACCAGTTGGAAGTCAACATAAAAATGTAAATTCAATTTGATGGAGTGAAAAAAAAACCACAACATTTAGATGCTTTAAAAGACAAGGGCCAGAGCAATCATACAACAGGTAGAGTGCTTGCCTTGAATGTGGTCAACCTGGGTTCAATATCTAGCATCCCAAATGGGACATGAAGCATGCTAGAAATGACCCCTGAATACAGTCAGGAATAAGCGTGAACACTGTCAACACTGTTTTGGGTATGGAAAAGAGAGAGAGAGAGAGAGGGAGAGAGAGAGAGAGAGGGAGAGAGAGAGAGAAAGAGAGAGAGAGAGGGAGAGGAAGAGGGAGAGGGAGAGGGAGAGGGAGAGGGAGAGGGAGAGAGAGAGAGAGAGAGAGAGAGAGAGAGAGAGAGAGAGAGAGAGAGAAGTGCCAGTCATTTTCTTTTTTTTATTTTAGGTTGTACCTAGCAGTAATCAGGTGCTACTTCTGGCCTAGTACTTGGGGTTACTCCTGGAAGGACTTCTGAGGAGCATTTGTGGTGCTAGGGATGAAGCAAGTGTCTGTGCTATGTACAGGCAAGCACCTTACCACTGCTTCTCTAATAATAATTTTCTGAATAGGAGGTAAAAAGAGAACATTAAAACCCTTAAACACTGGATTGGTAAAACAAGTATCTCAGGCTGGAGACATAGTAGTGGATAGAATGTTTGCCTTGCATGTGGCCCATCTAGGCTCAATCCCTGATGTCCCTTTTGATTCCCCAAGTCCTCCAGCAGGAGTGATTTCTGAGCTCAGAGCCAAAAATAACCCTTGAGAAATGCTTGTGTGGCCCAAACACCAAATAATTATAATAAAATGAAAGAAGTATCTATTTATTTTACATTGTCAATCCTTTAAAAATATTCTAAAGTATACCATTAAAGTAATTTATTAGGAATGCCACATGAAATATTCATTAATTGTGAGATTTTTACAAGTTACAAGAGTAGGTTTATAATGCAAAGCCTCATCTAGCTATCATTGTATACACAGAACTTTCCTTTCTTTATTTTCTCTTTCCTTTAACTTACAATAGTGAAAAAAACAACAACAGCAAAGAAAGCATATGTTCCTTGTGATCAGAGTCATTTTTTAAAATCAGAATTAATGTAAATAAATTGACCTCTGTATGAATGTGCATTTTAGCACAATCTACAAGTCTTTTCCTACCTTCCACCTTTTCATAAAAAACAAAATGGACTTTTCATAGTTCTTGTTATGTCCTATTCTCAGAGTAGCTAATTTGACGAGAAAAAGAATCAGCTGCTAGTGGAGCTGTCTACAAAAATGTTATAATTGTAGCTTTTCTAGAAAAATTAAAATGTACAAATGATAATCCAGAGCCAAAGACAACATCTATATTGTGTGATAACTTAGTTGTGATAATGGTGAAAATGTTGGATGCATTTAGAATATGAAAATACTTGGTGGTAAATATCATTAATTAACATATTATTTAAAATAGAATGATTGTGACAGAGCAATAACCTATGGAGGAACAGAGCAAGAATATTAGAAGAAAGAGCATGTAGTCCATCAAAAACTCAGATTATTAAAAATAATTCTCCAAGTTGACTTGGACTTTTTTTGGTCACTTCAATCTACCCAAAAGATGCAAAAGTGACCAATTCAAAGTTATGACTTTTTCTTTCAATTGGCATAACTGTTAGGACAGGCTATACGCTTTGTCTGGTTCAGAGCAAAATAAAAATTCAGGATCCTTATTCAGAAAATATTAAGAATTTCAAGATAGTGACTGTAAAGTTCTAAACCAAACACAGAACTCAGCAGAGCACAGGGCTTTGCACAGGGTTTTGCTCACAAAGTCAGCCAACCTTGTTAAAAAGTAAAACAATAATATTGAAGAATTCTGACTAACTCATCTACAGATCTGTTTTCTTCCAGATAGTTTGGCTTCATTTGGAAGAATGCACATGTTCATATACTCTAAAGCTTACAAGTGAGTGTCTCACCTATAGAAAGCAACACCACAGAAACAAAATGACTATGTAAGGTCAGATATTAAATGTCAGATCTAAATCCTTATTTTCACACTGGCACTCTTTCTTCAGCAGTATAGTTACTGGTCTCCTGTTTATAGGAAAATTTTCCAGAAATAGTAACTATGCCCCAAATGGAGAGAGTTAGTAATGGAAGATGTTACCTGACTGGACCTTCCTTTTCAACCCTTCCATGTGAAAAATAAAATGCAGTTTGAAACATCAGCTTTCAAATTCCTTTTCTGAGTCAACACTCCTGGTGTTGGGAAAAGACATCATATGACAACTTTAAACCCTGAAGCAAATTGCCTTTGCTTAGAATACAGTGGGCCCCTTGGAGTTAATCATCATAGACCAAGGTGATTAGTAGAGAATGGTTATGAAGCAACACGTTAGTACACTAATCAGTGTTCTGTACAAATGTTTAAAATAATTCTGTGATAACTTGAACTTTAACCTTGAACTACTTAAGTGCATTTATCATCTGAATCCAAGGTCCTCACTAGTAACTTTCTTTCAAATGTCCTTCGGTATAAGAGATATTTTCAAAAAGATTAGCATGTGAGTGGAAACAAAGAGTGGTATTTTCAACATAAACCTGAGTTGTAGGCTTTTTAATATAAAACAAAATACATGTATTTTCCTCACTCAGGTAAATTTAGTTCATCAAAATACCTGGCACAAGGACACCATCACTGGAAGATAATGTACATATTCGACTTAAGTGAAGTTTTTCAGGCTTATGGAAAACATTAAACCAGGTGATGAAGTAGATCAAGGTAAAATGAAAATACCATGATTCAGTTAAGGAAACACTACAGCAAGGCAAAGGAAGGCTGGTAAATCCCTTCAATAAAGCAGATTTTAGAGTCACATAGATCTATAGTTTAAATTCCGGTTTCATACAGCTTCATTTTGGGGAGCCTTGGTTAATTTGGCTGCAAAAAGGAGTTGATTCCAAAGTGAAACAGCTAGAAAAGATGCTTTCTAGCTTTCTCTCTGCAGTCTGAAATCCATGATTTATGTACTTTTAATTATACCTAATTGAACTGTTCCTCAGAATTTTCATGAAGTGTGTGTTAACATTAGTTCTGTAGGGCCAACACTTTCTATAACTTTGCGGTCTGTAGGTAGCAAAGAGGAAAATCAACATATTCTCTAGCACAAGTAAATTTGGAATAATTATAGGTCTGGCACTTGGAAAATAAAGGCTGGACGAAAATGCTACAAAGTCATGAGTAACTCAAAGTGTCTGAGGCTACAGCACTTACATCTCATTAACTGCCAATTACCGTATTCATAATTTAACACGAAAAGGAAAAACACAACTGGAGCTTTGAAAAAATACTCTTTTATCTAGACCAGTTTATAGCTGGCCTCTACAGGCAGGATTAATGCAATATGTTGAGAAAGGGAGTAGTTAGATTGAGTAATAAAATACTTTTTTGATAACACGTGGGGCTATAAAAATGGTTGGACCGAACCTTCTATTCAAAGGCAAATAATACCTTAAAAAAGAAAAAGAAACAGCCTTTATCTGGCTAATTAGATTCAGTATATTTTTAAAGACTTCTTTCACTGATAATGTAGCATATCTACTTAAAGAAACATATAAAATATTTTTGCAATTGAAATAAATTGCTGCTCTGATAAGTTCACGATCGACTGATCAAACATGTGTAAGAGAAAGCTCATTAGTTATTTATTTTTCTCATTTGACCATGAGTTTTATTACCACTAAGTTTTTGATTAGTATTATTTTCCTGTTAACACCACTAATCCTAATTTTGTTACCACTACGACATTCAGAATTGTGTTTCTAAAAGGTATCTGATAGGAATCCTGCAGGTTTGATTGTTTATCTCTTTAAGTTCTCAAAAGGCTTTCTAAGTTAAATCTTTTGATTCTATTTGATTCTATCTTACACTGTTGCCCTTGGCCAGTAGCTTTACTAATACTTAGAAGCTTATTATACATTTAAATTCTTGGGTCCCATCCCCGATCTATAGATTCCAAAGTTCAGGATAGGAATATATGTCTTAACAGATTCACTCAAAGATTCTCATACTTAAATTTGCCAACCTCTGCTCAATAAAGTGACTCAGGTGCCAAAGAGTAGAGGAGTGGGAGAGAATGGAGAACAAACACCTGGTGCCACCACCTGCAATATTGACCTTGTCAGCTCCATGGCTGGCTGCCAGAAGAAAGCCAAGTTTGGGTCAAATTTCTAGGAAAGAGGACTCCTTCTTGATTCTGGATGTAGTTTTGGAGGCTCACCATCTTAATTTAAGCTTCGGTTTACCATGACTAGAGGCACCAATGAACCTTTTCTCTATTGTTTATTTTTACATTTTTTTGGTTAACTATTGAAAATGTCAAACCTGATTTTTCATAAATGAAAGCATATCAGGTTGCAGTAAGCATTAAGCATTAAGCACAGATTCTAAAATATTCTCTAGTGTTTGAGATCCATGCATTCCAGGGTCTTCTTGATCACAAATTTCACTGTTGTAAAAATATCTGAGAGACACAAAAAGCTCTTATATGACTCAAATGAATATCAATTGGGGAACTGCTGCTATTTATTTATTTATTTAACTACTAGCTAGCACTCATTAGTTTGCAAGAGCTTTCAAATTTGTCACTAACCGGGTAATTTTCATTTTTTTTGTATAATTTTTTGTATATATATATTTTTTTTTTGTATATCTGATGACCAACATAAGTTCACTGCTTAACCCATGTGTATTTTCCATTTTTGTTCCTCCCTTCCTCTCTTCTACTCTCTTCCTCACTCTTCTTCCTTTTCACTTTTCCTTCCTTCCTTCCTTCCTTCCTTCCTTCCTTCCTTCCTTCCTTCCTTCCTTCCTTCCTTCCTTCCTTCCTTCCTTCCTTCCTTCCCTTCCTTCCTTTCCTTCCTTCCTTCCTTCCCTTCCTTCCTTCCTTCCTTCCTTCCCTTCCTTCCTTCCTTCCTTCCCTTCCTTCCTTCCTTCCTTCCTTCCTTCCTTTTCTTCCTTCCTTTCTTCCTTTTCTTCCTTTCTTCCTTTTCTTCCTTCCTTCCTTTCCTTCCTTCCTTTTCTTCCTTCCTTTCTTCCTTTTCTTCCTTCCTTTCTTCCTTTTCTTCCTTCCTTCCTTTTCTTCCTTCCTTCCTTTTCTTCCTTCCTTCCTTCCTTCCTTCCTTCCTTCCTTCCTTCCTTCCTTCCTTCCTTCCTTCCTTCCTTCCTTCCTTCCTTCCTTCCTTCCTTCCTTCCTTCCTTCCTTCCTTCCTTCCTTCCTTCCTTGTTCTTTTCTTTTCTCCTTTCTATTTCCTCATAACATACAGACACTCACATTCATATTCATATTTATGTTAGCCCTTTACATAAAAGAAATTATTAAAAATAAAATATATTTGTTAAATAAAATTAAGACTTAAAATTATGAAGTAAAATTCATAAAATGATACTACATCTAGAAGTGTTGGTCTATCCAGATTTTATGTCCTATAAAGTAATCTTTTTTCTTAGAAATACATAAATGACAATAGATTTTTCTCATGTATTTTAACACTAGAGAATAACTCAACATAGTTTAGAAGGTCATAAGAGAGAGTTGATTTAGGCCAAAGATCAAAGACATTCTCGTGCCAGGCAAGAAACTACAACCAACACTCCTGCTTACCCATTCTATGTGACCCTTATTCTCATCCCCTTCTCCCCCAAATGTGGACTGTTTCATGCTACTGGATATAGCTCTAGAAGGACCCCTGCTCAAGGACACTACCTGATTCCTTTTGCTGCAAATCATTTCTCAACTCAACAAGACCATGGTGTGCGATGAAAATATGCCCTGGATTTCACCCACCCATAAGAATATCTCAAAAGACTTAATGATGTTGCCTATATTTCCTTTGTATGCTTAATAACTCTATAATAATACCTCTTAATGTGTTTATTCCCAAATGTAAAGGTAGCCTCCTCCATCATTTTTTTCTTTATTTTTTAAATTTATTTTTTGTTTATTTCTTTTATATTCTTTAACGTCAACTGTTTTAGTTCTGCTTGGTATGAAAACCTAGAAGAAAATGTTTTGCCTGGGATAAAAGCTCAGGTCAAAACCAGGGCATAGAGATTGTGCAGTCTATCATTCTTACCCCAAATACACCAGCAATATAGTATGTCACCATTCCCTTTTGCAAAGGCATACTAAAAAGGGGGAAATTTTATGTATAGAAACAAGCTCTTATCTACTACAAATAAGAACTTATACATTTTTATAATACAGGGGTGCCTCCCACTCCATTTGATCAGACAGTGAACCTACACAGTTCCCTGCAACAGCACCAGGAACCAAATGCTGGTACCAACTTGTGCCAGTTTTGATATGACATCCTGACAATGAGGAAAAAGCAATGATTTTATATAAGAGCAAGCTGCCCTATCTCATCACCTAATGCTAAGATGAAATTAGAAGACACATCATCCTTTGATCTGTGCAAAACCCAAGATTACTAACTATAGTAGACTGACTTTGACAACTATGACTGGGCAGCACTTATCCTGGGACCAATAATAAAGATCCTAACCTAGGCTTCAGCCTAGGATTTGTACAAAAACCAATATGTCTAATTCCAGAGGTCTGACTTTGAAAACTGCAGCTAACCAGAACTTCTTAGTGTTCTAATGAAAGACTCTATCATAGGCTTCGTCTTAGGATCTGTGCAAAAACCAAGACCGCTAATTACAGAAGACTGGTTAAAACGAAAGTGATAGAACAGAACTTCTAGAACCAGAAAGACTCTATCCTAGATTGTGTCCTATGACCTGTGCAAATACCAAGATCTCTAGCTACAGAGACCTGATTTTATCATCCACAAGGTTTCCTGGCACCATAAAAAGACCTCAGGGTAGGAAAATGAGCATGTATAGAGACTATGGTTGTTCCCATGACAGTATGCTTCAAGAGCAGAAAACCCTGTATGCCTTAGGCCAAGGGAATTCCATTTTTAATTTCCCCCAAACTTACTATACCTATGCAAAAAAAAAAAGGCACAAAACCTTACTACACCAGCCCTCCTTCCTTTTTTTTGTTATTTTGTTATTTTTATTTTTATTTTTTGGTGATGCTCAGGGGGTTATTCTTGGAAATGTGCTCAGAAATTGCTCCTGGCTTGGGGGACCATATCGGGCGCCAAGGAATAGAACCACGGTCTGTCTAGTTTAGCATGTAAGGCAAATGCCTTACTGCTTACACAACCACTCCTTCCCCACCTCCTTACTTCTTTTCCTTGTTTTCCTTGTTTCCCTCTTTTTTAGTTTATTTCTTCTTTTCTTTCTCATTCGTGTGGCTGTTATTTGGTTATTATTTTTGTTGCTGTTGTGCTTTTAATAGTTATTGGTTTTGTTTCTTTTTTTTATTTTTATTTTTATATATATTTTATTTAAACACCTTGATTACATACATGATTGTGTTTCGGTTTCAGTCATGTAAAGAACACCACCCATCACCAGTGCAACATTCCCATCACCAATGTCCCAAATCTCCCTCCTCCCCACCCAACTCCCGCCTGTACTCTAGACAGGCTTTCTATAACCCTCATACATTCTCATTATTAGGATAGTTCAAAATGTAGTTATTTCTCTAACTAAACTCATCCCTGTTTGTGGTGAGCTTCATGAGGTGAGCTGTAACTTCCAGCCCTTCTCTCTTTTGGGTCTGAAAATTATTATTGCAAGAATGTCTTTCACTTTTCTTAAAACCCATAGATGAGTGAGACCATTCTGTGTTTTTCTCTCTCTCTCTGACTTATTTAACTCAGCATAATAGATTGCATGTACATCCATGTTAGAAAAATTTCATGACTTCATCTCTCCTGACAGCTGCATAATATTCCATAGAGTATATGTACCACAGTTTCTTTAGCCATTTGTATGTTGAAGGGCATCTTGGTTGTTTCCAGAGTCTTGCTATGGTAAATAGTGCTGCAATGAATATAGATGTAAGGAGGGGATTTTGTATTGTATTTTTGTGTCCCTAGGGTGTATTCCTAGGAGTGGTATAGCTGGATCGTATAGGAGCTCGATTTCCAGCTTTTGGAGGAATCTCCATATTACTTTCCATAAAGGTTGAACTAGATGGCATTCCCACCAGCACTGGATAAGAGTTCCTTTCTCTCCACATCCCCACCAACACTGCTTGTTCTCATTCTTTGTGATGTGTGCCAATCTCTAGGGTGTGAGGTGGTACCTCATAGTTGTTTTGATTTGCATCTCCCTGATGATTAGTGACGTGGAGCATTTTTTCATGCGTCTTTTGGCCATTTGTATTTCTTCTTTGTCAAAGTGTCCATTTTTTCTCCCCATTTTTTGATGGGATTAGATTTTTTTCTTGTAAAGTTCTGTCAGTGTATATTTTGGAGATTAGCCCCTTATCTGATGGGTATTGGGTGAATAGTTTCTCCCACTCAGTGGGTGGCTCTTGTATCCTGGGTGCAGATGCTTCTCAGCTTAATATATTCCCATCTGTTAATCTCTGCTTTCACTTTCTTGGAGAGTGCAGTTTCCTCCTTGAAGATGCCTGTAGTCTCAATATCCTGGAGTGTTTTGCCTATGTGTTGTTCTATATATCTTATGGTTTTGGGTCTGATATCGAGGTCTTTAATCCATTTGGATTTTTACCTTCGTACATGATGTTAACTGAGGGTCTAAGTTCAATTTTTTGCAAGTGGCTAGCCAGTTGTGCCAACACCATTTGTTGAAGAGGCTTTCTTTGCTCCATTTAGAATTTCTTGCTCCTTTATCAAAAATTAGGTGATTTTATGTCTGGGGAACATTCTCTGAGTATTCAAGTCTTGTCCACTGATCTGAGGGCCTGTCTTTATTCCAATACCGTGCTGTTTTGATAACTATTGCTTTGTAGTAAATTTTAAAGTTGGGGAAACTAATTCCTCCCATATTCTTTTACCTAATGATTGCTTTAGCTATTCGAGGGTGTTTATTCTTCCAAATGAATTTCAAAAGTGCCTGATCCACTTCTTTCAAGAATGGTACGGGTATCTTTAGAGGGATCACATTAAATCTGTACAATGCTTTGGTGAATATTGCCATTATGATGATGTTAATTCTGCCAATCCATGAGCAGGGTATGTGTTTCCATTTTCCACATGTCCTTTCTTATTTCTTGGAGCAGAGTTTCATAGTTTTCTTTGTATAGGTCCTTCACATTTTTAGTCAAGTTGATTCCAAAATATTTGAGTTTGTGTTACACTATTGTAAATGGGGTTGTTTTCTTAATGTCCATTTCTTCCTTAGTACTATTGGTGTATAGAAAGGCCATTGATATCTGTGTGTTAATTTTGTAGCCTGACACCTTGCTATATGAGTCTATTGTTTCTAGAAGCTTTTTGGTAGAGTCTTTAGGGTTTTCTAAGTAGAGTATCATGTCATCTGCAAACAGTGAGAGCTTGACTTCTTCCTTTCCTATCTGCATTCCCTTGATATCTTTTTCTTGCCTAATTGCTATAGCGAGTACTTCCAGTGCTGTGTTGAATAGGAGTGGTGAGAGAGGACAGCCTTGTCTTGTGCCAGAATTTAGAGGGAAGGCTCTTAGTTTTCTCCATTGAGGATAATATTTGCTTTGTTGTGCTTTTAATAGTTACTGGTTTTGTTTCTTTGGATTTTTTTGGTTATGTTTTTCTCTGTTTTTCTTTTAAATTGACATTTATAACCTCTAGATTAACTCCTCCCAGATTATTTTTTTCTTTTTTCCCCCACCAGAACCACATAACTTGAATCATCTTTTTCTGTCTCATACACTGATGGATGGTACCAGAACCAAACAGTCATATGAACTCTGAGTGGAAATAATAATTGATCAAACTTTAACACCAAAACCAAAGTTAATAACAACAGAATTGATACCCAATCTATAACAAGCTAAACACAGAAGGGACCAGTTACGCTAGCAGTTTGAGGGGTAATTGAGGGAGTTTTGGCATCTCTGCTGGGAACAGGGGTAGAGAGAGAACAACACTTGTGGTGGGAATGGCCCTAATTCATTATCACTATGTACATTAAATATTACTGTGATAGATTTATAATTCACTTTGGTCACAAAGAATCTTATATACACCATTCACATGCCTATGTATGTCTTAATAGTTTGGGGGGAAATTTATTTCTAAGATTGAGTCTTTAGGTAAGAGAATATAGAATGTTCTGTTAAATATTCTTTTAAATTATTTTATAGTTTTTTTCAAGATATTAATAAATCATTTATATTTATTGCTAACTATTTGTATTTATGTGTTACTATATATAAATGTTTTTTCCATGATTATTTAAAAAATTCAAGTATACTTAATTATTTTAAATAGGTGACACTTAACTCCAGTTATACCACTTTTTTGCCATTAATTGATTTTCTTAAATGTTTAATGGAAGCAGAAAATTATTTGTTTGACCTATCATTTATTGTCATTTTATCTGATTTACATTTATTTTATTGAAGAAAATACACTATAATATTATATATATTAGTTATACATAATTAAAAAAAACAACATGTATTGGCAAAAGAAACAGGCTACAATAAAACATAACTTAATAAAGAGGGAAAATATTTAGACCATGCATCAGAAAAATGGCGGAGGCAAGAGTCATAAAGCACTCACAGAGTGCAAGAAAATCCCCCAATAATTCCATCAATAAATAGGGAGGGAATAGTGACAGACATTTCCCAAAGAAGACATGCAGACAGCCAGCAGGCATACGAAAAACTGTTCAGTCATCAATTATCAGAGACAGGCAAATTAAACTGACAATGAGATATCATATTATGTAAGTAAGAATAGAACATATCGAAAGGTCTTGAAATAAACAGTGTTGGAGGGAAAACGGTGAAAAAGAAGTCTTTTCATTGCTGGGAAAATGTCTCCTGGTTCACATTCAGGTGACCAGATAAAGTCCAGTAGTTCAGTCTCTATGAAAAACAGTATAGAGTTTCCTCAAAGAAGTCCATAGTTCTATATGGCCAAGCAATCTATAACCCAATTTCTTGGCATATAACACTAAAACACAAAATCATTAATTAAAAATGATAGATGCACATCTAGGTTCACTATAGCACTTAGTCAATCAGCTAGAAGCTGATAGAAACAGCCCATATATTCAATGACAGCATATATAAGCAATGGGATATTATACAATTGTAAGAAAAGATGAAATCTTGCAATTTCCTGCAATAATAATATATATATATATATTTGGGGGGTACATCTGGCTCTGCTCAATGCTACTCCTGGATCTGTGCTCAAAGATCAATCCAGATGTTGCTCAGGTGGCATCACCTTATGTGATACTAGGAACTGAATCCAAGTCAACAACAAACAAGGCAAATACCCTAACTATTCTACTATTTCTCTGGACCCAAATTTTCTGAAATTTGTATGGAGCTTAAGGGTATGACACTAGTAAAATAGATCAGAGAATGGGGAAAATAGCATATAGACTCATTTGTGGTATATCAAGAAACAAAACAAAGAAAAAGAGTAATGAATGATGACAAACCCTTGGTTCTGGATTATAAATTTGAGAATTCAAAGCAGGGGATGGTTGGATTAAAGTGGTGGGTTAGAAGTAACATAAGGACATTAGTGGAGTATATTGGTCACTTTGGTACATCAAGACCAAAAACATTAACATTATTGTAAATATTGTCTAAGTATGAAATAAGAAATAAATCAACATGTGTACCCTTAGATACACATTACAGTATCACCTGCAATGCACTGAGTTTAGTTAACATTTCTCCTAAATCTATGGAAATAGTCACTGAACTTAGATCAATATGGAACTTAGCCCATGATATTAACACATACTAAGAAAGAAAAGGTCAACTTCTGGATTATGGCCACTTTAGATAAAATGAGCTGACAAAAAACAAACTTTGGCAGTGCAAAACTTTGGGCACTGCATACAAGGGGGCAGGATTAAAAAGCTCTAAGCTTTTGATAATGAAAAATGTTTCATCTAATGATGGCACAGACATTTACTCTAGTCTCTTGGTATCCTGGAGAGGTGTCACTCAAGACTTTATTAGTTCAGTGAACACCACCATCTTTCTGTTAATGAATTTATCAATATATTCTATTCTAAAAAGGTCTGATTGTGGAAGGTGCCTTTATCTGGAGAGAAAACCTTTCTACCAGTAAACGTCATTTCTATATTTTTACATAGAATTTGTTTTTCCTCCAAAGCATATATGCTACTAGACCTTTAAAATGAATTCCTCTGATTTGAAATTTTTTTTTTTTTTGGTTTTTGGGCCACACCCGGTAACGCTCAGGGGTTACTCCTGGCTATGCGCTCAGAAGTTGCTCCTGGCTTGGGGGACCATATGGGACACAGGGGGATCGAACCGCGGTCCGTTCAAGGCTAGCGCAGGCAAGGCAGGCACCTTACCTTTAGCGCCACCGCCCGGCCGCGAAATGATTTTTAATTTAAAAATTTTAGAAGACTATAAGAATCTTCTAATTTATAAGAATTAAGTGCTTATTTTAGTACTTTGTATTAACCAATTTACGTAGATCTGGAATCTTACTGTAAAGCTAAGAAGTGTTGGGCTAGGTAATATTTTAAATCCATAAATCTGTAGGTCATTTTTTTAGTTGTAATTTCTTAACATGATAAGAGACTCAAAAAATTACTATTTGACTTCCACTAACTTTTGTCTAGGAAAATATTTCTCTAGTTGCCTTTAAACCCCCAAATATCAAAGAACTCTGAAATTTTCTAATTCTTATTTTGATGAAACTAATAATGGACAACATTTCTAGCCTTGATTTCTCATATGAGAATTATAGGTGATAATATTTTTTTTTAGTTTTTGGGTCACACCCAGCAGTGTTCAGGGGTTACTCCTGGCTCCATGCTCAGAAATCGCTCCTGGCAGGCTTGGGGGACCATAAGGGATGCCGGGATTTGAACCAATGACCTTCCGCATGAAAGGCAAACACCTTACCTCCATGCTATCTCTCCGGCCCCTGTAGGTGATAATATAATGATTATTATATGATCACTATGCATTAGCATGTGCCATATAATCGGTATTATATAACACTACGCTATTAGCAAGTGGCATCTAATCATTATTACAATCAATAATGCCATTAGCAAGATATTTATTCCTATCTGATCCACATTTAAAATTATACCCAATACAATGATTTAAATATGTATTTATTTAAAATATCAATATAAATCTTATACAGAAATGTATAAAATAAATATGTAATTAAATCGAAGTTTAAAATTTTCCTTGTATTTTTATGGGATATAGATGTATTTTGGCCTATAGGACAGAGTGTCAGAGATCAGTGATATTATCTAGCATGAGTCAACTAATAAGTGTGTGCCAGTCGTTTTTCTCTTACAGAATAAAAATGTATCTATCAATTTGCCAACTTTTTTCAGAAAGTCACACTAAAAAACTGGTTTTATTTTTCACTCAGTTATTCAAACAACACTTTTCAGAAGGGAATGACATTTGTTTTATGATTTGCTGTCGTTAGGTTTTCTTCCTACATCAGATTGAATGAAACAATATTATATAATTCTGCTGTTGTAATTGCATTAAAGTTTGACATATGCTTAGTATTTGGCTTCATGAGTCACCATGTCACACTAGGTTCACAGTTGGATCCAAACGTGAGTGTATGTATAAGCATGTGCCTGAACATGTGCATGAGCTTGTATGAGATCACATTTGGAGGACATTTGTTTCCTGTTAACAGAAACCCCAGCATATGTTTGAGACCAAGATTCTTTTTCCTTTTGACATATTTTTTGTGATTAGATTAATTATGAAAAATAAAAACAGCATTAAAAATTAGAAAGGGTATATATTTGTAAACATTGACTGGTGATGGCAAAGACATTTTACATGAACTAACATGTGCCTTCTGGAACTGTAATCCAAACTATGAGACACATTTTCATTTACTTTATAGACAATTCAAATCACTGCAGAAGAAGAAAACCTTTTCTATAGAGAAAATATAGTAAAATAGCACAGTTTATCTGAACATTAAATTATCCTCTATAAAAATGTCAACCTAACTGGATTACTTCCATCAATGCTGCAAAAATAGAATCAGCAAATGAGACTTTGCTGCTGGCAGAGAAAAAATTTGGTATTTCATTTTTGTGCTTTATGAGGTTACTGAAACCCTCAATGAAATTATGGCTTGACATTTTATCATTTATTTTATTTATAGCCATCTATAGGAAGTGGTGTAAATTGCATCCTTTAAAACATCATTGAACAAGTTTTAAGTACCCAAATGTCATAGGGAGTGAAATTGATTACTCAAAACATGAACAAGACTTCAGCTATAAATTTCAGACCCACAAAAACACCCCAGAGGGGTGAAAATCTAAGTAACTCTAAGACTTAAATAACTATGAACATAAATAGGACATGTACTACAGGAACTTATATATAGGCATCGATTATGTTTTAGGTCAAGTATAATGGCAGAAACAAAATTATATTTTTATTATTGAAAATAAAAATAGTACATATACATGTGATAATGTCTATGGGAGGCAGCACATTGCAGTAATTAAGAGCTTAAGTGCTGGAGTTATTTTTGACCTTAGTATATATTAGCTGTCTGATCCTCGGTCACTCCTTTATTTATCAGTTTCCTTAGCTGTGCAGTGAGGATAAAAATAATCTATAGTGTAGGCCATAAAGTTACTGTAAAAATTAAATAAAAGTAATCCCTCAAAATATTTTATACTATGCTTAACACATAGATATTCTCAATAAATATTAAAATTCCTAGAAAGAGAAGAACACTGTTTCAAAACAAGAGCCTCTGAATACTAATGATGATAGGCAATTGGGAACCCATACAGCTGCAACTATAGAAATCAATTTTAAAAATGTGTTTCTGATTTCATAGGTTAAAAACAATCTATGGAAACATCTGTATGTATTCTTGCATTAAAGGCTCAATTTGTTTGGCTTGTCTGTGTTTATTCATTTGGGACTCAGTTTTTAGCAGACCTTTGATAAAGTAAGGTTAATAAATATCAATTTCTAAATATTATTTACCCTTAGGCTACTACTGTTGATTATGTTTTGATGAATGCATTTTGTGTAAAAGAGCTTGAAAATTAGTATCTGTTCATCATCAGATATACTACCAACATAAATAAACATTCCTATGGATCTCTCGATAATCCAAGAGAAAAATTTAGGCAGCAATAAGAAAGGAAATATAGTATATAAATAATATTCAGCTCAGAAACCTCCTACTGGGAAAATGTGCCTTTGGAATAGATGAGTGTGATCACAATTTAAAGACGAGGGGACATAGAAAAAAACTGATATGTACCTATATGCATTTTATAAGAAAAATTGCAAATAATATAAGTATAAATACATCCAATCTTTAAAATGAATTTAAAATGAACATTTATAGGGACATGTTCCTAGGGATGTTATGTTTTACAAATATAACTCAAAAATAATATTAATTTTAGGAAAATTTCTATTTCTTTTTTTGCCAATATAAAGCCACATCAAATACAAATAAAATTCAAGAGCTGGGGAAATTAATCAATGTACTAAGTACATATTTAGCATATAGAAGATCTATATTGCATGGTACTGGTACTCCTCAACACCACCATGAATAGTACCTGAGCACAGGGCCAGACATAGCCCCAGAGCACTTTTGGATATGGTCTCATACACCCCCCAATTTTTAAAGTAAAAATCCAATCTACAATCTATTAAAATTCTTCCCATTCTAATTAATGCTTCATTTAACTATTATATTTATGTAATGTCAAGTAGATTTATATTAATAATGACCCTCCCCTCTTAAGTTTCTCAAAATGCTGGAATGTTGCAGGCAGGTATATTAGTAGCTTAATATACAAAATAAAAATCATAAATTCCTAGGCTGGCACTAAGTCATATTTTTTAATCTTGAAAGGGGTTGATAGTTTGGGAAATATGTGCTTTGAAGAACTATATAATTTCAGAAGTGGATAAAATATACTTCAAATATATAGTCAAAATTACATATGCAAGACAAAAATTGTGTAACTTCTTTCAAAACTCAAATTCTGCATTCTTTTTTTTTAAGTTTGATCAGCATTCTATTTTTCTGCTTTAGTGATTTTAAGGCTTTAGAATCTCAGAATCATCTATTTTAAATAAAATCTTTATTTAAGCACCATTATTACAAGCATGATTGTAGTTGGGTTTTAGTCAAAGAAAACACCCCCCTTCGCCAGTGCAACCTTCCCACCACCAATGCTCTCCATGCACCTCCTCCACCCCTGCCTGTATTTGAGGCATGCATTCTACTTCTCTCATCCATTAACATTGTTGTGCTAGCTGTTAGTGTAGTATTTCCCTAAGAGCATTCACTATTCTTTGTGGTGAGCTTCATATCGTGAGCCAGTTTTTCTGTCCCCTAAATTCTAATGTCTTTGGCCTTATTACAATAATGTTATTTTTTTTAAAAGCCCATCGATGAGTTCGACTATCCTGTGTCTATCTCTCTCCCTCTGACTTATTTAACTCAGCACAATAGATTCCATATACATACATGTATAGGAAAATGTCATGACTTCATCTCTTCTGACAGCTGCATAATATTCTATTGTGTATATGTACCATGGTTTCTTTAGCTATTCATTTGTTGAAGGGCATCTTGCTTGTTTCCAGAGTATGGCTATTGTAAATAGTGCTGCAATGAATATAGGTCTGAGGAAGGGATTTTTAAATTGTATTTTTGTGTTCCCAACCTAGGGTATATTTCTAGGAGTGGTATAGCTGGATCAAATGGGAGCCCAATTTTCAGTTTTTTGAGGAATCTCCATATTGTTTTTTATGGAGGATGGACTAAACAGCATTCCCACCAGCAGTTAATAAGAGTTCCTTTCTCTCCACATCCACACGAGCATTGATTGTTCTTTTTTTTTTTTTGCATTGATTGTTCTTGCTCTTTGTGATGTTCACCAGTCTCTGTGGCATGATATGGTACCTCACAGTTGTTTTGATTTGCATCTTTCTGATGATTAGTGATGCGGAGCATTTTTCATGTGACTTGGCCATTTGTACTTCTTTGACAAAATGTCTGTTCATTTCTTCTCCTCATTTTTATGGGGTTAGGTTTTTTCTTGTAAAGTTCTGTCAGTGCCTTGTATATTTTGGATTTTAGCCCCTTATCTGATGGTATTGAATAAATAGCTTCTCCCATTTTGTGGAAGGCTTTTGTATCATAGGCCTTATTTTCTTTGAGGTAAAAGCTTCTCAGCTTAATATATTCCCATCTGTTTATCTCTGCTTCCACTTATTTGGAGAGTGCTGTTTCCTCCTTGAAGATGTCTTTAGTCTCAATGTCATAGAGTGTTTTACCTATGTGTTGTTCTATATACCTTATGGTTTTAGGCCTGGTATCAAGACTAATCAAGGTATATGTGCCACAGGAAGAAATCACACTCCTAAACATATATGCACCAAATGAGAGACTTAAGTACTACATTGTTTAACTAAAAAAATAACAAAATTGTCTTTGATTTAGTGATCTATATTAACTATAAAGGATCTTTGATTAATCTTGTGTTTCTACTGAATTGGCACAGAAAAATATGGATGATCTATTAACATCAATGTGCTATATTATTTACTTGTTCAGACTAAATGGTTTGGCATATTGAGCTGGCAACATTTTCTATTCTCAATTTCCTTTGGCCATTGACTAAGAGAGGTGACTGGGTTAGCAGTTCAGCTTGCTAATGTAAAGCTGGACTCTTTTATGAAGCTAATAGAAACTGTAACATTGGTCTGATTTATCAACTTGTAAGTCCCCTGAACTAGCTCAAATATCTAGCCATGATTATGTGCTAACATCAAAATCAAGATGATTTGAAGAACTTAGGGCTTAGATTTTGAGCTACTCTCTAAATGTCAAAACCAGAAGATTAAAATACAAGTCATAATTCAATGACACAAAACAGTAAGTGTATAGAACTGGCAGCCTTTCAAATTCACCATTGAGATAGACCAACTAGGGAGAGATAAGCCCAAAGGAATTTCTGAGAAGCTTTACTTTGAACAGCCATTTCACTCTTTTTTTTTTGGGGGGGGGGTTTGGGTCACACCCGGCAGTGCTCAGGGGTTTCTCCTGGCTCCATGCTCAGAAATCGCTCCTGCAGGCACGGGGGACCATATGGGATGCCGGGATTCAAACTGATGACCTTCTGTATGAAAGGCAAACACTTTACCTCCATGCTATCTCTCTGGCCCCAGCCATTTCACTCTTATTATGGTCGTATTTACATCAAATGCTCAAGAAAAAAAATTCTGAAGCAAATTTTTTTCAAACCAAATGATACTAATTATCTCATTAATGATAATTGATCATCCATGTTATATTTCTATACCAATGCACTACAGAAACACAAAGTAGAAACCATTCTAAGTTATAACTGGTTTTATAGCCAGTGTAGGTAACTGAGGCAAACTTTTTCATGTTTATTTTGGAATTATAGGATAAAAGAACAGCTAATTTGGGGCTGGAGCAGTGGTGCAAGTGGTAGGGCATTTGCCTTGCACGCAGCCAATCCAGGATAAATGGTAGTTTGAATCCTGACATTCCATATGGCTCCCTAAGCTAGCAGTGATTTCTGAAAGCATAGCCAGGAGTAACTCCTGAGTGTTACTGGGTGTGCCCCTAAAAACAAACAAAATAAAAAAACCTGCTATTTTGAAAACTATTTGAACAACTTTTATTTTTGTTTTTGCATTTAAAATTCTAATAATTAACTGACAGTGAAACTAGTTAGATTAATCTTGATTCAACCTGATATTATTCCTAAGACTACAACAATGATAAATGAAAAAAAAGTTAAATAACCTTCTGCCTCATCTTATCTGATTACACTGACTTAAATCAACAATTTACAAGGGGATCAATTTGGTTCTGAAGGAGACATCTGAAAATAATTATAAATATCCTCAACTGTTACAACTGGAGAAGGAGAAGGAAGAGTGTTATTGGAGATTTGTGCTTCCCATCTGCACTCTCTTCTGCCCCCAAATTTTTGTACTAATTCACCCATTTGTAGTAATTTGTAGCAGTAGCCCCACGAAACTGATATTGTGAGTTTGTGTTTAACCTTTTAAGAAATTATCAGCTTTAGTCCCATTTTAATTTACCACCAGTAGAGTATCTTAATACTTTAGTTTCTCTGCACGTTCATTTGATATGACCAGTTTTCTATTTTAAAATTTAAAAAATGTTAGCCATTCTTACAGGAGTATAATAACCATCATAGTAATTTACTATGTATGTAATTTACTATCTTACTATAATTGTAATATATACTATGAATGTAATTTTATTCTCTAATCACTAATAACACACTGCATTTTTCATATGCTTTTTTGTGAAGTACATATTCAAATATTTATCTTGTTTTTATTTGGGTTGCTTGTTTTTTCATAATTATATTTTAAGTGTTCTTTATGTGTTCTGAGTACACTTACCATATGATTCCATCATCCTATTCCTAGGTATTTACCCAAGAAAAATTAGGTCATATACTCATGCAAAGACTGTACACTAAATATTCATAAATATTCTTTTTATAAAACTCTCAAACTGGAAACAATCCAAGTATTTTTCAGCATGTGATTGTATAAACAAATTGTAACTTTTTTGTTTACAATAAAAGTGAAATGACTATAGAAACTAATGAGTTATTGGTACAAGCAACACCATGACTCATCTCAAATAATTATTCTAAATTGAAGAAGCCAAAGAACAAAAACATTCTGCAAAAGGCAAAGTTATCTATAGTGATAGAAAGCGATAGTGTGTTCCTTGAGGATAGGGAGAGTAGGGCAAGGGAAAACAAAAGAACAACAAAAGAATGGGGGAGGGATCAACAATTACATTCATCTTCACTATGGATATGGTTTTGCGATACATACATAGATTAAAAGTTACCAAATTGTCTATAGTTAATCCCATGACAGTATACCTCAGGGGTGGAGAAACCCTGTATCTCCTAGTCCAAGGGAATTCCCTCTATAATATCCCTAATAGTTACTATGCCTATGCAGGGAAAAAATCATTTTTCCACATATATATTTATTGATTGATCAATTTTTTGATGTCTTTATTTTGGTGTAGATATTGAAGTTGATGTCTCCAATTTTATTTTATATTATTATTTTATTTTATTTTATTTTATTTTATTTTTTCTTTCTCTTTCTTTTTGCACTCCGGCATGGTTTGATTTCAGGACCGAGACTATTGTGTGGTGTTTGTCTTTATTGCTGATATTTCTTTCTATATTGTTGTGGTGTTTCAACTACCTTTTTCATGTCCTCTCTCAAACTGAGGTTGAAACCCTCTAGAAGGACTCTGCTCATTTTTGGCTTCTTTTATTTCTTTTTTATTTTTTCTTATTTTTTACCCCATTCTATTGCTTTTCTTTTTTTCAAACAAAACCACATAACTCGAATTATCTAGCTCTACCTCTCAAATAGAGGGGCAAACAAGGGAGGGTACCAGGACCAAACAGATATATGATCACTAATAGTAAGCTAGACAAAGAGGGGACCACCTACTCTAGGAGCCCGGGGAGTGATGGAGGGGATATGGGTTGCAGGAAGGGAACAGGGATGGGGGGAGGACAAATTTGGTGATGGGTATTCCCCTGATTCAATGTTAATATGTACCTAAAATACTACTGTGAAAGATATGTAAGCCAATATGATCAAAATAAAAATTTTAAAAAAAAGTTACCAAATTGCTCACTTTAAATGGGGACAGCCAACTTTATGTCAATTGTGCCCCAATAAAGTTCTTTTTAAAAGTTGTTAATTTGGGTGCCAGAAAGATACTACATTGGGTAAAGCACTTGCCTTGCACACAGACTACCTGATTTTGATCCCCAGCACTGCAAGAGGTCCCCTGAAACACAGCCAGGTTCTTAAATTCAAACCAGGAGTAAATTCTGGGCACAGATAATTATGGCCTTCCAAACAAACAGACAAAATTCCCCAAAAGTTGTTTAATTTAGGTTGACAAGATAGTACAGGATATAGGCCTCTTACTTTACATACAGCTAAACCTGATTTGATCTCCTGCATATGGTCTCCTGAGCACTGTCAGGTGTCATTCTTGAACATAAACACAAGAATATCCCCTCATGAGCACCTCTGGGTGTGGTTGAAATCCCAAATCCATAACCCAGAGAAGGGTTAACTACACCCTATGATCCTCCAAAAGAGTTGCTTAATATTTCTTTGATATAAAATGTTATCACAAAATAATGATAGTGATCCTAACTTCTAAATTTTTTCATCTTTCTAGAGGTATGATGAAATTCAAGGCATTGAGTCATAACCCAGTTCTCTCCCCATTTGAGAACTTTTGACGATTAAAGTTAGGTAATATTTACAAAACACTTTAGTGACAGGCAGTGCAATGTACAATAAACACTCAAAAATTCTAACTATGAGGCCAGAGAAAGACAACCATATCACTAAGTTCTCTACTTAGCAGGTTAGCCATGATAAGCCATTTCCTTCTGGTTCAAAGATATTTAGGAATTAGGTTTAAATTATCACCTGGGTTCAATTCCCAGCATCCTATATGGTTCCCCCCTTTCCCTAAAGCAGATAGGAGGGCGTTTTCCTTGAATGCAGCCAATCTAGATGTTACCACCAACATAAATATGGTTCCTCAAACCCAATAGGGATGATCTCTGAGCACAAGGCCAGAAGTAAGTGCTGAGCACCACTAAGTGTGATCCCAAAACAAAAATTCTAAATATATTTTTGTAATAATGATACATCTGGGCCAGGAAAAAGTTTCAAAGGTTTGAAACACACATTTAGCATGCCAGAGTCAATTCTTGGCACCATATGACAATACACCCCACGGTTACCAGCACCACCATGATCAGTCCCAGAATACTACTGAATCAGAAGCAATTCCCAAATATTGCTGAATATAGCTCAAAACAAACAAAGGAACATACAGCAACCTTTTACACAGAGCAAGACCCAACACGTTCAAAATGTTTAGAAAAAGGCAGAAAAGTTATACATGCTACAACAATACTCTAGTATATGGCTGTCTCCAGTTCAATCACTGGCACCACAAATGGTTCACTTCCAGAAGTGATATTTGAGCACAGAACCAGGTATGTCTCTAAGGATTGTGGTGTGTTGCCCAACTCCTACTCTCACGAGGAAAAAAATTAGTTTAGGAAAAGAAAAGACAGGGGCTAGATAGATAACATGGAGGTAAGTCATTTGCCTTGCATGCAGAAGAACAGTGATTCGAATCCCGGCATTCCATATAGTCCCCCGAGCCTGCCAGGAGCGATTTCTGAGCATAGAGTCAGGAGGAACCCCTGAGAGCTGCCGGGTGTAACCCCAAAACTAAACAAAACAAAACAAAACAAAAGACAAACATTACTATATGAAAAATAGTGACTTGATTTTAATGATAAAATGTGGAGAAATTTTGTTTTCTGTTTTCTTTAATTTCTACAATGGGTATATATTATTTTCATTCAGTAAAAAGTTCTGTTTTAAACTTTATCATCATCATCACCATGACCAACATCATCTTCTTATAAAAAAAAACCTTTGTTAAATAAATCAAATGGCATTAACCATATCTGTTTCTACTTTCTGTGAGATATTAGCAATGACTTCAGGATGATGGAATAAATGCTGTGCTCAGATTTAAGAGTTGGGTTTTAGCTCGTAATTAAGAGAGTCATAGGGGACCAGAGCAGTGGTGCAAGCAAAAACGCGTCTGCCTTGCCTGTGCTAGCCTAGAACTGACCTTGGTTCCATCCCCCGGTGTCCCAAGCCAGGAGCGATTTCTGAGCGCATAGCCAGGAGTAACCCCTGAGCGTCATAGGATGTAGTCCAAAAAAACAGAGAGAGAGAGAGAGAAAGAGAGAGAGAGAGAGAGAGAGAGAGAGAGAGAGAATCATAGTCATCAGATGTGTTCCAAAAAACCAAAGAGAGTGAGAGAGAGAGTCATAGGGGCCAGATGTAAACAAAAGAAAGAAATGTTGAGAAAAAAAGAGGAGTAGAAGGGTTTCGACAGTTAAGGTCAGGAGGCAGGTGAGAGTAGCTTGTTTGACCCCTTTCTGAGTGACCACTTCCAACAATGACCAACGAAATTCTTGCACCAGCCTCTCTTATTTGGATCACTTGGATGATATATATTACCTGTTCTTTCTCTGTTCAACTAGTCTTTTTCACTCTTCAGTCTGAGCTCATACACACAGAATGCATGTATTTGTCTCTTGCTTGTTTAAAATCTGTGCCTCTTTTATTACCCTTATTCTTATTTCTTATTCTCAGTGATACTAAGTGATGTAACTCTAGACACGTTCATGTTGCATCACTCCTTCACTCCTTTGCTTTACTCCTGTCACATTGGGTTTTCAAGCCCTCCAAGTTACATTGGTTTCTCCCATCTCAGAAAATCTTCCATGTTGTACCACTAACTCATTGCTCCCTACAGTTTACTATTTACTTTATTTTTCCATTTAAGACTCAACTAAACAGGAAAAAACTTCTTGGAATTCTCTTGCTAAACTATCTCATAGTTTTTGTTAAAATTTGATCAACTGGTCAATGGATCTTGATAGCAGATCATGTCTTTTAGGTTATCAGAAAAATATCTGTGACTTTTTTTTTTTTTTTTTTTTTTGTGGTTTTTGGGTCACACCCAGCAGTGCTCAAGGGTTTTTCCTGGCTCCAGGCTCAGAAATTGCTCCTGGCATGCACGGGGGACCATATGGGATGCCGGGATTCGAACCGATGACCTTCTGCATGAAAGGTAAATGCCTTACCTCCATGCTATCTCTCCGGCCCCATATCTGTGACTTTCAACGTTGCATTGAGAACATCTGTTCAAAGTTGTATCCCCTTAACAAAACAGAGTTGTGCTTACTAATTTACTGATAATTAAGTAAGGACTACTCCAGATTCCTTGATTAAAATATCATGATGGAGGAGAAAGATCACCATATCACTAGATTCTCTACTTAACAGGTTAGCCATGACAAGCTGTTTTCTTCTGGTTCAAGATATTTAGGAATTAGGTTTAAATTATCACCAAAATCTTTGGGCCAGAGTGATAGTACAGCAAGTAGGGCAATTGCCTTGCATGTGACTGACCCAGGTTCAATCCCTACCATCCTACCGGGTTCCCCTTCCCCTTCATGAATCTGTCAGGAACGATTTCTGAGTGCAGATTTCTGAGAGCTGCCAAGTGTGGCCCCAACACCCTCTCAAAAACACACACACACACACACACACACACACACACACACACACAAACGCAAATAAATTGTCAACAAGTTCTCTTATAGAGCTAAACTATGAGATGAGCTGGGGATATAGCCTGGTTGTAGAGTACATGACATATGAAAGAGGTCTTGGGCTTGATGCCTGGCATTGGGGAAAACAAAAAGTAATGGGGTGAGATTGACATTGGTCATGAGTCAGAATGATTTCTTAAGCAAATTAGTGCCCCCTAGTGCTTTGCTTACAACCAGCAAACTAAATCTTGCCAATACAGAAAACCAGAGAAATAATGCCAACAATTTGTTCATCAGTTGCTTAGATGTTAAAAAGTAAAGATAATGGGCTTTAGTTATGGGCTTCTCATCAAGTTGTGTTCTACCTACCTATTACAAGTATTCTAAACTTGGGATTTCACTCTTCTGTACACAGTAGTCAATAGAAAATCTTAAAATATTGGAATCAGGAGCCAGAGTGATAGCATGGAGATAGGGCGTTTGCCTTGCATACAGAAAGATGGTGGTTCAGATGCTGGCATCCCATATGGTCCCCTGAGCCTACCAGGAGCAATTTCTGGGCATAGAGCCAGGAGTAACCCCTGAACGCTGCCAGGTGTGACCCTCCCCCCCAAAAAAAAGATTGGGTGATTTCAGTTGGAATCATTCTAAATTGACTATGCTCAGCAAAAAGTAAATTGTGATGAAACATAATGGAAATGGGATTCTTGTTTTTTGAAATGAAATTCTTATGCTAAATGAAAGATATGTATTACAAGCTTCTTTTTAAAAATTTTTTATTACCTGCTTCTTTAGAAAATCACTGTTACTATTATATCTTACTTCCTTTAATTGTATATGATCTCAAGTAGAAGAAATGCATGAGGGGGAAATCTATGATATGTGCATTTCAAGTACTTTTCCAGTAATAGGAAGTAAATGTACATTTGTATAAACAAATAAACACTGAATTTTATTAATCCTAGCCTAGTAACAAAGGCTTGGTGATAAAAGAGAATTCAAGATGCTGTATTAATGAATTAAAATGTTCAGTCATAAAAGTCCATCTTTTAAAAGAGTAAATTTATGTTTCCCTGAACATAAATAGTTTATTCTGATCCAGAAATAAACTAGTCATCCCCTTCTGTGTCAAGTTTACTTCAGTAAAGTCAATTTGATAGGAAGAATAAAGGCAATGTTGAGAACGTATTTGATCCCTTCCTCCATCTCTCTAGGCATGCTAAATAAGCAGCATATAATTATGGCTTAGCACAACAAAGCAGTCAAGGAAAAAATGGACTTGAAAATTGTGTAATAATTTAGACCAAAAAAAAAAGTTAAGTAAATAAAACCTTTTCCTTGGGCATTGACAAAAAGACAAATTACAAACATAGACCCAAACAAAAATAAAATATTGTTGCTTCAGGATAGGCCTTGATGTTGGTCAGAGCATTCAGCTTTTTAATTTTCCTTTGAAAATACTTAATCATGGACAATTATAACATTAATTATTACTCATAGAGGACAATATGGAATATTCAGTACATCAATTGTACTCTTGGTGCAGATGCATTCTATTAGCAGGAAAACACGTAAAAAAACAGTTCTATTAGTTTTACATTGTCAATAATCTTTATAAATGTTATTCAATTGGGTAGAAAGAATAATCTATTATATAACACTATTAGTCAATAGCCATGTCTAAATGAAGTTGCATATGTTAAAAGATGCACCTAAAGAACTCTAATGAATGTGTTCAAGAACAAATTATTGTTGCGAAGCAGTTCTCTTATGCATGTGTAAAATTTCTGCATGTCTTGTGAGTGAGGACACTGATTGCATTGGAGCCAGACCAAGTGATTTTTATGGATCTTTGAACTGTACAAAAGACTGGAGTTCTCTAAACTAAGGGTAATGTGGCTCACTGATGTATAGGAAGCACCTGGTATTTTTAGCCTTATCTTTTGGGAACTAGGACTCAAGAGAGCAGACAAAAGAAGATGCTTTCTGGTGCTGTAAATAATGAAGTTTCCATTTCTGACCTACGTGTTATGATTTTTGCCCTCATTCATGAAACAGTGGCAAGCTAAACTGGTGGCTTGTCAGTGGACAAAATTGTCAAAACTGGTCACATTTCTTGTTAAGAGTCTATAAGTAAACCCTCCATTTTTCTTGAGAAAAGCTGACTCTAACATTAATTTAGTATGCTATAAGTATTTCTACTTAGTGTTTGTATAAGTACTTTTTTTTTTCAGAAGAAAAGACCTAATTTTGGATAACACGAAAATTATTCTGTCATTGATAATTCTTCTAGGAATAATTTTGGCAGTTGTGCTTGCAGTATTCTGGGCTTATGACTTGCTCTGTGTGCAGAGATTACTCCTAAAGAGGCTCAAGGGAGTATATGTAAAACAGGGAATAAACCCAGGTTGTTGTATGAAAGGTAAAAGTCCTACACATTGTACTATCTTTGCAACCCAATCAAGGACAAATTTGAGAAGTATGACATATATTTGAAAAAGAGAAAAAAATTATAATGTATAAAAAGAAAAGAAGTATGACATGTATTTGAAAAAGAGAAAAAATTACAATGTAGAAAGAAAATGCCATACTCATCTTACAAAATAAAGATGTTTCACAAATTTCAAAAGATCAAACACAGTGGAAGTAGAATATAATAATTAAGCATTTTCCAGTATCCTATGAATTTCTTATAGGTATTTTAAATGGCTAAAATAAATTTGTTAGAGCGGTCTCAGCCAGTAGTGCTAGGGTGAATTTGAGGGTGGAAAGAGCAACTTTCAACAATGCTCAGTCTAGTGGTTTCGGCTGACAACTGGAGCTTGATGGCCACTAGGAACATAGCAGAAGGTTCTGGGGGGACCATGTGGTACCAGGCATTGAACTTAAGGCCTTGTACATGCTAAGCACTGTTCTGTTCTGCCCTTGGGCTATATTCACCATCCTATAAAATCGACTTTAAACTGATACTGCCCTACTTAAAAATAAATGAGCTCCACTGGATTTGTGCAAGATAGCTGATACTTAATGAGTCGTTTCTGAAGCAATAGTCTAGAGTCATTCTAACAAGGGACTATGCATTTTTAATTGTTATAGAAAGTAATTGTTTTTTAAGGGCCACACCCAGCAGCACTGGCCCAGCATGGAAAGGCCCAAAGATTTGGTGCTTGATTGGGTGTGGTGGTGTTTGGGCTGGTGGTTCATTGTTCCATCAAGACTACACCCAACAGTGCTCATGGGAGATAGGGTGGTACAGAAAGCACCAGGTTTAAAATCTAGGCTTTACACATGTGCTTTAGACATGTGCTCTAGCACCTAAGTTATCCCCCTGGCCTTAATAGTAGCACTTGCTTTGTTTTCTAAGTGTAGATCCTGTAGTTTGCAGTAGTCTTAGTATTAATTTCCCAGAACTAAAACAGCATTGCTATTTTGAGGCAACCCTGAAAGTTAATACTTGAACTCAAAATTATTTCCAAAAACTTGTCCTATAATGTAATCATTTCAGATAACCAAGACTACAATTTTGAATTTTCTGGTCAGCTATGAGAGAGAAAAGTCCATTAACTTGCCTTATATAAATATAACTCTTCCTTCTCAAGTGTTTTCATATGAATTGAAGGATCTATTATGTGTATATAAAGGAAATAAAGATTCAGAAAAGAAAAAAATACTTAAAAACAGAAATACCAGAATCACTACTAGAAGTCACATAGAAAAGGAGAAAGGGTCCAGCAAAAACTTTCCCCAAAGAAACCCATATAAATGCATGGCTGAAGCCCTGAAAGCTTCAACTGCCTCAAATTTCCCTGGGGGCTGTCTATCAGGAACCATACTTATAAGATGAAGTTCTAATGTGCATTGAAAAGGACAGAAAGGAGGGATAAAGAGAATCTGGGAACCTTACTTCAGACCTGACCTGTTTACAAAGTTGTGTCTCTAAAAGACTAATCTAGCAGATTAATGGGTAATTCTGTAACCTCAAACAGATCTGTTTTGCTCTGATTCTATATACATCAAACAACTTATTAACGTTTCTGACCTCTAAACTAATTCTAAACTTATTTAGGCAGAAGAGATAAAGTCTTTTAAATTATGATGTTTTAACTATGAGCAACCCTAGTGTTCCTCTCTCACCATGGCTAGGAATCTAGATTCTCATGAGCTTCCCAAATGAATTGGATAATGGATAAATTCTGAGACTATGTGCTAGATAGAAATTATTTCTATCTAGAAGTTGACACTAGATACTACTTTGATCCAAATTTCATATTTTAAAAAGGAAAGGAATTTAGACAATAATTCCTTTTAAACAAATAAGCAGTTGACAGTTCCTCTGTCTCAGAAAGAAGTTCTTTTAAGAGCTCAAAGAACCCTTCTCAAATTTGAACAAGGAGTGAAGAGGGATAACTTAGCAAAGAATTTCAGAAAAAAATGGTAAAAACCAAGATAAGATCTGAAGAAAAGGAATTGCCTTTTCAGCATTATCATAGCCTGAGGTTCAAGTCTTTCATATGGCTCAGCCCAAACTGAAGACCACTCTGAGGCTCCACTGTTAAGACTGACTGGATCAACCTATTTTCCCTATTCTCCCCCTTTCTCTTTCTCTTCCTCATTTTTCTTTTCCCTCCCTTCCTCCCTCCCTTCTTTTTTTTTTTTTTGAACCAGTGGTATTCAGGGGTTACTTCAGTGCTCAAAAATAGTGCTCAGGGAATCATGTGATACAGGTTCAAACCCAGGCCTTTTGCTTTCACTTCAGTCCTTTGAACTATTTTTCTAGTTCCCAAGAAAGAAGTCATTTGAAGAGAAAAGATGAGGCAACTTGAAATAAAAACACTTCCAATTTCCCAAAGCTACTCCAGAACTCTAGTCTGAGATTCCCCACTTCCCAACTTTGAGTGGATAATAGCTCCTTTACAAATCACCATTCTGGGGAGTGCTACAAATCAGCAGTCTGAGGAGGGGTGCCAATGCCCTTCTTTAAAGCATGTATTTCCTTTACTTTTGTTCTCTCTCTATGTCTCTGTCTCTCTTTCTCTGTAGAAGTCTAAATTCTCCTTAACAATAGTATTCTGTTTCAAAACTATTTTACATTATTGTCTGTATCTTTGAAAAGTCTTTACTTCAGAAAAGATAAAAAGTTTTAATGCTAGTAGATACAGGGGCTGACTTTCCCTTCCCTTACAAGGGTTTAACCTCTCAACCAAGAATCACAGCTTCCAGGTGTCAGGAACAAGTTACACCACTATGTAGATCAAGTGGGTCTCAAGCACAGACTGAAGAACTGAGAATTTTTGTGTCCAGGCTTACAGAATCAAGTGCAAACTTTGACCTCTTTCAGCACTCAATTCACTGAAAACAAAATGTGTATATGACTGCAACTTTGTCCTTTATGGTTCATTTTGTAAGCAAAACAAGTACACATAGACACACACCAATATAACTAATATAATTGATTACATTTTTCCTCTCATTGAAATGAAACATGGGGGGCATCTTTTCAATAGCTGTTTAAGAATGGGTTCAATGTGGGTTTATGCAAGGAGATATCTGAGAATATTAGGATGGTGTACTCCTGGATCTATACTCAGGGATTACTCCTAGAGAAATCAGGGGATCATTGGGGTTCTGGGGATTGAATCTGGGTTGACTACATGTAAGGTAAGCACTCTGTCCTCTGAACAGTCTCTCTGACTCAATGGAAAATAACAGAGCATAGAAGGACCATGTTTGATGAATAGTCTTAGATGGCCTCTGGTTCTGAAACTCTAGGAAAAAAGCATATATGATTTTGACTTTTTGTTTTGTTTTAGGGTCATATCTGATCATGCTCAAGATTTACTCATGGTTCACAACTCAGGGATCACTTTTGGTAGGTTTGGGAGACATGTGGGGTGCAAGGTGTCCAACTCAAGTAACATTGAAAGGCTAACAGCCCACTGCTGTACTACCGCTCTGGCCCCTGATTATTCAGTAGTTGTTTATATTTTATTTTGTGCACTGAGACTCAAAAACAAGCTCTCATGCATACAAGGCAGAGACCTGAATATAAGGGTCTTATGAAAAGGTTCCTTATGGCTATTTACTGTTGTTTAATTATCTCCCCAAATCTAGCTGCTGTATAAAGTAGATCACACAATTCCATTGTTGTAATTTTATGCATCTTAGACCCACCCCACTTCTGTGGCTTACAAACATATGTGTATATATACAACAATAATAACACTAACTGAGAACATTTGTACAAACACCAGACATCTGGGTCTTAAACTACAACAATTTTATAATTTTTGAGCCTAGCATGGATCCAGATTTAATAATCTGTATACTAAACAGACCATCAGGTGATACTAATGTAACCTGGTATATCATTTAAGAAATCAAGAGAAATTCCATGTTTTTCACTACTATTTTTCAGAATCTTTTTAGCCAACTTTCAGAACTTCCTTTTCTCATAGAGAAAACAAAATTAACACTGACAGAAATGCTTATTCAGTTACCCAACAAACATTTCTAGAATGTCCATGTTGATCTAAGTATGGCAAATATTTTAACAAAGGGATATGAGCCACTCTGACTATTTTCATATTTAATAATAATATAGAATATCATTATTATTCTTTATATATTATTATCTATAACAGATATCAATTCATAAATCCTGGCACGTTTGCTGAGTCTAGACTCACAACTGATGCTGCTTACAATCTTATAGCTAACATGACTCCTGGGTGCTTGCCCACAAGGCATTAAAATAGAAAGGAAAGAATTCGATCATGACTGAGAAATACTAGTACAAACCACTAATTGTATTAAATCACTAATCTACTAAACCACTGTTATAGGATCCTCTACTTACAATTCATGAAACTCAGAGCTGTCAAATATTTTACCCAAGATTATTTAAACTCAAAAGCAAGAATCAGGTCTCAGCATACAAAATTTATCACGATTCACAGGTTAGAGAAATATTGTGCAATTAGTTTATAAAATAACACAGTGATATTCTTTGTCCAGTAATCAAAATTCCTGATAACATATCTTTATCCCATTTATGTATCACAATTTCTGAGAAATTTCTTCTAGGTCAAGCTCAATCAGGAATACATGAATATATTTTACAACAGCAACTCTATATTACATTAACTTGCAATAATAGTTTAATATCTTTCTGCTAAGGCAGAAAAATTGTATAATAATATACCTGTAAGGAGTAGGTGCTTTTGAAAATCTTGACCATGGAACAAGCTATAGGTGCTGAACAAAAGCATTGAAGACAGATACTTCTGACCTTCAATCATAGCTCTCTCTCTTTACAGTGTATGTAATCTTAAGAAAATTGCATAACCTTATCATGAACCTGTCTCTTTTCTTAAAATGATGAACTTATTTCACCTCAGAGAGTTGTTCTGGAGGTGAAATTAATTCATGAGTATAGACATGAATCCAAGTCTGGCATGTACTAGGCGCTCAGCAAAAGTTAACTGCCTTTTGACTTTTTCTTTGCTTTACACATGCTACCTTACAGAAATAAGGCAGATGGTTCTTATCTTTCTTTCTCTCACTCTAATGAGAATGGCTTTCCTAAGGCTGCCTAGATTTGAAAAGTCCAGTGGAAAATATATCATTAAGGATTTATAGATGGAGTTGATAGAATAATAAACTGAGCATGGAGTCTGAGTACATAGTCCCACATGGCCCCAAAGGCCACATCTCCACTGTGGTCAGTTTATAAGATTATCTCTGACTTTGTGGTCAGATTATAAGACTTTCTCTGTGATGAAACTTCTTGAAACCTAACCATCACCACTGTCCCTTACCCCAACCATTATCATTATCAGTACTCAAGGGCTACTACTGGTTCAGAGCTAAGGGTTCACTCCTATCATACTGTACATCAAAGTCAGGCCACATGCATGCAAAGCTCCAGTCCACTGAGCTCCGCGCTTAGCTCTTGACTCTCTCTTTGCCTTAGTAGTGCTGAGAATCATAGTAAATGTAAGTAAGGAATAACAAAACATACTTAAAATGTTTTTCCTGTTATCTAGTACACAGAACACATATAATATGTGTACAATACATACTGTACACATATATAACATCTTTGCTGATGTATTTATATAATATATATTAATATGGCATATATTTAAAACAAAATATTTTATATACTAAATGACATTCATATATACACATCACTACACATACATATCACATACACATACACGTCTGGAAGATGGTAAGCACTATGTATTAGAACTTTGATTACTAAAATAGAAAACTTCTCAGTTTTAACTACTTTTAACTACTTCCCCACAAATATCAGTGGATTTTAACCACTTTAGAGGCCACCAAAGTCTTGGAAGATATACAGGGCTGGGCTGAATCTCTACTAATCCCAGGAAATTCTTTGGAAGTGTATTTCTGAATCAGGCACTGGTATCAACTTTCTTTTGGGAATTCGCCTCTATTTTTTAAACTTAATTTATTTATTGATTAATTGATTGCTTGGTTGTTGGGCCACACCCAGCAGTGTTCAGGGGTTACTCCTGGCTCTGCACTCAGAAATGTCCCCTGGAAGGCTGGGGGACCATATGGGTACTGGATATCAAATCAGTTCCTCCTAGGTTGGCAGCATGCAAGGCAAACACCCTACCTCTGTGCTATCTCTCCTCTTTTTACTAAAAGTGAAGTAAAGGAAAAACCAATCAATCCTTTATTCATTGGATAATGACTGTCAAAGCTAATTGTCACTTTGCTTTCTCTTGAAATGCATCTTCCACACACAGACTACAAAAGTGTTGTGTCCTAAGTACTCAGTTCTTCCCAGAAAAGTTGATCATTACATTGTTAATCATCTTTAGTTTGGTTAACTAAATTTGGTGTTATTTGATTTATGCTCTATATGAGCTTACAGAGAGATTTTTGATCTGAACTCTTAATATGAATTTGAATACAGAAGATGATTAAAAGAAACTCAGTCTCTGTTATTTTATCAGATAAAACTCCCACTTTTCTCACCATGATTTACACTATGCAAAATAAAATATACCCATATGGAATATGCCTGTGAATAAAAAACAAAGCCAATGCCCAAAATACAAATCAAAAACACTGCCTAGAACAACAGGCATCAACTAATGAATTAAAATGATTGCTGGTCTCTTTAAAATATAACCCAATCGATGCTTGCCAAAAACCCTTTGGCTAGTTGAGGGATTCAAACTGCTTTGTTCAGCCACGAGACTGAAATCCTTCCATTCATCATTGACATGTAAGAGACAAGGTTTTTGACAAAACGGAGATGAGGCACCAGATGGTTTCCATCTGTATCTCCATTCATTGTACAATGAAAACCCACCTTCCCTAATCAGAAGGCTATGTGATGATAGAAAATGAATATCCAGTATTTTTAAAGAAGCATAATCGTCCCTTCCCAACCATAGATGTATAAATATTAATGAACACAATCTGGTTCTAAGCAAATTTAGCATGAACTTTTAGCAACCCTCCCTTGACAACTTCCTCCCTTTTTTAACTGAATTAAGCTTCTAAGTTCTGTGATTAAAAATAGCAAATCCTGCACTGGAGTCAGATCTGTGACTGAGGAAAACCTCTTCTTTCCATCGAGTAACCAGTTGACATAGTTCATCACACTGAAAACTTTTATAACCAAAAAAGGATTTCAATTTGAATGCATGTTTTGCAAATGTGAACGGTGAACTATAGAATTAACACAAATAGTGGGAAATTGATTATTAATTTATCATTCATATTATGTTTTTCCCAAAGAACCTGAACAACCAGAAATTATGAAACAATGACAGAAATTGTTGAATAAGTAATTTCAATTTTCTGAAAAGTCCTTTGCTATAGCATGCATTAACACTTAAAAAAACTCTCTTTCTTCGTGTACACATATTAAAACATGCTGACTTTCAAGTTATTGGCAAACTTAACAGAATTGAATAAGGGTTCTAATATTTAAAAGAAAATATTACACAACTTTCTGAGATATTTGAACTTGACACTCTACAGTATCTCTAAGCAAAACTTTGTTAGTCTTTTTCCTTGTTAACCAGCTCCCAGAAAATTCATTAAAAATATCTGAAAGAGAGCTGGAGTGATAGCACACTGGGTAGGGAATTTGACTTGCACGCATCTGGCATCCCAAATGCTCCCCTGAGCCTGCAGGGAGTAACTTCTTGAAGGAGGGCTAGGAGTAACCCCTGAGTATCATTGGATGTGGCCCCAAAACCAACAACCACCAACAAATCAGAAAAAGACTCAGATTTGAAAGTTTCTATTAATTCCTTTCTTTGTTCCCTATCCTTTCAGTTGAAACAAGGAATATTTTCAATCTTGCTCTAATTTAGGTGTCTTTAATTTGCTGAAGCACTGTATTTTCCAGTATCCATATTTTATGTTTTCCCCACTTTTCTCTGTGAAACAAATGGTTAGCTTAAAGTAAAAAATTTCAAAGAAGTTTCAAGATAACATAAAAATTATATTCACGTTTTTAACTTCTGCATTTAAAGGATTAATTCCCTGGAGGGATTTGTCTCTTTTTACTGTCCCCAATCTGCCCTGCTTTGATTCAGTTAGTAAACCCATTTTTACTGTGTGTCCACTACAAACATAATTTTGAATTAAACATCAATGCTGATATAATTTTTAACACTCTTAGATGATATTTCAAAGTCATCCTTAGATGATATTATAATATGATATTTCAGAGATGCCCTTTGGATACTATAAAGAATTTTTATTGGCAAATAATAGTAGATTTCATGGTTATGAATGTGTATATATCAAGTTTTTAAAAGCATCTCTTAGCTCCTATTTTCTGTTGAAATAATTGCCTATTATTCCAGCAGGATTAATTACCAATTTAGCCATAAATACTGGTGTTCACTTAAAAATTACATTCATGAGGTCTTAATAAGTTTTCTTTTCTGGCACAATTGGGTTGTTTTAAGCATGCTCCATCAATAAATATGTATTAAAAAATAAGCTAACACTTTGAAAGAAAATACTGGTATGTCAAAATACAATTTTAGTGATATTCAGGGCAAGAAGAACAGGAAGGGCTAGACCCACAACTCGAGTCAGATGGTGCAATATTATCAGATGACAGAGAAAAGAAAACAAATCCTTCATCTTATTTCTTTGGTAACATTCATCAAACAGAATGATCTTTTCAAACTAAATGAATCACTTAAAAGGTTAATTTTAGTAGTCAATTGATAAAAATATCAAAAACTATAACCTAATTGTGTGTCTCTAGACTCAGGTACATTAGGTAGAAAAAAAGATAGACTCAAACAATCAGATTGTGTGTATATATATGTATATATATGTGTGTGTGCATATATAGTCTTTTTAATATAAGAAAAGAAGACTTTTTATAATCATCAAAAAATGTAGTGAGAGCAATAAAAAAGATAGTATGGGGAACAATATAATACTCCCCAAAATCACAATTCTAGAAATTATATGTAAATACATGGCTTATAAGTACTATGGCAATAAATAAAAATAAAGTAATTAATAAAAAGTAGTATGAAGTGGAGAAGGCATAAAGAAACATATGACATATGTTAGATGGTATTTGATATGCTAGATGCTGACTTACCTTATATATACATACATAGAAAGATAGGTGTACCTCGGCATGCACTTGACAAAGTCTTTCAAGATTTTTTTGGAGAGGTTGGTGAGATAGTATAGATAAGGCACACAGCTGGCCTGAGTTCTATTTTCACCACCCAATAAGATATTCTGAGACTCTCAAGAGTGATCTTTGAGCTCTGAGCCATGAGTTAGCACTGAGCACAACTGGGTGTGGCCCCCAAACAAGCAAACAAAAATATTTACTTGGATACAAGGTTAGAATAAGGTGAAGAATGAATGGGTTAATGGAACAATTGTTAATTGCTTAATATCAGTTAGATTTGGTGACATATAGAAATGCACTAATAAGCACTCCTGTCAAAACTCTACTGACTTGGATGAAGATGAAAAGGAAAACAAACAAGCATCATACTTGAATGGTTGCTGACATAATATAGAAATGTAATCTGAATAGATCTATTCTTTCAGATTAAATTTAGATATCAAAATATTTAGAGGTGAATTTAATGTAAAAACTTAGATAAAAACTTAATTAAGAACTGCAGGGTGTAAGATTAGGAGAAGCAGGAAAACAACAATCTAGAAAATATTTAGTCATCAAAGTCATATGGTGGCAAATAGAAAAAAATTGCTTTGAAATCTTAGAGAAAGTGTACCAGAACATATTTTTTTAATCCCCTTCAGTCTCTTTATCCATGATAATCCTGGTGCTGATGGGAGCTTTATAACTGAATCGCATGTACTTTTAGAGGAAACTAACATGAGCAAGAGTCATATTTGTTTTGTGACTGATCTGAAGGTGCCTATTTGGATGCCTATTCAGAAACCAGAGGAAAAGCAGAAGAATGAAAGAATAATAAAAGAAAAGGAAAGCAAACCTGAAGAACTGACATTCAAATAGACAAACAGTTCAATGAAATAGAAAGATCAAAAATAGTCAGACACAAATACAAATTTCATTAATGAAAGAAAGTCTCAAAATTGAAGATTAAAGGGATAATTCAACAAATTATACTATGGCATATGGAAATATTAAATTGCATCCTATCTTATGCCACATATATAAAACCTACTTCTGATTAGCTCGTTGAGACTTCTAATATAATTATTGACCTTAAAGAAAAAATAGGGAAGGATTCTTAAAGTGAAAAAAGGATAAATCATAAAAGAATATAGATAAATATGAATACATTAAAATTAAGTACTGTGCATAAGGTAATAATGCAAGCTACAAATTGAGAGAAGAACTTTGCAAAGCTAAAAACTATAAAGGTTTTATGTTTCTTTATACACACATGAATGTCCCCCATTATATAACTGAGAGAAAAATGAGTAAAGACATAGAAAGGATTTCACAAAGATACAATAAGGTATATTTTAGATGGGCGAAATTATAGAGCCTGATATTACCAAATGTTGTCAATGACATGGACCAATAAGAAATCTAACACTGAGGAGAATATCAACTGGCCCAACAACTTTGAAAAATAATTTTTAATTGCCAAAGAAATGATTATGACTATGATTACCCTATGACTCAGCACTCTCTCTTCTTCTCTCTCTTTCCCTCTCTCTCTCTCTCTTTGTTTTTTTTTCTTGGTTTTGGGGCAACATTTGGCGATGCTCAATGGTTAATCCTGGTTCTTTGCTCAGAAATTACTCCTAGGATGCTGGAGATTTAACCCGGGTCAGCAGAGTGCCAGGCAAAAACCCTATCCAATGTGCTGTGCTATTGCTCTGGCCTGGTTCAGAATTTATATTACTAGGTAAACTCTTGCTCACATGCACCAAGAAACATAGGTAAAAAAATTATAACAGTATGTTTTTAATAAAATAGAACAGCAAGATAGTATAGTGGATACAGGCTGGCATATTGCCTATCCCCAGACCCCTATATTTTCCCTTGAGCACTACAAGGAAAAAACCCCCAAGCATAGACCTTGTGAGTAAGTCCCAAGAACATCTGGGTGTTGCCTATCCCCCCCCCAAAAATCACTGGAAATTCAGTTCCTTAATAGAAAATAACCCAAAGATCATCCATAGATGAAAAGATAAACCAAATTAAAGACTGTTTAGATAGTGGCCAAAGAAAATATATATCTACACATCATATGGCTGTCTTAAATTATAATACATACAATAAAATAAACACATACAATAAAACAAAAATATTAAGGGTAGAAAGATTTTATAACAGTAAATTTTAACAAAGGGAAACAAGATATAAATCAGGGAGGAACAATATCTATTCAAGATTATCCATATGATAATACCCTACTTCTTATATTGGATGTTATTTTCATTGATATTTATTTAATTGAGAGAAAGAAAGATAAGTACTCTTGGCTCTTTTATGACTAATCATGTCATATTTGTAGAAGACACAAATTTATTTCTTTTTAAAAATGTATTGGTCTGTCTAACTTTATACTAAATCCATGCCAACAGAGCAAGAATACAGAGATACACTTTGCAATTAAGGGAGGGGATCATTGCAATCAACTTCAGTATTATTAAACTGCAGCTATAATAATATGTTCTATACTTGGAACAATATTTTATGAGCAGTATTTAATGAGCTGCTGAGTTTCTAGCTTGCATTAATGAAGACAGAGGAATATTGAATATCCATTTCACAAGAATGGCTAAATGAATTTGAAATTGAGAGACTTAACTGAGATAAGACATTGGGAGAAATATGAACACTTTTAAAATTAAAAAGTACTGTAAAGTTTTTACTTCATTTTACATAGAGAGTGACCACCCACTCACTACCAATGAATAGAAATGTATTGAAATGGATTTAAGCTTTTCCAATTAAAATATCTGCTCACAGCAGCCAGCAGTCACCAGGATGATCAACCCTGGGTGATGGTCTATTATAGCACAATAATTTCCTAGAGTTGTTATATAATGTTGCACTTTTTAAAAATGCTTAGAACTTACAATTTCCTTATAATATATTTTATAATTCAAAACACAAGCTTAGTATATATTTTTGTTTATAAAGTCTAATACTGGGGCTGAAGAGATAGCATGGAGGTATGGTGCTTGCCTTGCATGCAGAAGGATGGTGGTTCGAATCCCAGCATCCCATATAGTCACCTGAGCCTGCCCGGGGGCGATTTCTGAGCCAAAAGTAGCCCCTGAGCGCTGCCAGGTGTGACCCCCAAAAAATACAACAAAAAAAGTCTAATACTATTCTATCATGTTTACTATTCTATCATGAATAGAATCTATCTAAACAATGAATTTGTTTGTACAATTTCTTTATTTCTTCAAACTTAGTTCCCATGATAATAATGGCAACAATGAAAGATTGTTTCTCAATAAATCTCCAAATCTTTGGAATTACTTAATGTCTTCAAATCTCTCAGTTTTCTCAACTGTAGAATTGGAGATAATAATAATAAGGCTAAAAAATGTTCTTTCATCCCAAATATTTTCATGAGTTAATCCTGATGTCTTTGAATATGTTTCTTTGTATGATAAAAAAGGGGGCTTTGCCAATGTGACTCGGTGAAATATTTTATGATAACAACATTGTCCTGAATCATTTGGTGCGCCCAGTCTAATCAAAGTTTCTCAAAAGAGCAGGGAAAAGATTTTGGGTAGAAGTTAGGATTCACAGTCAGTTCTGCTGTGGGTCATGAGAAGTGCCTGACTTATCAGTCTCCTTTAGTTCTAAGAGACTTAATGCTTTTAGCTCTAAAATTCAATGATTACCATATTTTTTGTACCATAAGATGAACTTTCTCCAAAAAGTTTTATCTTATGAAGCAAATGCTGCCTGGTGTTGAAGCATGAGTGCACGGGAGGAGAGCATCTAAAAACTATGTACGTCTTATGGTCAGGTGCATCTTAGACAGAGAAAAATACTGAATATGATTTCTTATGTAGTCTAATAAATGTTTTCTGAATCTAATCTCTCCATCTTCTAGTTTAATTTCTAGATAGTATTTGAATTTTTTTAGTGCCAAGTGCCCTTAGATTACCTCTGCTCTGGGCATTCATTAATCAGATAAACTTAATCCCATGTTTAAAACAAAAGAAAGATAAAGAAAGGTCAAACATTCAAGTGTAGGATGCTTGACACACTGACCTTATAAACAATACAGATAGCAGCACATGGGGATCAAAAATGACTAAAATAGAACAGGCACCATAGTGCTTGTACAACCTTCCTTTCATAGTTCTGCTTTTTCTAATGCACCCTGAGAAGTCTGAAATGTAGTTCAGCCATCTTTAGGTTATCTTTTAAGTTTTCTCCTTTCACTTAACTTCTCCCTCTCCATTTTTTCCTCCCTTTAATTTGGTGTAGAGTTAGGTGTCATCAGAATCCCAAATAACATTTCTTGGGCACATTGAGGAACAGTTTCTTCAACATGAGAAAAATTCACAAAATTTTATAAGGTGTGAAAATAAGAAGAAATATTTACTTTTTTAAAATAAAATATGGGATGGGGCTGGAGAGAAAGTACAGCGGGAAAGGCATTTTTGCCTTACATGCAGTCTATTTGGGTTTGATCCTAGGTATCCCATAAGGTTCTCCTGAGTTTACCAAAAATAATTCCTGAGTGCAGATCCAGGAGTAATCCCTTAGCACCACCAGATAAGGCCTCCAAAACAAGCAAATATGTAACATATAAGTGGTATTTGGAAAGAAGAAAGATAAATATCAAGACAGAAAAAGCATCCTATGAAAGAAAGGAAGTTAATTTCTTGTATACAGGGGGAAGGGAACAAGAAAAGCAGAGAAGGTTAAGGTCATTATCTAAGCCACAGGACTTTGTACATTAGCTGGCTAAGCTGGAATCTGAATTTTATGGAGTGGAGTTCCTCAGAAACAGCTACACTATAGATGCTGGTTGTGCTATTTTCTTTTTAAGAAAATGAAAAATTGGGGCCGGAGAGATAGCATGGAGGTAAGGCATTTGCCTCGCATGCAGAAGGTCGGTGGTTTGAATCCTGGCATTCCCTGGAGCCTGCCAGGGGCGATTTCTGAGCATAGAGCCACGAGTAACCCCTGAGTGCTGCCAGATGTGACCCCAAAACCAAAAAAAAAAGAAAAAGAAAATAAAAACATGGGCATGGGATAGAGGCTATGGGGTAGAAAAGGAGGTAAATTATTTAGCAAATTATTCATTTGCTAAAAACAAACTAGATGGCGGGAAGAAGTTTACAAAACATGAAATCTGTAGACTGGCTGACACAGTGACATCACTGACCAAACCACTGAAAATAAAAACAGAAGGAAGAACAAAGTCTGGGACTATCGACTCCAAATTTGAACACAGGATAGATGAAAAGTCAAGAGGAAGTCAAAACCATTGGAAAGAGCTACTTAGAGCAAAGTGAAGCAAAGCAGAAATAAAGAAAAAGTGCAGGCACAGGGACACTGAAGGAGATTTTTTTTTTAAAAAATAAGTTGTGTCAGAACAAAAGCAAGTAGAAGTTGATGAGGTCAGTAGAGTGCAGAAGGGTGCCCACAAGCTATACTAATGGCAGTAATGGGATTCTGTAGAACACAACATAAAGAGGTTGCACAGAGATACCCAAATGCACAAAATTATTCCTTGCCGAGAGCCTGTACACTACTTAGCATACACCTGGCTAAAGACCCAAATCAGGTGTATTAACTATGAAAAGTTAAGTGGAATGAGGCTTTCACATCTTCTCTCTCTCTCTCTTTTTTTTGGGTTTTCAGGCCACACCCATTTGATGCTCAGGGGTTACTCCTGGCTAAGCGCTCAGAAATTGCCCCTGGCTTGGGGGGACCATATGGGACGCCGGGGGATGAACCGCGGTCCTGATCCTTGGCTAGCGCTTGCAAGGCAGACACCTTACCTCTAGTGCCACCTCGCCAGCCCCTCACATCTTCTCTTGATGTTAGCTCAAAATTAGAAAATGTCAGTACCTGATGTCCTGAAAAAGAAATATAGGAAACAGTGAACAATGTGGGCCCTGGACTTAAGCAGACAGCAATGAGTACACTGTAGATTCTCCACTGGTCTCCTTTTCTTTAAGTCACTTAAAACTATTTAGAAAGAGTAGCCCATTAAACCTCAGTACAATATTTCACAGACATAGAAAGCTTAAGTGATTAGAGAAATCAGAACTATATAAGTGCTAACATACACACTAATCATTAAACAAGCCCTTAAGAGAATAGAGGGAGAAAGAAGGGGTGGAATATAACAAAGGACACAATACTGAAAAGGGCATTAAAGAGAACCCTAAGTGTGGGTCAGAAAACAATAGAGACTTGGAGGGAAAGAGAAGAGAAAGAAATAATGCTGAAATAACAATGTCTGCATGTGTCTGGGCTAAGGGCAGGAGTATACTCTCTCTCTCTTTCTCTCTCTCTCTCTTTTTTTTTTTTTACAGAAATAAGGAATATGCCAAAGAAAACAAAAGAGAGATTTCTTTTTTCAAGGAATAAAACAAAAAAGAACAATAGTAAGAAAAGAAGTCACAAAGAAAAAAAACAGTGGGTAGGGCATGTAAGACCACAGGATCCTCACTAGGATCTTGGGGTTCCCTAGAAAGGACAGAGTTCACAAGCATCTGTCTGGTGATCAGCAAGCAGTGGACGTTGTGATTCATGGCTCAATTTAGGATGAGTAAGAGCTTAAGTTAAGCTAACAGACAATGAATATGATATATCCAATATTCACTCCTATTTATTTATACATGTGTATATTCATTTTAAAATGTATATATCTTCATTTCTATTTTAATATTTGGGAAAATATAGTTGCATGAGTTAATGGGAACAATTAATATATTTTGGTCTTATTCTAGATCTGGCAAAGAAAACTATCAGTTCAAGGATTCAGGACAGATTACTTTTTGTTTGCTTTACATCAAGTGGACATGGGATGGGTAACCTGGAAGCTCTCATATATTAACTATCACTGCTTAGCTTTTTTTTTTTTTAATCACCCAGCAATCAATTTGAAGTAAAATTGTCAGGAGGGGCCCATGGACCTCCTACTCATCTTTTTTTAGCAGCTCTGGGCACATTAAAGTATCCTGGGGCCAGGAAGATAATCTACAAGTACAAAGCACTTGCTTTGTACATGGTTGACTTTGGTTTGATCCCACAATCTCACGGTGCCAGAACACTGCCAGGAGTGATCCTTGAGTACAGAGACAGAAATAAGGCCTGAACACCATCATCAGTTCCCAAAGCCAAAAACCAACAAAATAAAATAATACCACAGATCTGCTTATCTAATGATTAAAGAATCAGCTAATCAATGATAAAAAACAATAAGACAAACTTTATCGATATCTAGTTACCAGATCTGAGGAGTATAGTAAAATTTATATGAACACAAAGACTTTCTTAAATCTCACTGAAAAGCATTAACTCTAAAGAGCTTATTTAATTCCTGTATCATTTAATGAACATGAAATAAGCCCTTTTGTTCATTAAACACAGAAAAGGAGAACATATATTCAATAGTTCTTTGAATTTATGCAAGAATTCTCCTGTCTGCATTGACTACTCAAAGCCCAGAACAGAAATAAATGGAACATTCACTGCCTTAGAGAATACTCAGTAAGAAAAAAATGCTCAACTTCCCAACTGTTCCTTGTAAAGATACCAATCAGCTCCACCTTCAGTTTTTTTTTTTTAATCAAAGTGTCTACGTCAGCTCTCCTGCTATTTTGTAAGATCTTCATGAGCAGAACTATATTTCTACTTTCCTTCTTCCCAGAAGTGGCCAGGGGTGTGGAGTAGACATGCCCAGTGATGCTTGGCCAAGCTGGCTAGAGAGTTAAACACTTTGAGACTGTGGTTATTGAGATACAGCTGTGCTTGGAAACCTACACTCAGGAGACTCGGGAGGACATACAGTGCTGGGAGTGGAAATGGGGCCCCTTGAATGCAAGGTGTAGTAGGACTACATTTTATTATCTAATTAGTATTTTATGCATCTGAAGGGCTTTATGCTTTCAGAGATGCCCTCAGAGGCATGATTTCACTTGGTCTTCAAAAGTTTGTCAATTAGAGCAAGCGATTTCGACTCAGTGAGATTAACAAAGATTATGGGATATGAAAGGAGCATGGTAGTCCAACTCCATATCAGAGTCAGGAATAAAGCACAGCAATCTAGACTTCCCAATCAGACACTTTTTCTCAACACCAACCTATTCCTCCTTCTCCTTACATGACCACTTATTTAGCTGGTGATCAGACAGGTGCCATTATGATAATGTCAGGAGAAATCAAAGAAGCAGAAGTAGAAGGCAGCTAAAAAAGAGAACAAGAGAGGAACACCAACTGATCTTCCACGTTATTTATTTGTTACATTAGCTAAGCTAATGTGAAGAGTTGATTCTCAACTTCCTAAGAAAGTCAGGAAGCTGGAAACATTTTCAGAGGGAAAAAATAGGGATACTTGTGATTCATTAAAAAGATGAAGTGGCTGAGCCATAGAGATAGCACAGCGGTAGGGCACTTGCCTTGCATGCAGCTGACCCAGGACAACCTGGTTCAATTTGTGGCATCCCATATGGTTCCCCATCCTTCCAGGGGGCGATTTCTGAGTGCAGAGCCAGGAGTGACCCCTGAGCTGGGTGTGGCCCAAGAACCAACCAACCAACCAACCAACCAACCAACCAACCAACCAACCAACCAACCAATCAATCAATCAATCAATAAATAAGTAAAAAAAAAAAGAGGTGAATTGGCATTCTGAAAGTATAGTCATTGATGTTGGAGAGTAAGAACTCTCCTAGGTCATCTCTTAATATGTTGGTGTTCAGGCACAAAAACCTAAGCCTATTGGGGATGTTCCTCACAAAAATAATCATCTACTTACCTCATCCCAGAACATAAACCAAGAGAAATTAAATCCTGGCCCAGTTATCAGCAGTGAGTTTAAAGGATAGATGAAAGAAAAGAAAGCCCTAGATGCAGAGGAGTACAGAATTATAAACATCAAGAAAGATGAAAGTGTGTCTTAGACAAGGATCCATTGAGGTTAATTCTCAGTTGGCCATTCCTGTTGCAAGACAGAGTTGTAGAAGAAACATATTAGGGAATGAGAGAAGCAAATGTAGGAAAGGGCAGAAACAACAAAGAGATGATGTTGAAAAAGGTCCAGCCTTACATACCAGCAGCTCCAAAGGACTATTATTACCTTGAACAACAATACCTTGAACAAAAATATGAACTGAACTACTATGTTTTTGTGTGAGTCAAAGAACCAAGGAGGGTGAGCTAGATGAAAGACTCAGAAAATTGCTCCTCAAACTTAGAGAAATATGTATTCCTCACAGGTCTTGTTCAGGGGTGAGTAGCCTTTCATGGGAAAAATTTCATGGGGAAGCCTTTCATGGGTAAACCTGGGGAGTTAATCCTGGGGTTAATGGTCTATGACTTCCTAATTTATAAGACCATACATATAATTTTTTATTCATTTACTTAACTCTAACTTCTTGTGTTTTTCTGTCTCACTCAGAGAATGTTAAAGACTTATAAATCTTCTGCCCTCCTCCCAAATCTTACTTGTATTACTTATGGATGGTAGATACAAAGGTTCCCAAAGCTATTTTCTATAAATAATTCTGTATATTTTTCTGAAAAATTTTAATACTTGCCTCTTTAATATAAAAAATACTTGCAATGCACTGAAGTCATGACAAATATAATCCCAATATCTTATTCTTCCACATATCTTTTTCTTGCCAAGCTCAGATTATTTCATAATATGGTATATCTTTTCCAATCAGCTCATTCATTTGGTCCCTGCCCAATGGAGAATTTCCAGTTTGTCAATGACTCCATTAAAGGAGGTACTCAGAACCACTCAATTCTATGAGTAAGGTGTGATCCAAATGAAGCAGAGGAATACTTATTTTGTCCTAGAGACAATAGTTCAATTTTATAGTCTAAATTGACTTCATCAGGGCTGGAGTGGTGGCACAAGGAGTAAAGCATCTGCCTTGCCCACACTAGCCTAGGACAGACCGTGATTCCATCTCCCATATGGTCCCCCAAGCCAGGAGCGATTTCTGAGCGGATAGCGAGGAGTAACCCTTGAGCGTCACTGGGTGTGGCCCAAAACCAAAAAAAAATTGACTTCATGATTTAAGGAACTCTACTATAGACCTCAAAAGATCAAAGACTTGTTGACTTACAGACAAGCAAACTAAATACTTTTGCATCTGTTATCTTTTCTTCATTCTTAGTTTACTCTAACTTTACAGGTTGATATTTTCAATTTAATGATACTGTATTAGTTTTTCATTTAATTTTGCTCTTTTTCAGGTATACCACTGTACAAATTTGAAATGATATTTTTGGATACTAATATTTTTTACTCACTGCATATACAGTTATTTTTGTTGTTGTTGTTTGTTTGTTTTTTGTTTGTTTGTTTGGTTATTTTGAGGCCACATTGCCGGCTGTGCTCAGGGCTTATTTCTAGCTCTGTGATTACGGATCACTCATGGCAAGACTTAGAAAACCACATATAGTGCCAAGAATCAAACCCAGGACAACTGTGTGCAAAGAAAACACCTTCACACTTACTATACTCTAATCACATCGATATTCTGCTAAAATATTGAGGAAAACAAGAACAAAGGCATAAATAAAGCAAGAGGTTGTATTATTTTTCTTCAGGGAAAGGCACCTACAACTTGTAGTAATCAGGGCTAACACCTAGTTCTGTGCTCAGAATTTACTCCTAGTAGTGCTTGGGGTACCATATGTAATAGTGGAGATCAAATGTAGGCAAGTGCCCTATGTCTGTATTATCTCTCCAATGCTGAGGTAGGTCTTAAAAAATAACTCCAATAGAGACTAGATATGTAGCTCCATGCTACAACATACTCCTTGTATGTACAAGGCCCTGTGATATCCCTGACAAGACAATTGACCTTAGAATCATATAATAAACCAAGAAAAGTAGCGAATTGCAGATATGGAAACTTTAGAAATAATAGAAGAAATTATAACATTGTGGTGAGCCCAATAGTTCTCATTTTTAAAGGATTAAGAAAAGAATATTTTTTGCTTAAAATATGAATTATCAAAAGTGAAATAACAGATATACTGAATTGACTGATTAGACAACAAACAGACAATTAAAATTTTAAATAGGGGGACAGAGAGATAGCAAAGCATTAGGGCATTTGCCTCGCATGCAGCCAAACTGGGAGGGACCCAGTTCAATTCCCAGCATCCCATATGGTCCCCAGCTTGCCAGGGTGATGTCTAAGTGCAGGAGTAACCCCTGAGTACTGCTGGGTGTGGCCCCCAAACCAATCAATCAATCAATAAAGTTTATTTTTTATATTAATAATTTTTTTTTAATTTTTTTTTTATTTAAACACCTTGATTACATACATGATTGTGTTTGGGTTTCAGTCATAAAAGGAACACCACCCATCACCAGTGCAACATTCCCATCACCCAAGTCCCAAATCACCCTCCTCCCCACCCAACCCCCGCCTGTACCCTAAACAGGCTCTACATTTCCCTCATACATTCTCAATATTAGGACAGTTCAAAATGTAGTTATTTCTCCAACTAAACTCATCACTCTTTGTGGTGAGCTTCCTGAGGTGAGCCGGAACTTCCAGCTCTTTTCTCTTTTGTGTCTGAAAATTATCATTACAAGGGTGTCTTTCATTTTTCTTAAAACCCATAGATGAGTGAGACCATTCTGCGTTTTTCTCTCTCTCTCTGACTTATTTCACTCAGCATAATAGATTCCATGTACATCCATGTATAGGAAAATTTCATGACTTCATCTCTCCTGAGAGCTGCATAATATTCCATTGTGTATATGTACCACAGTTTCTTTAGCCATTCATCTGTTGAAGGGCATCTTGGTTGTTTCCAGAGTCTTGCTATGGTAAATAGAGCTGCAATGAATATAGGTGTAAGGAAGGGGTTTTTGTATTGTATTTTTGTGTTCCTAGGGTATATTCCTAGGAGTGGTATAGCTGGATCGTATGGGAGCTCGATTTCCAGTTTTTGGAGGAATCTCCATATCGCTTTCCATAAAGGTTGAACTAGACAGCATTCCCACCAGCAGTGGATAAGAGTTCCTTTCTCTCCACATCCCCGCCAACACTGTTTATTCTCATTCTTTGTGATGTGTGCCATTCTCTGGGGTGTGAGGTGGTATCTCATCGTTGTTTTGATTTGCATCTCCCTGATGATTAGTGATGTGGAACATTTTTTCATGTGTCTTTTGGCCATGCGTATTTCTTCTTTGTCAAAGTGTCTGTTCATTTCTTCTCCCCATTTTTTGATGGGGTTAGATGTTTTTTTCTTGTAAAGTTCTGTCAGTGCCTTGTATATTTTGGAGATTAGCCCCTTATCTGATGGGTATTGGGTGAATAGTTTCTCCCACTCAGTGGGTGGCTCTTGTATCCTGGGCACTATTTCCTTTGAGGTGCAGAAGCTTCTCAGCTTAATATATTCCCATCTGTTAATCTCTGCTTTCACTTGCTTGGAGAGTGCAGTTTCCTTTTTGAAGATGCCTGTAATGTCCTGGAGTGTTTTGCCTATGTGCTGTTCTATATATCTTATGGTTTTGGGGCTGATATCGAGGTCTTTAATCCATTTGGATTTTACCTTTGTACATGATGTTAGCTGGGGGTCTAAGTTTAATTTTTTGCAAGTGGCTATCCAATTGTGCCAACACCACTTGTTGAAGAGGCTTTCCCTGCTCCATTTAGGATTTCCTGCTCCTTTATCAAAAATTAGATGGTTGTATCTCTGGGGAACATTTTCTGAGTATTCAAGCCTATTCCACTGATCTGAGGACCTATCCTTATTCCAATACCATGCTGTTTTGATAACTGTTGCTTTGTAGTACAGTTTAAAGTTGGGAAAAGTAATTCCTCCCATATTCTTTTTCCCAATGATTGCTTTAGCTATTCGAGGGTGTTTATTGTTCCAAATGAATTTCAAAAGTGTCTGATCCACTTCTTTGAAGAATGTCATGGGTATCTTTAGAGGGATGGCATTAAATCTGTATAATGCCTTGGGGAGTATTGACATTTTGATGATGTTAATCCTGCCAATCCATGAGCAGGGTATGTGTTTCCATTTCCGTGTGTCCTCTCTTATTTCTTGGAGCAGAGTTTTATAGTTTTCTTTGTATAGGTCCTTCACATATTTAGTCAAGTTGATTCCAAGATATTTGAGTTTGTGTGGTACTATTGTGAATGGGGTTGTTTTCTTAATGTCCATTTCTTCTTTATTACTGTTGGTGTATAGAAAGGCCATTGATTTTTGTGTGTTAATTTTGTAGCCTGCCACCTTGCTATATGAGTCTATTGTTTCTAGAAGCTTTTTGATAGAGTCTTTAGGGTTTTCTAAGTAGAGTATCATGTCATCTGCAAACAGTGAGAGCTTGACTTCTTCCTTTCCTATCTGGATTCCCTTGATATCCTTTTCTTGCCTAATCGCTATAGCAAGTACTTCCAGTGCTATGTTGAATAGGAGTGGTGAGAGAGGACAGCCTTGTCTTGTGCCAGAATTTAGAGGGAAGGCTTTCAGTTTTTCTCCATTGAGGATAATATTTGCCACTGGCTTGTGGTAGATGGCCTTCACTATATTGAGAAAGGTTCCCTCCATTCCCATCTTGCTGAGAGTTTTGATCAAGAATGGGTGTTGGACCTTATCAAATGCTTTCTCTGCATCTATTGATATGATCATGTGGTTTTTATTTTTCTTGTTATTGATGTTGTGTATTATGTTGATAGATTTACGGATGTTAAACCAGCCTTGCATTCCTGGGATGAAACCTACTTGATCGTAGTGGATGATCTTCTTAATGAGGCATTGAATCCTATTTGCCAGGATTTTGTTGAGGATCTTTGCATCTGCATTCATCAGTGATATTGGTCTGTAATTTTCTTTTTTGGTAGCGTCTCTGTCTGGTTTAGGTATCAAGGTGATGTTGGCTTCATAAAAGCTATTTGGAAGTGTTTCTGTTTGTTCAATTTCATGAAAGAGTCTTGCCAAGATTGGCAGTAGTTCCTCTTGGAAAGTTTGATAGAATTCATTAGTGAATCCATCTGGACCTGGGCTTTTGTTTTTCGGCAGACATTTGATTACTGTTTTAATTTCATCAATGGTGATGGGGGTGTTTAGATATGCTACATCCTCTTCCTTCAACCGTGGAAGATTATAAGAGTCCAAGAATTTATCCATTTCTTCCAGGTTCTCATTTTTAGTGGCGTAGAGTTTTTCAAAGTAGTTTCTGATTACCCTTTGAATCTCTGTCATATCAGTAGTGATCTCTCCTTTTTCATTCCTGATACGAGTTATCAAGTTTCTCTCTCTCTCTTTCTTTGTTAGGTTTGCCAGTGGTCTATCAATCTTGTTTATTTTTTCAAAGAACCAACTTCTGCTTTCGTTGATCTTTCGGATCGTTTTTTGAGTTTCCACTTCGTTGATTTCTGCTCTCAGCTTTGTTATTTCCTTCTGTCTTCCTGTTCTTGGGTCCTTTTGTTGAGCATTTTCTAGTTCTATTAGCTGTGTCATTAAGCTACTCAGGTAAGCTCCTTCTTCCTTCCTGATGTGTGCTTGCAAAGCTATAAATTTTCCTCTCAGTACTGCTTTTGCTGTGTCCCATAAGTTCTGAGAGTTTGTGTCTTTATTGTCATTTGTTTCCAGGAACCTTTTTATTTCCTCCTTGATTTCATCTCGGACCCACTGGTTATTGAGCATGAGGCTGTTTAACTTCCAGGTGTTAAAGTGTTTCTTCTGAGTCCCTTTGGAGTTCACAAATAATTTCAGAGCCTTGTGGTCAGCGAAGGTAGTCTGCAAAATTTCTATCCTCTTGATCTTATGGAGGTATGTTTTATGTGCCAGCATGTAGTCTATCCTGGAGAATGTCCCATGTACATTGGAGAAGAATGTGTATCCAGGTTTCTGGGGATGGAGTGTCCTATATATATCCACTAGGCCTCTTTCTTCCATTTCTCTCCTCAGGTCTAGTATATTCTTGTTGGGTTTCAGTCTGGTTGACCTGTCCAGTGTTGACAAAGCCGTGTTTAGGTCCCCCACAATTATTGTGTTGTTGTTGATATTATTTTTCAGATTTGTCAACAGTTGTATTAAATATTTTGCTGGCCCCTCATTCGGTGCATATATGTTTAGGAGAGTGAATTCTTCCTGCTCTATGTACCCCTTGATTAATATAAAATGTCCGTCTTTGTCCCTTACAACCTTCCTGAGTATAAAGTTTGCATTATCTGATATTAGTATGGCCACTCCAGCTTTTTTATGGGTGTTGTTTGCTTGGATAACTTTTCTCCAGCCTTTTATTTTGAGTCTATGTTTGTTCTGACTATTCAGGTGCGTTTCTTGTAGGCAGCAGAAGGTTGGATTGAGTTTTTTGATCCATTTAGCCACTCTGTGTCTCTTAACTGGTGCATTTAGTCCATTGACGTTGAGAGAAAGAATTGTCCTGGGATTTAACGCCATCTTTATTTCAAAATTTGGTGTGTCTTTTGGGTAGTCTTGTCTTAGATTAGGTCTTTCAGTTTTTCTCTTAAGACTGGTTTTGTGTCTGTGAAGTTTCTGAGCTGTTTTTTGTCTGTGAAACCATGTATTCTTCCATCAAACCGGAAAGTGAGTTTTGCTGGGTATAGTATTCTGGGTGAAGCATTCATTTCATTCAGTCTTGTCACAATATCCCACCACTGCTTTCTGGCATTGAGCGTTTCTGGTGACAGGTCTGCTGTAAATCTCAGGGAAGCTTGCTTGAACATGATTTCCCCTTTTGATCTTGCTGTTTTCAGAATTCTGTCTCTATCTGTGGGATTTGTCATTGTGACTAGGATGTGTCTTGGGGTGGTTTTTCTGGGGTCTCTTTTGGTTGGTACTCTTCGGGCATGCAGGATTTGATCACATATATTCTTTAGCTCTGGAAGTTTCTCTTTAATGATGTTCTTGACCATTGATTCTTCCTGGAAATTTTCTTCCTGGGTCTCTGGGACTCCAATGATTCTTAAGTTGTTTCTGTTGATCTTATCATAGACTTCTATTTTCGTCTGTTCCCATTCTTTGACTAATTTTTCCATTGTCTGCTCATTTGCTTTAAGTTTTTTGTCCAATCTCTCCTGCTGTATGGAATTGTTATGTATCTCATCTTCCACAGCACCAAGTCTATTCTCAGCTTCTGATACCCTGTCCCAGAGCTTATCCATTTTGTCATTCACTTCGTTTACTGAGTTTTTCAGGCCTGTTAGTTGACATGTTATTTCAGTTTGGAGTTTTGTCATTTCTGCCTTCATATTTTCTTGGTTCTTATTAGTGTTCTGTTCAACTCGATCCATGGTTTCTTGGAGTCTGTTGAGCACCTTCCATATTGCTAGTCTAAAGTCCTTATCTGAGAGGTTGATTAGTTGTTCAGTCATTATCTGGTCCTCAGAATTGTCATCTTCATTCTCTATGTCTGATGCTGGCCTGCGCTGTTTCCCCATTGTCACATTTGTATTGTGGGTTTTTCTACGTGTTGTAGTGGTATTCATTGTCTATATGATGTAGGCAGCACACTCCTCTGGCTCCTCCCTTTCTGGATGGGCTGACTTGCCTCTAAGGGAGGGGAGTCCTCCGTGGATGAAGCCTCACACTGGGTCAAATCTTAGGCCCGAGCATGTAACAGAGAAGACAGTCCAGAGAGAAATGTTTGCTTCTGTGATATAGCGCCGTTCTTAGTGTGATTTTTCCTTCTTGTTGCAATGGAGTTCTTTCCTTAGAAAGAGTGCACGGCCGCGTAGCGAAGCGGAGCGGCCGTGCTCCTCTGAGCCTCTTTTTGCCCCACTCGCAAGAGTTTCACGCAAGAGGACAGTAGACAGACATAGACAGGTCACACTCACAGTCTTTCACAGCTGAGCCCCACTGGGCCGGTGTACTTTCGCGGATTTTCCCCGCCTGGTGTCACACACAGGGAGCCAGCTTTTGCAAAGGATAGCCGGTTTTTATGCTCTGAAGTCCCTCCCTGAAAATGGCGTCTGGGCGAGCGAGGTTTCTGGAGGCTCTTTTTGCCCCACTCGCAAGAGTTTCACGCAAGAGGACAGTAGACAGACATAGACAGGTCACACTCACAGTCTTTCACAGCTGAGCCCCACTGGGCCGGTGTACTTTCGCGGATTTTCCCCGCCTGGTGTCACACACAGGGAGCCAGCTTTTGCAAAGGATAGCCGGCTTTTATGCTCTGAAGTCCCTCCCTGAAAATGGCGTCTGGGCAAGCGAGGTTTCTGGAGGCTCTTTTTGCCCCACTCGCAAGAGTTTCACGCAAGAGGACAGTAGACAGACATAGACAGGTCACACTCACAGTCTTTCACAGCTGAGCCCCACTGGGCCGGTGTACTTTCGCGGATTTTCCCCGCCTGGTGTCACACACAGGGAGCCAGCTTTTGCTATATTAATAATTTTTATTTTCACCGAAGTGGTTTAAAATCACTCACAGTAGTTAAAAAATAAAAATTTAAAATTTAAAGGCTTTATAAGCATTCTCTGCCTCAAAAAGTGCATACAACATTCCATACAACATGCATACAACATACCATAGACACTTTCAAGATTTAAAGGAAATTTATATCATATAGTCAAGCCAAAAATAATCCCCAAAGAGAATAAGACCATTCTAAATATTACATGAAGTTAATGTAATTTTAGTGTAAAAATAAAGTACTATAAAAATCAAGGCACATACCAAATCATTAGGAAAACTGATGCAATAATCTGACCCAAATGACTACATCAGCAACTCAAGAAAACCTTTTGTCCTGATCAAATAGGCATTTCTCAAGAATAAAAGAGATAATATAATATTAAGAAATACACGATATGAAATGCCATTTGAGTAGATCAAAGGTAAAACTTACATAATTATGATATTCTGTATTAAGTCTGAGGCACTGCAAGCAATTCTCATTTGAGACAATGGAGCCTTACAAAATATTTATATTGCTTTCTTCATAATGCAGTATAACAAACTGAAATTGTTACAGAGAGACAATATGAAGAGTATGTTGAGGTAGGGTAAAGTTCTAGTTTAAGTGGCTTACTCAGGTTCAGTTCAATCTCCTAGAATTCCAGATACAGTCCCTCTGGGCACCTACAGGGGTGGGCCCTTGAGGGTCCATTAATTTGCTCAGGGGACCATGTGTGGTATTTGGAATTAAGCCAGGGTTAGCCATATGCAAGCTGAAGTAGACAAAAGAACGTCCTCTCTCAGTGGGAACTCTTAAGCCAGAAACAAGTCCTGACTACTGCGAGGTGTGTCCCAGAAACCAAAAAAAGCAGAAGTGAACTGTAAAAGGCAAATAAATTTCAGTGTTGTAGAGTTCTAAATGGGAAAAGTGTAATAAATCTGGACATAAACCCTGTGCTCTGGTTTCCATGGTAGGTTCCCTTTAAAGGAATAATCTACCAGAATAAGCACAAGATAGATGATAACTTTTCAAAATTAATTTTTAACTTAAAAAGGTTCTAAGCATTAGGTATACAATAAAATTTCTTTTAATATGATTAGAAAAGCCTTTCAATGAAACAGATCTTGAAGTTTGAAATAAGCTAAGAACAGAACAATATTAAGTAATTTTTAGACTTGCTCTGAAAATTTTCACCAATACTATAAGGCATAAAGAGGAGTACAATCTCTGGAAAGGTAATATAATCATTGTCTTGGTATAAGCTGATTATTTCCCACAAAACCTCTGAAAATTAAGTAGAAAATTGGTAACGAAGAAATATTACTATTTTAAAGCCTTTATATACTAATAGCCACCAATTATAAAACAATTAAGAAATGTTAATATAGTTATTTTTTAATTTAGGATGGAGGGTTTGGATCACCACCAGAAGTTTCTGGGGTTACTCTGGGCTCTGTGCCTAGGGAACCATAGGAATCAAATTGAGATGGCCATATCAAGGTAAATACCTTAACCCATGAACCATTTCTCTGGTCCAAAATCTGAATATAATTTAAGTTTAAAATACATAACTCTTAAAAATGTACAAGACTTATATGAAGAAACAATTTTTGCCACATAAGAATTTAAAAAGTAGAAATATAGGTAGACAGAAAATTGTAAAGATATAAGTGCTCTCAAAATAATTCAGTTTACATATGATTCTGTGCAAAAATATTAGGAATTTTGTCTTTCTTTTTTTAAGGGGAGTCACACCCAGCAACAATGTTTAGGAATTAATTGTAGTTCTCCACCCAGGAATCTCTCCTGGTGGTACTCAAAGAATCATATGGGATGTGAAGGATTGAACTTGGGTTGACCAGGTCAAAGGCAAGCCCCTTACTTGCTGTATTGTCACTGTGGTGCTGAGGAATTTTTAAATCTAAAAATCAAACTCTAAAATTTACCTTAAAAAATCCTCAAAGAATAAATAAAAATGGCTAAAAGGCACATGAAAAATGTTTACATCATTAATCATCAGGGATATCCAAATAAAAACAACAATGAGTTATCATATCACAGAGACTGGCATACATCACAAAGAACAAGAACAGCCAGTGCTGGCATGGATGTGGCAAGAAAGGAACTCTCGTTCACTGCAGGTGGGAATGCTGTCTAGTCCAACCTTTTTAGAAAACAATATAAAGATTCCTCAGAAAACTGGAAATTGAGCTCCCTTTTGTTCCTGCAATACCACTACTAGAGATATACCCTAGAATCACAAATAACACAATATAAAAATGCTCTCTGTACTCCTATTTTTATTGAAGCACTGTTTACAATAGCCAGAATCTGGAAACAAACCAGATGCCTGACAACAGATGAGTGGTTAAAGTAACTGGTACATTTATACAATGGAATACTAAGAGCTGTTAGAGAAAAATAAAGTCACGGAATTTTACTATACATAGATGGGCACGGAGACTATTCTACTGAGTGAAATGAGTCAGAGAAAGAGAGGCAGATACAGAATAGTCTCACTCATCTGTGGGATTTAAGAGAAATGACAGTATGGTAATACTACCCAGAGAAAATAAAGATGATGGCCAGAAAGACCAGCCCACAGTATGAAACTTACCACAAAGAACGGTGAGCAAAGTTAGATAAATAACTGCACCAGCAACTACCGTAACAAATATAGTGGGAGAGAGAAATAGAATGCATCCCTTGAAGACAAGTGAGGGAAGAGGGAAATAGGGGAACACTGATGACGGGAAAGTTACATTGGTAAAGGGTGGTGTACGTTCAATGATGAAAACCCAACTACAAACATTTTTGTAACCATGGTGCTTAAATAAAGAAATTATTATTACTAATAACAAAATAATTCTTAGATGATAATTACCAAAATTATTCCAAATACAAACTAATATACTGTCAGGATTTATCATAACAGAAATGGAAGTGTGCAGCACAATTTAAAATGTGCTATATAAAACATATAATTCTAGAACTATAATAGTACATAGTTCTCCTAGAAGAATCAACAGATGGTTAAAGAATTAGAGCCCAGATATGGACGCATATATACACATTTAATTCAAGACCAATTTAGTCTCAATTTAACAACAAGAAAGGCAGGATTATTAGTCTTACAAGAAAATAAAGACCTTCCCTTTGGTGCACCATCTTAGAGAGAAATGAGTGAGAGGACATATTATAAATCGACTCAGTTTCTAAAAGGACACACCCAGAAGCCAGAATCATTCCCTATACTGCTCTGGCTAATTCCTTCTCTGTTATTTCTACTCTGGCTTCTTCCCACTCAGTACTGCCAATCTCCACTTGCCTCCCACTCAAAGTCTGGCCACACAAACAATCCCAGCACAGGAAAAGGTCTGCAGGGAGGTCAGAATGCTGGGTGGTAGTAGAAAGAACGATGTAGAGTTTCTAAAGAAATGCTCTGTGTCTCTGCTCAATTATCATTGCATAGCACAATCCCTATTAGAAAGACCATTCTCATAAAAAATTTTGACATCTCCTGAAAAGTCTACTGCAACAGTGATATCAGAAATTTATTTTGACAGCATAATCCAAGGAGCTCTACTAAAACTACTTAAATTCAGTCTCTTGATAAGATTCTGCAAATATGTATTGAGTGCCCTCTAGGGTTCTGGCAAATATAATGAGGCTATGGGTGATTGAATCATGATCATCATAGGAGTAAATAGCTTATAGTTTAATTTTGTGCTTATGTCACATTAAATGGCAAAGAGATTTTACCATTTGAGTCAGGTAAGGCTCTAAAGATGATAAATTCCATGTTATTTATATGGGTTTTATAAAGGAAAAAGTAAAATGAGTTCAAGAGACTGAAGAATCAACAACATAACATAAGCAGCAGGGAGAGAACAGAGAGGCAGGACCTAAAGTCAAAGGATTTTAGGTTTTTGCAAGAGTGGGGTTACTTTGGGTCACAACCTGCAGTACTCAGGAACTATTCCTACTCTATATTCAAGGATCAATTTCTAGTATGCTCAGAGGGCCATGTGTGATTCTGGGGATCAAAATAGGTTAGTCACATGCAAAGTGACTTCTGTACTATTTCCAGTCTCTAAAAGCTGAAGTAGACAAAGGAACATCCTCCTTTACTCTCCAACTGGAGTGAAACCTGGTTAAAACAGTTTGGACTTCTGACTCCTGAACTGTGAGATGATAAATTTGTGTTGGTTTAACCTGCTAAATTGGGGGTCATTTGTTACAACAACAAAACACAAAAGAGTACCGTGGGAGTAAATGAAACCTAGAGTCTCTTCCCATGAAGCCTTGCTGAACATTTACCACCATTAAAGCTTTTTTAATTTTGCTAAATTGTCCATAGTATGTTACAGTGAATACTAATCCTACAAGCTGTCCACATTTTAAAGGGTCCTCTGATCATACCTATAATAGCCTTTTTGTAAATTCATATTTTAGCATATTAAAGACAGAATATTCAATGTTTGCCTTATTTAATCCAGAATTCTTTTAATTTATTTGCTCTTAGACACTTTTTATATAAATATAATTAAAAGCAAAAATTACTGTCCTTTATAGCTACTATGAGCCATCACCTAGGCTGCTACTTAGATATTATCACTATGAAGCTATTTTTTTAAACTATGATAAGCTATTTTTGTTTATTGCTACTGGACAAAAATTTTTTAGTTTTAGTTTTTAGTGTTTTTAGTTATCCTCAGGTCATATTTAAAAAATGTAACAACAGGTTGAGAGCCACAAGGAAGCCAGGTGTATTTTGTGGAGGGTGAAGAGTTTGGAGACATACCTGCAGGAACTCTTCCTGGATCTGTGCACAAGACTGACACTGGTAAGGCTAGGGGGAAAAAAAACCACTTGTTCAGGGTGTCAGGAACCAACAGGGGTTGGTTGTATGTAATGCATGTACTTTGCCAGGAGCACATAAAAAACAGGTGCATTACTATGTCTCTGGCCCCTCTACTCCAGGTGTGTTTCTTTAACAAGTCTGTAGTATCTTTTTTGAAGAATTTTTGAAGAATCTCGAATAAATGGATGAGATATACATCCTTGCCAAAGAAAAATGGTATTTTAGGAAGGCAGGAGATTGTGAACTAAATAGTTAAATTTAGTTAAATATTAAGTGATTACACACTAAGTTCCAGGCTACTTTTTTGGAAAGTTCTCTTTCATTAAACTAGTTGGTTTCTTTCTTCATTGTCAGGGTCCTCTTCTAGGCCCTTTATACCATTCCCCATACCTCTGCCTTTCACATAAGTCTGATGTCCAGTTAGTATTTTTTGACTTATGAAATAGCTGAATTGTTCAACTGCACTTTTTTTCATTGCTACACCAGGTAACAACATTACAGAGTATTAATCACATCTGTGTTTTCTCAAAAGGAACCTCAGTAGCAGCTACAGATGGCTGACAACATGATTCTCCTTGCAAAGTATTTTTACAACCTTCCACCCTCTTATGATCACAGGGAGCACAATTATGCAAATATTGTCCCTTTATTTAAAAGAAGCCAAAATTTAAAGAGAACTGGATGAAAACTTAAAAACATATATTTTAATTACAAAATTATACCTTGGTCTCTCTTACTTTTCAACTAAAGTTGGTGGAATTTCAAAAAACTATGCATAAAGATTTTAGGCTTAGTTATGAAACAATATATTTTAATAAATGTTACGAATGATATAACATGGCCATAATTAAGAAAAAACCCTATCAACTACTTTTTTGGGGGGCACACCAGTTTGACGATCAGGGGTTACTCCTGACGATGCGGCTCAGATATCGTCCCTGGCTTGAGGGGACCATATGGTATGCTGGGGATCAAACCGCGGTCCATCCTAGGCTAGTGTAGGCAAGAGAGATGCCTTACCTCTAGCTTCACCTCTCCGGCCCCCTATCAACTTTTTTAATGTACTATTGAATATTCAATACAATCCACTATTCTGTAACAATTAACTAGATTTAGCCATTTAAAAAATTCAACTGTGGCTGGAGTGATAGTACAGAAGATAAGATGCCTACCTTGCAGGTAGCCGATCAGATTTAAGTCCCTGGCACTTCACATGGTCCTTCAAGGACTGCTTAAGCACAAACCCTGAGTACTATGGTGTCTGACCTCAAACACCTCCTCTCACAAATTTTTTTCAATGCCTGACCTTAAAAACATTCTCAACAACTCAAACTAGTTTGATCTGCAGTAAGCTTTCTTAGGTCACACCCTTTTTTACAATAAACAGGAAGATTTTATCCAAGAAGAATGCTTTTTGTTTTGTTCTATCCTGTAAATATATTGATTCTAAGGCCAATTACTAGCTGTCAGGTTTTAGTTTTATAAATTTTGAGTTTGCCATTTTTACTTTTTGAATTTGTTTTTGTTTTTGGGCTACACCCAGTGACACTCAGGATCTACTCCTGGCTACACACTCAGAAATTGCTTCTGACGTCGGGGACCATATGGAATGCTGGGGGATTTAACCACAGTCCATCCTAGGTTAATGCTTGTGTCACTGCTCTGGCTCCCATTTTTACTTCTTTTTTTTGGGGGGGGGGTTGGGCCACACCCGTTTGACGCTCAGGGGTTACTCCTGGCTATGCACTCAGAAATCGCCCCTGGCTTGGGGGGACCATATGGGACTCCGAGGGATCGAACCGTGGTCGCGATCTTTCCTTGGCTAGTGCTTGCAAGGCAGACACCTTACCTCTAGCGCCACCTTCCCGGCCCCCATTTTTACTTCTTATGCAGAAATTTTATTTCTACTTCAGATAAGTAGTAATACTAGGACTCTCTTCTTCAGAAAAAATCATGATAGCCATCCTTACTGTAAATTAAAGTTTTATATACCAAAATTCTGAAGATATAGTTCTGTAGGGAAAGGTATGAACATAGATTGGGAAATAAAACAATACTAAAATCAAGAGAACAAAGAGATTTCAATCATTTTTATGCTTAGAACTTGTCAGAGATCAATGCTCTACAAGTAGATACAGAAGGAAGGATTCCTAATCCAGTGATCATCCAGTGATTTTCAACAACTAAAAGACAAGTAGTTACTTCTTACTGACCAATAGATAGCGATGATTTGCATGGGATAAGAATATTTGTCATTCAGATTATATCATTCAATAAGCATTAGGGTTCTAGTTCTTCTATATAAATACCTACAACTGGGTGGACAGGAGAAATTCCCTAGTGAGTTTATCAGAGCTGGTAGAAGTTATTAAAAAATTGGTCATATTAATAGAAATTCTGAAACCAATTGCATTTGTTCTTTAAAAGAAGGAGCAGGAACGAGCATATGAAAAATAGGAGCCTTCCTTATTTTGACAGAGTTGAACTCTTATTCTTGTAGTTGTTACATGGAGTTTACAAATATCCCAATATCTCTCCTTCTGTAGGTTCCTTTTTTATTAGAACTTTTGATAACTGTTTCCTGGCACTGAAAGTGACCTGACTTAATCACCTTGCCTTTCACCTATTTCTGTTTTATTTGGGTTGACTGAATGATTTACTAGCTTGATACTCTTCAAGTTGATACTTCAACTGAATCTTCAGTGAAACTTCACCCAACAAGCAGGTGGATGTAGTTTCCCCTGTGGCACTCTGACTGGGATCTAGAGGGGACTCAGTAGATTTTCTTTTGGCCCTAAATCATGAGACATACAAAAAATTATAGTCCTACCAGACATCAAATCTTCATTAGAAAAAGTTATTGCTTAATGCTGAGTGAGGCAGTACTAACAAAGAGGTTAACCAGAATAAAGTCACAATATTAATATTATTATTTACGTAAATAACTATATGTACAATAGCTATAAAACACAATAGGTAAAATATGCAGTTAAGGACTTTCCCTCTTTTATTTGATAAGACTAAAAAATAGCCTTCACATTTGGTTTTTTGTTAAAATAGACTTTTTTGGAGCTGGTGCTATAGTATAAAGCAGGTATGGCATTTGCCTTGCTTGCAGCCAACCTGGGTACAAAGACCAGCATCCCATTATGGTCCCCTAAGCAACACCAGGCTTGCTTGAATCACAACCTGGGAGTTCATTCTGAGTGTACAGCCAGGAGTAACCCCCGAGCATCATCAGGTATGGTTTACTCTCCCCTATAAAATAGACTTTTTTATTTCTCATTTTTCTTGAGCCACAACCTGGAAGTTCATTCCTTTGCCTGACACAGAACTGAGCACCTTTCATACAATTATAAATTTTAAAAAATATTAGTCTTTCAAAGTTTTCAACAAAGTTAGGTTGTTTGATTAAATAATTATTAAAATGGACAAAAGTCAACAAGTTCTGAATAGAAAATCAAATATTTGAGTATAAAGAAAGAACTGCAGCTGGATTTGGGGAAGGAGGGAGAAGGCTAGCTAGCAGAAAAAGGTAAAGGACAATGTGCTACTAATTACATACAAATGATGGGGTGCTAAGAATTGTTCAGTAGTGAAGCACCTGCCTTGCAAACTTCAAGCTGTATGTTTAGTCTCTAGCACTACTTCACAGCTGAATATCATTCTAATACCATGCCATTTGTGATTCTTGGTCTACAAAAAACTACAATATCCGAAGCACTCAATCCCTGAAAAATATCACAATCCAAAGTGTGAACAACTAATTGCTAGCCATAGAAGCACAGAAAAAAACGGCAAGGGAAAAAATAAATAGTGCATTTAATAAAATTAATGGCAGAGAAACCCCATCCAAAACAAGCCAGGGAGTAGTAAACTAAGTAGCAAACAAACCACCCAAAATAAGGTAAGAACAAGGGTAAGAAAGAAGGAAGACAAAGCAGAAATGACTTGAGATTGAAGGTGGAGATAGGCTTCTAAATTTAATGGAGTTAGAAAATTGAGGTGAGATTGGCTAGAGGGTTTAAATAAACTCTCATTGTAAAGATAATGAATAAAAGTAAAAAAAAAAGGGGGGGGGAGGAAGGAACCAAAGGTTCTATAGAAATGACCTCAAATTCTTCAATGCAAGTCACTTCCAAGCAAATTTCATAGAAGCATGGTGAATATTATATGCCATTATAAAGGAGTTTTCTTATTTTAATCCTAATCCCAGTTATTTTTATGGGTTCCCACATACATGACCTGCTTCTCTATTGCATTAAAATTCAGTATGCTACAACTGTGTCATACCAAGCATTCTCAGGAACATGCTTACAACTGATAGACAGAAAAGGACTTTTTTGTCAAAAAATTCCCAGGACCAAGTAATCCATGGTAGAGGAAATGGCTGGAGAAAAGATTTTAGTACTATATTTTAGCTCAGCAGGGAAAGGAGCTCAATTGTCTTCCCTTATTATTAATAGACCAACATTTAGTCCAACAGCTTCAATGGCAGTGAATTTTTTTTTACTTTCTCTCCGAAAAACTGAAAGCAGGTTAATGGTTCTCTGCAAAATGCTTGTCTACACATTCTGAGACTATTTGCATTCGGTTTAAAGATATAAGTGACAATTTTTCAAAATAGGCCAACCACTTTAAAGAACAGAATATCTTAACTCAAAAGGAGGTAACACACTGGTGCTACTTTCTGCATAAATGCTAGTTTTGTAATAATGAAAGGAAAGAGAAGATTAGCTTTGTAAGACATTAAGGCAGAGAAGAGGGCCTTGAGAACTTTGGTAGTGATGATGGAAGAGTAACTTGGTTCTATCAAGAATAGAAACATTAACACTATTGTAAATCATAGTTATCCCAATAATAACATCAACTAATAAATGTACTAACAGGACTTTCAGGTTCTTATTGGGATAAATTGTTTTGATTTCAAAGATATAACCATAGAAATATGACTAAGATTATCAGATGTCCAAGTATTCACATGGCTATCAAAATTAAAAGAGCATCTTCAGTTGTTGTCTGTATCTCACAGTGATTCAATGAAAAGAAATTAGAAGTGCAAAGAGAGGGAGAGGTGAGGTGGGGGAAAAGGAAGGAGGGAAGACAATTAACTTAAAGAGAAGCTGGGAGAAAAAGAAGAAAGGAGACAACTAGAGGACAGGAAAGAAGGATGTTAAAGGAGGTTAAAAAGGAGGGAGAAAGGTAAATTAGAAAGAAAAGAAAATTAGACTTCTGAAACCAAAGCAATAGTTTAGCAGTTTGTCATGCACATGGCTGTCCTGGGTTTGATTCTCAGCATCCTATATGAACTCCAAAGCCCATCAGGATTAACCCCTGAGCATTACTAGGTATGACCCCAAGCACGCCCCCCAAAAGAAAAATAGACATTTTTGAATTAAAGATCACAAATTAATAATTTTATATTTTTGCATGTTCAATAAAAACATTATTTTTTTAAGAAATAAAACTTTTATGGATATAATTATTGCAGTAGTTCTGGATAAAATAGTAACTGAACACTCAAAAGGAGATTCCTCCTTGAGAAATTTTCAGTTTACACATGGACACACCCTCCTAGAGCTGATTTTCCCCAAATTTACTTGTTCCTGAACTTCAGTTGTGAATTTCAATGTCTTAAAGATACTTAATCACTCCAAAATGGCATTTTCTTCCACTTGGTGTATTTGTGTACATATTATACATTTTTTCTATAGCGTTTTTTACTTTTTACTCTTAAAGTGCACCACTTTATGAGGAGAGATAGTATAGGAGGTAGGGAGTTTCCTTGCATGCAGCTGACCTGGGTACATCCCTGGCATTGCATATGGTCCTCAGAGTACCATCAGAAATAACGAGTGCAGAGATAGGAGTTACCATTTAGTGTCTCAGGGTATGTCCATCTCCTATAACCCCCAAAAGGTGTACTACTAGATTTTTATCTCTGAACCTTTTCGATCTTGAATCATGATAACCCAGATAACCTGACTCTAGTTTTCCTAAAAACTCAAAGATATGTGTTATGTAAAGATGAGCTTCATCTGTTCCTACAAATTAAACTGGCTATTACAAAGAGGTAGGTTAATGAAATATGGGGATTAAGAAAAATAAGTACCCAATTTATAGCAGGCTCAGACTACTATATTTTCTATATTTTTTCAGCTATATATATATATATATAAATGTTTTCTTCCTTCCTTCCTTCCTTCCTTCCTTCCTTCCTTCCTTCCTTCCTTCCTTCCTTCCTTCCTTCCTTCCTTCCTTCCTTCCTTCCTTCCTTCCTTCCTTCCTTCCTTCCTTCCTTCCTTCCTTCCTTCCTTCCTTCCTTCCTTCCTTCCTTCCTTCCTTCCTTCCTTCCTTCCTTCCTTCCTTCCTTCCCTTCCTGTGTTAACTGACATGCAGTCAACTTGTATGAAGGTCACTACTAGAAAAAATGTTGCAATCTTAAAGTGCCACGGACGTCTCGGTGCTTTTCAAGCAACTGTCCCTTTATTTATTAACGTTCACCCTAACATCTCAAATATTTAGTATGATGGCATTTATATTTACGCTAAATGTTCTATTAGGACAATCTTTAAAAATTGAAACAAAAATACCACTTTCTGAAGTTTGGCTCACCCTATTCATTTGAGAAAGGATACCCCCGTGAGCTCAAAATAAATTCTATGCCTGGTTTCTTCCTCTAGATAAGAGCTTTGACAAACTATCCTTAAGCCTCTCATTATCCACCTTCTGGCAATGCTTAAATGAGAAAATTGTTTCCCTTGGAATTTTTCTAATTTTCTTGAAGAAAAGCTAGAAGCCACAAGCCACCATCTGAGCCACATGTACCTGCAGTTATGTCAAAATCAGGAGCTTTCTTTGCAGGAAACCTCCATCCATCTTCTTCCAGTCCCTGACCCGCAGCTTTTCTGCTGATAATGACAGCTCCATGCAAAGGAAATAACATCCCATTCCGAGTGGCAAGGCTCATTTTCTTATTCCATCCTGCAAGTACAGAACTCCCTGAGAGGCGCTGGGGGAGCCAGTCACTCAGAGCTGATAAGTCCAAGGCTGACCTTTAAACCACTGCATTTCATAGAGCATTGGCTTCTTCCACTGTGTGTTTGCTCAGCAGTTTCTGGGTCATGGGAGTCTGCGTTTACTGAGGTGGGACGAACCTGGGAACCTTGTTCCAACTCCCACATGGCAACCGATGCAAGTCTAGAGTAGGTTTCCCACAGACCCACCTGCAGTGTGCCCAGTGTGCCAAGCTCTTTGCATCTAGAGATCATCGCTTTACACATATCTTTGCAAACCTTCCTCTGGGGAGGAAGTGAGACAGTTAAGAGGGAGCAGGAGTGAAAGTTTTTTCCCCCTTGTCCAGGGGTCCTCAAACTTTTTAAACAGGGGGCCAGTTCACTGTCCTTCAGACTGTTGGAGGGCCAGATTATAGTAAAAACAAAAATTATGAACAAATTTCTATGCACACTGCATATATCTTATTTAGAAGTGAAGAAACAAAATGGGAATAAATACAATATGTGGCTCGCGGGCCGTAGTTTGAGGACCATTGAGTAGACCATACTGAGCACTAGAGCTTGAGACACAAAGAGAAATCAATAATACTTATCCTGCCTTAATTTAAGAAGCAAAGCTGGAGAGACAGTACAGTGGGTGGACTGTCTGTCATACATGTAGCATCATAGCTTCAATCCTTAGTACCCTACCAGAAGTAATCCCTGAACACACAATCAAAATTAAATTCAGACAGAGCATTGATGGATATGGCCCCAAATGTCACCCCAATCATATTATTGAAATTATTATGCACTATAATAAGTTTATTGTTTAATACTGACTTTTACAATTTTGCAGTAAAATAAAATTTATTTTAATTATCTCAGTGTTTACAGTGAGTAGTTCATTTACCTCACCATGATTATCTGGCAGATACCAAATTAGTTATTTTACATACATGGTTTCTAGTCCTTAACAATATGATAAATCGTATTATAATGTCAAGTTAAGAAAATTGAGTTTCTGAAAATTTTACTTCTTTTCTTACTGCTGATAATGCTCTTATTCATACCAAGAGCTTTCTCTCCAAAAAACTGAAACATAAATCAGAAACCTAGAGGTTTTTCATGATTTACGCCCTTTAATCCATTGACTCTATGGCTCTTTGACACTTTATGGTCCCTTACATGGAAAACCCTGTCTTGCCTTTAATAATTTATAAAGTCGGGGTATAAATTTCAAAAGTGGAGCCCGGGGCCAGGTAAGGAGCTTGCCTTGCATGTGGCTGGCCCAGGTTCAATCGCTGGCACCTCAGATTGTTCCCCAAGCCCACCAGTAGTGATTATTTAGAGCAGAGCCAGGAATAACTTCTGAGCACCACTGGGTATGGGCTAAAAATAAAAATAGATCCATTAATGAGAGCTTCTATATGCTATCATTTTTGATATTTCTCCAAAGAAAATCAGGTCATTGAATTAGGCATCTCATTAGTCTGTTTAGAAAAAGTTTTATTTATTTGCCAGTACTATTTTGCAAATTTACCCAGTACATTTTAGTTCAAAAATTTTGTTTGTTTTTGAGCCACATCTGACTGTACTGAGTTTAATCCTGGCTCTTTGCTCAGGGAGGGCTTATGTCAGTGCTGTGATAGAATTGGGGTCTGCTACACTTAAAGCAAATGACTTACTCACTGTATAATTTCTCCACCCCATCCCCAGTTCAATTATTTTCGGAGTCATACCCGAAATATATATTTCCGAGGGAATATATATATCTATTCATATTCCGAGCTCAGGAATTACTCCTAGATCTGGGTTTAAGAATTTCTTCTAACAGTGTTTCGGGGACTAAATGGGATGCTGGGGCTTAAATCCAGGTCAGCAGTGTGCAAGGCAAATGCCCTACCCTCTGTACAGCTCACTATAGATCCCAAGTTCAAATTTTAATGCCACCTTTATCTCTGGCCAAGGACACTACTCTGTGCATAGAAACCAGCCATCTAACATCTTCACAGGATGTCTCAAGTACCTCTCAAACTCAAATGCTTTAAATATTGTTCTTGATTTTTTTTTTCTCAAGATTTCTCCAGCTTCTCTACCAAACGACATTGCAACATCTGGCAGTGCAGTTTTGATTGTTCCTCTCCCTTTCTTGTTGGTTCCATCTAATCTTCCCTACGTCTCAGGCTACCTCCCTGAACATTCAACCTAAAATAAATCTTCCTGTATTCTCACTCAGCAGGCAACCTTATTTTCTTTATAGCAAGTAAAAGAACTATAACTCTACACAATTTGTATTTTTAGAGCTCTTTGTCATTAAGTTCCATGAGGTATGTTCAAAGATATAGTGTCATAGTTTTACTTCCCACATATAGCCTAGAGTCTGGGGAACCAACTTCAGTCAACTAAATGGATGCTTAAGTAGTTAATATTGTTTTAATAAAGGGGGATCCTTAAGTCTCTACATATGTATATTTGTGTGCAATACTTCCCTATTTCTGACATGTGAGGAACACAAGCCAATATTTAGTATTTAAAAAAATACATAAAGAACCAGAGCTATAGCAGTGTAGGGTGTTTGCTTTGCACATATGTGGCTGACCTGGAACAAATGAACCCAGTTTTAGTCCCCAGTATCTCATATGGTCCCCCGAGCCTTCCAGGAGCTATTTTTGAGTCCAGAGCTAAGAGGAACTTCTGAGCATTGCTAGGTGTGGCCCCAAAACCTCCCTCCCCCATAAATAAAAATTAAAACAATACATAGAATAATCAACCAGGGGTCAGAACAATGAATATATAGAGTGATCAACCATTTGTACATGAATCTTGAGGGCTTTTTTTTCTCTTTTGTTTTTGAATCCACACCTGGCAGTGTGCTCTGGGGCTACTTCTTTCTTTTCTTTTCTTTTCTTTTCTTTTCTTTTCTTTTCTTTTCTTTTCTTTTCTTTTCTTTTCTTTTCTTTTCTTTTCTTTTCTTTTCTTTTTTTTCTTTTCTTCTATTCTTTTCTTTTCTTTCCTTACCTTTCCCCTTTCTTTTCCTTTCCTTGCCTTACCTTTCCCCTTTCCTTTCCTTGCCTTTCCTTTCCATTTCTTTTTTTCCCTTTCCTTTCCTTTGTTTTTTTGGAGGGTGTCACACCCAGTGGTGCTCAGGGGTTACTCCTGGCTCTGCACTTAGAAATCACACCTGCTCTGGGAACCATATGAAATATTGGGGATTGAACCCACATCCATTCTGGGTCAGTCGTGTGCAAGAGAAACGCCCTACCACTGTGCTACCACTCTGGCCCCATGGAGCTACTTTTAAGCATAGGGGATATTCCTGATGTTTCCCTGAGAGCCTTTCAGTACCAGATATGCACTTAGCCCTTTGAACTATCTCTCAGACCCCCACTTCATGCAATTTAACATAATTCTATTATGTCATAGATGTCTGAGGAAAGAAAATAGATTTATAAAATAGCTAAATATTTGGCTCTACTATGAAGATATCTGCAAAATTCCAAGACTTCTAAAATATGTAAGAATACATATTTTGAATCATATATCTAAAATCACATAAACTATCTGATAATACTAATACAGCATGTAAAAAATTACAAAAATGACCAATTGTACAAATTAGGTGAAAAAAGTCTAAGATTTCTCAAAATAAAGATAAAAAATTAATCTATTAATACAAGAAAGGATGCGGAAGTCATTAGACATAATAAAAATGCAAGTCAAAAATCTCAGTAATGATTTTTAAAATAAATAATATAATATTTAGTATTGGCAAAGATATGGAGATATGGCATAAATACTGTGTTAGAGATGAAAATTCTAAAATTTGAATAGGCACAGCAAAAGTTCGGGGAAAATATAAAGGAAAGAGCTTTAGAAAATAGCCTAGCAGTTTTCAAAAGGTAGATAGTAGTAATCACTGTATAAATCAGTTAATATAACAAAAAGCAAACAAAATTTTGCACGTTTTGAATAAGGGAAATGCATAGTATGTGAATTAATCTCTGCAAGGTTATCTAAAAATTAACGTGTTCTATTTTTGCTACATTTTAAAAGGACATTCACAAGGAGCAGGTATGGTTTAACTGTTGATTTATTTTGGCTTTTCGACCATACCCAGAAATGTGCAGGCTTTACGTCTACGTTTGTGCTCAGGAGTCACTCCTGGCAGACTTGTGGGACCATGTGGGCTGCTGAGGATTGAACCTAAGTAATCCACATTCAAGGCAAGCACCTTGGCTTGGGGGACCATATGGGAAGCCGGGGGATTGAACTGCGGTCCATCCAAGGCTAGTGCAGGCAAGGCAGGCACCTTACCTCTAGTGCCACCGCCTGGCCCCCATAATTGAGTTTTAATCAGTGTAAAATACCTTTCAACAGTGTACATATTTAACCACCAATTATCCTAGTTTCCCACCTGCCTTCTTCCCTGCCTGCCTCTGGGGCAAAGGTTTTTCATCTTTCTCTTTCTCTCTCTCCCTCATTTTTTTCTTTTTAGACACTGGTTTGCAATATTGTTACTGAAGGGATATCATCCATATAACTTTATCTCTTTTCAGCACCCAATTCTCATCCAGAGTGATCAACTTCAACTCTCATGATCATAGTGGCTCTTTCTCTTTCCTACTTGCACTCCCCTGCTATTTGTGGCAAGGTTTCTACCATGGACTGACTCTCCTGGCCCTTGTCTCTTTTGTCTCTGGGATATTATTACCAGACTATCTTTTTTTTTTTTTTGGTTTTTGGGCCACACCCGGTGACGCTCAGGGGTTACTCCTGGCTATGCGCTCAGAAGTCGCTCCTGGCTTGGGGGACCATATGGGACGCCGGGGGATCGAACCGCGGTCCGTCTCCTAGGCTATCTTTTTTTTATATTTGACAAATAAATGTGATCATTTTTATGTCTATCACTCTTTCTCAGCATAATACTTTCCATATCCATTCATGTATAAGCAAATTTTATAACTTCATTTTTGTAACAGCTGCATAATATTTCATTATGTAGATGTACCACAGCTTCTTTATTCCCTCATCTATTGTTGGATACTTGGGTTGTTTCCAGATTCTAGCTATTGTGAACAGGGCTGTAATGAACATAGGAGTGCAGAGGGCTTTTCTTCCTTGTGCTATTGGGCTCTCCGGTATATTCCTAGGAGTAGCATTGCTGTAACTCGGCTTCTTAATCTGTCCAAAAAAAGAAATTTAACCTCCAAAGATAATTTTTTTTGTTTTTTTTTTTTTCAGGCCACACCCGTTTGATGCTCAGGGGTTACTCCTGGCTAAGCACTCAGAAATCGCCCCTGGCTTGGGGGACCAAATGGGACGCCGGGGGATTGAACCGCGGTCCTTCCTTGACTTGCGCTTGCAAGGCAGACACCTTACCTCCAGCACCACCTCGCCGGCCCCCAAAGGTAATTTTTAACTTCTATATTCCTATATCTCTTTTCCGATTTCCCTCTACTTCAGAATGTTTAAACTGGTTCCTTTCCAAAGGGCATTTGATTAAAAAACAGAGAAGAGACAACTGTATTATAAGAATGAAATACAGTACTGATTTTTACTACTAGATTACATGGAAGGAGTGGATGATCAGATCCAGAACTGGTTGAAGTGGGTTGGAAAATGTGCAAAAGCATTTTGACATCACGAATATTGCTTGATTCCAAAAATACAATTTTTAAAAGCATTTTATCAGCTGCTTCACCGCATTTCGCTGTAAAATATTAAATTCTCACATAAGTCAGTAAGAAAGAAAGCATACGCTCTTTATAGATTCTTGGAGCAAGGCATTTAAAAATAAGTTGGAAGTGTTTATGAAATGTATAGGAATATATATTCATTCAATCTGTTTTGGTTGTCACCTAGTAGAAACTGTCTTGAAAGGCCTCAGGTTCCCTTCTATTTTATGAATTATGAAATAGAATTTTGATAGTGATAAATGTCTACAGCCACCTTCTTCTCACTCTCAATCTGTAACCAGTTCATATGCTACTGAAGCTTATGAATAGTTTTTTCAGAGATTGTTACTTATCCACCATAGATAGAGACAAAAAGGCAAAGGGAATTAATTACAAATTCAACTGATTTCTGATTCATTATCCTAGAAATAGTTTGAGAGAAAGATGATAAAATCAGTGCATATCAGAAATGAGGGCTTTTTGATGTCTCAAATCATACCAACACAGTTACTAAATTTTAATGAAATGTACTCCTTTTGGATGAAGGGGAAGAGGAAAGGAAAGATGTCTCATACTTTCTAGTCCCAAACTTTTCTAATCTCACAGGTGGAATTTCCCAGGAGATATTAAGGCAAACTTAGCTGAGTTTGGAAGCCACATAAATTTTTCTAGATCAGCATGAAGCAATGACAAATGCAAATCCTAACTTCTGTTCTAGCAGTTTTGAGTTAATACTTGAGAAACTGCATTTCTAATAAGCTTCCAGAGGCTCTTGTTGGGGCTGATCCAGAGCCCCAATCTGAGTAGAGATATTTTAAAGCCATGTAACAAGGTAAAGAATTGGAAGAACACTTTGAGGTTAAATGAGACTTATAGCTTGTTGCAATGCCTTCTAGACAAACTATTTTAGCCATGTTTTCATTCTTCAAAATATGAAGATGCTAAATTTGTTTTCCTATACAGATTATATTCAGTTGCATTTACATACTTTAAAACTGTGGGGGTGAGCTTTCTTCACAATTGCAATATCATTGCTTCTTAGAGAGTTAAATATTTTCAACCCTTTCAGGTCACACGGTAGGGTACTAGTTAAAGCCTTAGCTGTTAATAATTTAGTCATTAGTTTCAATTTCCTCCTTTAAACCTGCTATAAATGGTAAAATTGACTGAGGCCAATATCCTCTTGTCAGAGCGATAAATGTATCAGTGACCTGAAAAAAATAAATGTTCCCCATGAACACCCAACTTATTCCGAAAGAGTGATTTAAGCCCTGGGTCAATTATACTTATAATATTTTTAAAAAAGACCAAATTCGAAGCCAATAGGATCATAACATAAGAAACTATTATAAGTTATAGACATTCTAAGAAAATTAGGTACTTAGTTGTTATGTATTATAATGTAAATATGAGTTTAGAATATATTTATTTATATATCAGGGTGGCATAATACTATATTTCTACCTTCCAATTATGTTTCTTTAGAAATAAGTAAAAAGAGGTGAACTTTGCCCTTTCAATTCTGAAATCATTTCAAGCTGCACAGATGAAGCAATACCTAATATTCTACCCACTGTGCCCATTAATTTGCTTCTCCCACTTACCCTTGAAAAGAGTATTATTCTTTTCTATACCTTAGAGAAAACTTCATTTAGGATATTTTCTTAAGTTGAGTATGTATTATCTGGTGAATGCTGTCATTTGAACAGCAAAATAGGAACAATTATAGCAAGCTTTATATCACATTGGGAAAGGAATAGAATTATTTAAATGATAAAGGTTTTATTTTGTTTTGTTTGGTGGGGGGCACATCCAGTGATGCTCAGAGGTTACTCCTGACTTTGCGCCCAGAAATCGCCTCTGGCTTGGGAGACTATATGGGACTCTGGCATCTAATGGAGGTCCATCCTAGGTCAGCAGTGTGCAAGGCAAAAGCCCTACCGCTGCGCCACTGCCCCAGCCCGTAAATTATAAAGTTTTAACATTATCAGTGGCATATAGGGTTTAGAGATGCTCAGGAATATTGTACTAAAAACAATTTTTTTAATGACTTCCATTAATGATGGAAAAAGTAGCACCAAAAAGTGTTTAAACCACTGTGTTGACATTAAAACCACAATGTTTATGAATGGGTGAAGGAGAATTCTAGAGTGTTTAAATCTCTTTAGCATGTTAAACATGCTGTTTAAATAATTTTCTTTTGTTTCTTTAATCACCCTTATCAAGTTGACAAAATTATTTATTTCATATTGTACTAAGTAATTGCTGAATATCTAGAGTATAATGATTTGGTTATATATTCTATTAGTTATTCTGTAGTTATGATTCATTTAGCAAATGTTTAGGTGTTTTCCCAAAAATGATGCTCCAGGAAAAATGTGATGTACAGCTAAATTTCAATTTTTACAGGAATTACTATCTAACTGCTTCCTGCCTACTTTATTTACATATACTAATACTTTACTGCTGCAAACTGGCAGGATTGTAATTGATAAAAACTACAGATGTACATCTTTTACTTTTTAATTTTTGGATCATACCCGGTGATGCTCAGGGATTATTCCTGGCTATGCTCTCAGAAATCACTCCTGACTTGGGGGACCATATGGGACCGAGGTCCTTCCTGGTCAGCAGTGTGCAAGCCAAATGTCCGACTGCTGTGGTACCTCTCCAGCCCCCAGATATTCATCTTTTTTAAAACTATTTTTTATTGAGGTACCAGGAATATAATGTAAATCACATTTCATGAATGCATCATTCCAATATTGCACCCACTGTCAGAGAGCCCGCTTTCTTTTACCAGTGTCCCAAGGATTCCTCACACCTTCCAATTTATGGGACCTCAGTTTTATAAATAAAATCTTTAGCTCTAATGACTCCGACCATTTGTTGTTTCCTTACTATGTTTTTTTTTAATCTGACATACAGAAAATCTCTCTGTAACTCTCTCTCTCTCTCATTCTTACTGTAGAGGCAGTGACTTTTACACAAAAAACAAGTAGAACTAATCTTGATTCCACAAAAACATAAAACAATGATGAGGCAAGAGAGACAGTATAGAGGTTAAGGCCTTTGCCTTATATATTTTTTATAGATGTATTCATATTTTACAAGCAACTCTAAAAGATATAAAAGAAACTGTAAAGACTCAAATACACTGCTCAAATGAAGAATTTTCCATGTTCTGAAATGTGGTTTAAAATTGAATATATAGGGGCCAGAAGATAGCAATGCAGTAGGACGTTTGCCTTGCATGCAGCCAATCCCGGAGTCCCAGGTGGTCCCCTGTACCTGCCAGGAGTGATTTCTGAGTGCAGAGCCAAGAGTAACCTCCTGAGAGCCACTGGCTGTGGCCCAAAAATAAAAATAATAAAATAAAATAAAATTGAATATATAGGAGGATTTAAACAGTCTTTTCAAAGTTATTTTGTTGTGATATTGTTGAGAAAACTGATGGACAAACTCCACTCACAAAATGGTGTGTGGATTTTGCACATTTTCTCCAGGTTTGTGAAGGTTTTCTCTAGATATTAAGGATTCATCCCAAGTTCCAAAAATGTGCACCTTAATATCACTGGATGTCTAAATGGTCCCAGCAGGCAATGGATGATGGGTGTTCTACAATGGCAGAGCATCCTATATCTAGGTTGTTTCCACCCTTTAAACTACCTTGAGATATATTAGGTGCCAATATCCATGGCTCTAAAATGTAATAAGTAGGTTACAAAATAATCAGAGAAGCTACAAATTATTTTTGAATATTATATGCTTGGGTCTTTATTTAGAAATTTAGTGATGATTTGGCGACTAGAAATATATCCTAGGAACTGTATTTTTGTCTGTATCTATTAGCCTATGTAATTTTATTGTTAATGTATGTGATTTTTCTTTTTCTTTTTTTTTTTTTGGCCACACTCAGTGATACTCAAAGGTTACTCCTAACTATGAGCTCAGAAATCGCTCCTGGTTTGGGAGACCTTATGGGACGCTGGGGGACTGAATCGTGGTCAGTCCTAAGTTAGCACGTGCAAGGTAAACACCCTACCACCTGCACCACTGCTCTGGACCCTGTGGTTTTTCTTAAAGTCATAGTTTCTGGGGGGTTTTTGGGGTGGGATTAGGCAGACTTTCTCTAACCTCTGTACTTCAGGAAGCCCCAGAACCATACCCACATCCCACAGACCAGAGCCACAGCCATATAGACTCGTCAGCCCAGCTCCCCAAATTCTGAAGTCCCAAGAGAATGCAGCCACTTATATGGCTGCTCAGCGACTCCAAATTTATCAAAACTTACACTCCAGTAAGAATACTAAAAATTAGATGGGAAAGTAGCATAGAAGTCACCTATTCTCAACAAACAAAAACAGGAACGCAGAATGCTCAAATAGAGGCAAACCGCTTAGTAAACCTTTAAAGAATGACTTAATGACCCCAATATAAGCTATAACAATTTTCACAAATGTTTCTTTACTGAAGATATTTTGATATAATTACATTGCCACTTAGTTATCAAAAACAATAGCAAACAAGTTATTGTATGCTTTCCAAGAGTGTAGACTTGGGGGAGAGTGGGGATGTGAGAGAGTGGTGAAAGGAATGTTACATTGGTGTTGAAACATGGAATACTAATAACAATCATAATATGAACAACTTTGTAAATGACTATGCTTAAATAAAGCAAGAAAAGAGGGGATAAATAAGAACAAATTTTAAGTTAAAAATATCATTGTTTCTAAGAACTTATTGATAACAAATGATGACTAAATGTATCTTCAGATACATCACTTTCTTAAAAATATTACTGATTCTCATGTGGTTCTATAACCTCCAAAGTTTTGAGAACTACTGTTAATAAGATCATCAGTAAATCAGCAGGAAAAAATATTCCTCATAATAGCTTTAAATGGTTGGACCCAATTTTGAGCTTAGGTGTGAGACAGACCTAAGTTCAATTTTTTGTTCTGCCATTTACTTGCTGTACCATCTCACACATGTTACTTTACTTTTCTGTCAAGTTTCTGTTTGATAGGGAGGGCTCTTAAGAAGTGCTCAGGAGACCAAGTAACCACTCCTGGAGATGTTGGCCAATTTCATTGGAAGGTTCAATTTTAGTGTCTGTTAATGCAGAATTTCTTGGATTTAATATAGCTAGCTGGTGGCCAAAAAGGCCATACCTGGCAGTACTGGTGAGACATAAGAACTACACTTTATGATATACAGGAGACCATGCAGTATAGGGAATTGAATTCACATCATTGAAAATACAAAGGATTCTCTCCTGTCCTCTGAGTTATTTTCTGGCCTCTCTGTTAAGTTTCTTTCTCTAAAAAAAGTTGAGGTAAAACTTGTTTGTTGAAGAAATTAATGAAGAAATTAATCACACTGTTTGTAATGCTGGCATGTAGGAATATTATACAGTAAAAGAAAAAGGAAGTGCATAAGATTATGTGAAATCAAATCATATTTCTGTACAATGGTACAAAAAGTACATAGAAGTAAATATTACAGGATTTTAATGGTAAGCAGCAAGATGATAGGTGAATGTCAACAATGGATACTGGAAGTGAAGGCCAAAAAAACCATATCCCATAGAATTTAAATATGAAGGCATATTGAAATAACTTCAGGGTTTTGTCAGATGCCAAATATTTCTTCTTGAGACTGAGATGACCTGAATACTTAACTGTGCCTAACAGTCTAGCATTTTTGATGTATGTTTACATGTTTTAGAAAATCACCTACTCTTTTTATTTATGTATTGCCAAGTATCAAACTCAAACAGTTCGTTTGACCTAAGAAACCAACCCCCTAAAGCACACAACATGTTGTGATTTATTATAAACAAATAACTAAGTCAAATGAAGGAGTATAAATTTATGAATAGATGATTTTCTTCAGAAATCCCTTGAATTAAAAGAAACTGTCCTTTGAAAAATGTCAGAAAAGAAAAACTCAGACCCCAATCCAAACTAACAGAAAAATGTATGTAGTCAACATTGTTTTACAGTAATAAGTTGTAAAGGAAACCAGATTACTGGAATCTTCAACTTCACAAAAGAACAAAACATGTTTTAAGTTGCTACCTTTTGGCCATCTGTCTCACATGTTCCTGCTAAACCTCATTCCGCCCCCCTGCAGCAGAGAGAGGGGAGAAAATTCTTTGCTCTTGCCCAGATTCTTCCCCTTGGAACTATTGGACTCTTTAGCTGCCAACAAGAAGTTTCCTCGAGGTGCTTTGAAAGGCGACAACAGTGACCCAGAAGCCTGGGATAAATACCCAGTTTCTCAGGCTACCAGCCCCACCCCATTCTGGGCAAGGCACTCAGTTGAAAGGAGCTAGGACCCAAAGCTGATCTGCTTCTCTGCATGAGCAAGAACAATTTTCCACCCACACTATATTACCCCACTCTGTCGCTGCTGTAGGGTTTCACAATTTGGCTTCACTCCTGGACAGAGGGGGAGACATATCGCTCAGGATCTATTGACTGAGATTGATTTGTCCTGATTAGGGCAAAGTTTTTTTTGGGAACAAGAGTAAATGGAGAGGAAATAAGTATATGAAACCCCAAGAGAATTTAATGAAGGAATTTCTATATAACTTTATTAGTAGAAAAATATTTGAAGGGGGGCGGCCTCCTTTCACATCTTCTCATGTCTAAGTTTAATAGTCTACAAAGGCCCTAATGATATTCTGTGTGTGTGTGTGTGTGTGTGTGTGTGTGTGTGTGTGTGTGTGTGTGTGTGGTCATGCACAGGCACTCGTGTGTGTTTTGGGACCACACTTTATGCTGCTCACAATTTATAGCTCTGGAGTCACTCCTGATGGGACTCCTGAAACCATTCTGCTGCTTAGGATTGAACTGGGATCAGCTGCATGCCTGTCAAGTTCCTACCTGTAGTACTGTCTTCTGCCTCAATAGTCTGCTAAGCGCACATGTAATGATGCCACTACTATAGGAAACATGTTTCAAATGAAACCTTCACAGGAAATTTTCAATGTTATTAGAATTATTTTCAAAATCAATTTGATTTGGATTTAATCTCATGACGGATGAATTGCTTCCCAAGAATAAAAAGACAAGACTAAGATGCTGTCAGTCAGCAAGCACTACCAACTATTTAACTATTAATGCACCCCTGGGTGCAAAACTGTTTATTCTGATCACATAGTTACCACTTAGGCAATGAAGTAGTAATTTGAACTGCTAGTGTTCATGAAAGAATTATAGACACTTTAAAATATGTCCAAGAACACCTTTAAGAATTAGTTGCCTTGGGACCGGAGAGATTAGATGGAGGGTAAGGTGCTTGCCTTGCATGCATCCTGCCTGGGATCAGTACAAGGCACCACATGCTATCCACAGATCTCTGTCAGGAGTTATTGCTGGACAATGAGCCAGGAGTTAGCCCTGATCACAACCAGATGCCAGATATGGAAAAATAAAGTAAATAAAGGAATTGATTGCGTTTGACATAAGTAAGCATAGGGATAGAAATATTTAAGTCTCTAACTGCTGGGTCAAATGATCAATGGTGATTAGTCATTTTGAAAGTTTCCTTTTAATCTTATTTTATCTAGTATGAATATTGCTACTTATGTTTTACTTTGGTTCATATTTATCTGCCATTTCCAATTCCACCCATTACATCCACATTTTCTGAGCCACTGTGTTTTATGTTTAATGCTTACATATAGCATTTAGCTGGAGTATTTTTCATACAATGTGAAACTTATTGTCTTAAAATAGGACATTTACTTTACTTTTATTGTGATAAAATACAATATCACTTATTTGCACTTATTTTCTTCTTATGTTCTGCTGACCACATTTATTCATTGATTATTTCCCTCTTCTTTTCTTTCTGGGTTTTATTTATTTTATTTTTGATTTTGGGGTCACACCTGACAGCGCTCAGGGGTTACTCCCAGCTCTGTGCTCAGAATTGCTCCTGGCAGACACGGGGGACTATATGGGATGCTGCAATTCAAACTACAGTCAGTCCTGAATTGGCTGCGTGCAAGACAATGCCCTACCGCTGTGCTATTGCTCCAGCCTCATTCCTTCTTCTTTTCTATCAAACGATTGATTAGGTCACTTATCAAATTTCTCCTGGTTTAGAGTTTATTTTATTTTTGTGGAATAAAATGTGGAGGTTATTCTTTTATAGGAGGGGCCTGTGTCAAACCTGATGGTGCTCAGGAGACCATGTGGTAGTTGAGATTTGCTGCATGGAAGCAAATCCTTTAACTCCTGCACTATCTTTTCAGTTTGAGAAGGTTATTTAACTTTCTATGTCAACCAAAATCTCTTTAGTGTTTTCTAGAGTAGTTGTGGCAAATGTTGCTTCATTCTTCCTTTCCTCATAGGCCTATGGAACGATAATTATATTATCAACAAATAATTATAATAAAAAGTTATATTACTGTTATTTTACCAACAGTGTTTTTATTTTCCATTACATTTACAAAGTTCTTTGTTATTTTTCTCCATTACCTATACCTTTATTTTTGGTTCAGTTGTCTTTTTCTTTTTTGTTTTTGTTTTTTGGGTCATGCTCAATGGTGCTCAGGGGTTACTGCTGGCTCTGTGCCAGGAGATATAGGATGCTGGGAATCAAACCTGAGTCTATCCCAAGTCAGCCACATGAAAGGCAAACTTCAACCCACTGTGCTATAGCTCCAGCCCTCAGTTGTCTTTTTACTCTTCTACTTTAGTAGAACATTAAATAAATTAGCCCAGTAATACCTATATGAATCTATTTTTAATTTTATCGAGATGTGACTTCTGCTTTAGCCTAGAACTTAGCCTAGTATAGAATTTGGTTAGCAATTTTGCTCAGAATTTTGAAAATTACATTCTACCTCTATTGAATTTCTACTGTAGTTGGTGAAAAATTAGCTGTTTGAGTGTGATTTATTTGCAAGTAATGTTGTCTCCATCCCTCACATATTTGATTGATAAATTTTCATCAGGATAAGTCTTTGTGTGGATTTGATTTCATTTATTCTCTAGCTCAGAATTTTCCTAGCAGAATTTTAGGGTGTTTTTATAAACACACTCTAAGTCACATAGAGTCCCATCTATATAGTTATAGAAATATTATAAAAATAGCTTTCATATTTTGGAAAAAACTCCATTATAAAAAATGTCTACCCCTATGCCCTTACATCCTCTCTCCTATTCATTTATACAATTTGTTTTGTCCTCCAATTTCATAAAAATAATTGAATTATGTGTCATTTTATTTTTTAGGCAGAATACATTTATTCCCTACAATGGATGAACCAGCTATTTCACCCACTACCCACCACACATTTACACCATTTGGATTCATTGTTAAACAGTTGTTTCTATTCATTTTCTATTTTTTCTCCTCCTGATATATTTTTTATTAAGATGTTGAAGTGATTAAGCTTAGCCCTTAATTATTTTGGATAGTTTTTCATTCCCTAGTGCCATTTTTTTCTTCTCCTTTTTAGAGGTTTTCTTAGTAAGTTAATAGTTTAGCAATTATTGAAAATTAATAACCTTTTGCTTTGTAGATTGATATAATTAAGTATAATTCAGGACACCCACAATTCAATATATGCAACTCTTTTTTTCTTGAGATACTCAAATTTCTGAGAGGAATTTAGGTCTGGCCTCCTGGTATTCTGGAAAAACATTGGGGAAAGAATTTTGTGTCTAGTATATGCCCATTTATCTATTTCTGTGTGTTTGTGTGTGTGTGTGTCTTTGATTGCCCCCTTTCTCTGTCTCTGCCTCTCTCTCTCTCTCTCTCTCTCTCTCTCTCACACACACACACACACACACACACATACACACACACACACCACAACTTTACCACACTGACTACTATTAATTCTTCAAAACAGATAACTACTTTTTCTGAGTTTGCCACATTCTTGCAGAGAATACTCTGAAACATTTATCAAGCCCAGGGTTTCCTCTATTTTTTTTTTAATATATATAATTTTTATTTTGATCATAGTGTCTTACATATTGTTGACAATAACATTTTAGGTACATATTGGCCTTACCGGTTTCCTCTATTTTAGAAGTAATTCGTCAGCCTTTGTCATTGCCTACTTAGACATCTATCCTCCTCCAGACTAGCTCTTTTGAATGTAAGGACTCTTGGCACAGTTTGTTGCATATAATCAGTTTCATAGATTCCTGATTATTATTTCCTAAGGCAGTATACTTAAAGGATTTGCTAACACATGTTGCAGTTAGATGGGAGCTGAAGCTGGGAAATTATCTCAAGATATTCTATTGTAATTTGCCTTTGACATTAAAGTTAGTCTTACCCCTGACTGAGCTAGTCCACAAAAATAAAACAAATAAAATAGAGCACCTCTTACAAGAAATTACCCTCAGATTTCTTTTTTTCCTCATCAATTTTATAGATTTGAATTAAAGAAAATATTTAACCTACTACTCACGGGTAATACAAAGTACCTCTATAAATGATGTTTTCAGATACATATAAATGATGTTTTATATAGTTATATAATAAATATAGTTATAAATGGTTTCAGATACATGCATAAAGCAAAAATACATATATTCTAAGGAAAAATTTAAGTGTAATAAAAACAGTCAAGAAATAGTTTCTGAATATACATTTTATTAACTTAAGAAAGAAATACATTGAAGAGTAATAAAATATGAGCAGGTGTCTGCTGGTGGAGAAAGGGGAACAAGTCAAGAACAGAAATTAGTTGTATTTTTTTTATTTTGGTCCACACTCAGTGACACTCAGGGGTTACTCCTGGCTCTGCACTCAGAAATTGCTCCTGGACTGGAGGACCATATGGGACACCAGGAAATCAAAATGCAGTTCGTCCTGGGTCAGTCGCATGCAAGGCAAATGCCCTATCCCTGAGCCATCGGTACTGTCCCAGTTGTATTTATTTTTAAAGCTGCTTTATCTGTCAGGCAGAATCTTCAAGAATCAGTACAAAGATTCAAATAAGAAAAAGGGAATAGCCAAGTAACCTGATGAAGACTGATGACACTTCAAACGAATGAAGTCATGCTTTGTTATAGTCAGAATATCTGTTAGTCAGGCTTCTTCAAGATATGGGGATGAGAGAGCTTCAGAATGATATACCTTTCATTGATTTGTTTGTATGCCAAGAAATAATCCAAAAATTACATCCTAAATCTACCTTTGAGCTGTATCATTGACCGTAAAGTTTACTTGTATCTCTGTGCTCTAGGATCAGTCCTGGTGATGCTTAGGGGATCTAATGTGGTGCCAGGGATTAGATCTGGGTTGGCCATTGGAAAGCAAGTTGCCATTCTCTCCCTCTTACCTTTTTAGCTTGATTATTTAAATACTTAAGTGGAATATACTATCACTGGCCTTACACACTATTCCTAGTTTTGAATATCAAAGGTATCTACATACACAGCATGACACAAAATAAGGGCTTTACAAATACGTTCTCTGTGATTCCTTAGACTAATCCTAAAAAATAGCAAAGTTTTCTATTTTAAAGATAAAGGAATTGAGTGACTGAGTAGTTGGGGATGTCCCTACAGGAACTCACAAGCAATATAAAAAGAGGAATCAATAGTGGATGGTCACATAGTATTTAAGAACACAGAATCCAGACCAACGTGGGTTAAATTAGGGCATTTGCCTTGCATGCAGCTGACCCAGGTTCAATCACAAGCAACTCATACTCTCTAAAGCCAGCCAGGAGTAATTCCTGAGTCCAGATCTGAGAGCAACCTAAGCATTGCCAGGTGTGAGGTGTGGTGTGGCCTAAAGAGATAAGAAAAGAAATATATAGGAACAGGAGCAGTGGCGCAAGCGGTAAAGTGTCTGCCTTGCCCACACTAGCCTAGGATGGACCGTTGTTTGATCCCCAGGTGTCCCATATGGTCTTCCCCCAAGATAGGAGAGATTTCTGAGCTCATAGCAGCCAGGAGTAACCCCAGAGCATCACTGGGTGTGACCAAAAAACAAACAAACAAACAAAAAACAAAAAATTAATAACAGTCTACATGTAACTAATTTTAAATCCAAATTCCACAACTTACTAGAAGAGTTGCTCAGTGTCTCTGAATCTACTTTATAAACTTTTTAAAGAATTAAATCTGATATATAGAAAGCATCTAATTAATGGAACAATGGCTAATATCTAAACTCTGTAGAAGTGTTCATGTAGGGGCTGGAGCAAAAACACAGCAGTAGGGAGTTTTCCCTGCATGCAACGGACCCAGGACAGACCTGGGTTTGATCCCCAGCATCCAATATGGCCCCTCAAGCCAGGAGTGATTTCTGAGCGCAGATCCAGAAGTAACCTGAGTGTCACCAGGTGTGGCCCCAAAACAAAAATAAAACCCCCAAAATATGTTCATCTAATATACATAACACATAATTATAACCAAATTCAAAGTTGGCTTGTTTTATTTGGGAGGGGAGCACACACACCTGTGTTCAAAGTTTAATATCTGCCCAGTATTGTGCCCAGTAATTAATTCTTTGCTGGTGGAGCTCAGGGAACCATATGTGGTGCCAGAATTGAATCTGGATCAAGAGTACAAGGCAAGGGGAGGGAAACTGGGGACATTGGTGGCAGGAAATGTCCACTAGTGAAGGGTGTTCTATACTTTCTGACTGTAACTTGATCATGAACAACTTTGTAACTAAAAAAAAAAAAACAACTTTATTATGAACAACCTTGTAAAACAATGTGTTTAAATAGTTTTTTAAAAAACAGCATGGTACTGGAACAGAGACAGGACCTCAGACCAGTGAGTCAGAACAGAATTCCCAGACAGAATTCCCAGGTATATAGCCAACTAATATTTGATAAAAGAGGCAAGAATCTGAAATGGAACAAAGAAAGCCTATTCAACAAATGGTGTTGGTACAACTGGAAAACCACATGTACGAAAGTGAAAATCAACTCATACCTTACTCCTTATACAAAAATCAACTCAAAATGGATCAAAGACCTCGAAATCAGACCCAAATCCATAAAGTTTATCGAGAATAAAATAGGCAGAACACTAGAAGACCTATATATCAAAAAGGTCTTTGAGAATGGAGCACCAATGGCAAGAACGTTAGCATCAAATATAAACAAATGGGACTACATCAAACTAAAAAGCTTCTGCATGGCAAAAGAAACCCTACTTAATGCAAGAAGACAGCTAACAGAATGGGAAAAAATCTTTTCACTTGACATATCAGATAAAGGGCTGATATCTAGAACATACAAAGCACTCAGAAAGCTGAGCCCCTCAAAACCAAATAAAGCCATAGAAAAATGGGGAGATGAAATGAATAGACACTTCTCTGAGGAAGACAGAAGGATGGCCAACAAACACATGAAAACATGCTCACCTTCACTCATCATCAGGGAGATCCAAATCAAGACAACAATGAGATACCATCTTACACCAGTGAGGATGGCTCACATCAAAAATAATAGAAACAACCTTTGCTGGCGGGGATGCGGTATGAAAGGAACTCTCATCCACTGCTGGTGGGAATGCCCCCTAGTCCAACACCTATGGAGGAAAGTCTGGAGAGTGCTCAAAGAACTCAGAATTGAGCTGCCATTTGACCCAGCAATTGCTCTCCTAGGCATATACCCACAAGATGGAAGGACATTCATTCCAAAATACGTATGCACCCCACTATTTATTGCAGCACTCAGTATAATAGCCAAATCTTGGAACCAACCTAGATGTCCAACAACGGATGAATGGATCATTAAGATGTGGTACATATACACAATGGAATATTACATGGCAGTTAGAAATGATACAATCACAGACTTTGCAGCAACGTGGATGGACCTAGATCATGTTATGTTAAACGAAGTAAGTCAGAAGACAAAAGATAAACACAGAATGGTAGCACTATTCTGAAATACCTAGAACATATATTTTACACACAACTAATACCTAACAATCATATAACAGGGTTCAACAGGGTAGAAACTCCGAACACTGTAATAGTCAACATATACGTGGAAGCAGTGTCCAAAATACATGAAAAACGAACAACGCAAACTCTTGACAGCACATTATAACACAAAGAAAACAGAAACAGCAACATAGAGAGAACAGGTATGTAATCAGACTCCTACAACAAAGGCCCACAATAATCCCTTAGAGATCGTTAACAGGAACACAAGTATAGAACACCACGGGAATTCACGGACTGCAAGGGCAACATACCATAACACCACGTTTTAATCCCTGTACCTTACTATATTTTAAATAACCTCTCAGCTTTTCTGTTCACAGGCGCCCTTAGATACAAAGGGCGGACAAACTGAGATGGCAACTCGGGATACCACACGAGATACCATACCTTGCCTGCACTACGAGATGGCCACGCGAAAACTCTTTAACATACACTTTATCTCTAGGTTAAACCTTCATTTAGGAATTGAAGCACGTGATCATTCAGATCATTGAAGCAGTACCTGCGACGTACAGACCTAAACTACAGGCTCTAGTCATCGAACACATTCAACCAAACCAGCATTCCCTTGCAATTCTCTTCGTTCCTCTCACTACATTTTTTTTCTCTTCTATTCTTCTCTTTACTTTTTTCCCTTTCTCTTCTCCCTTTCTTTCTTCGATATTTTCTCTTTTCTCTTCCTTCATACCCCTCCCATATACCTTCCCCTTTCTCCCCCCCCCCCCGGAAATCCAACTATCCCTTCACCCCTCAATCCCATCCAGGTCTCCCACAATATTTAAACTCTCCACACTCAGCCCTTAATCTTTTAGGCATCAAGATCGACCTCCCACCCAACGAACCAGTACCCAGCACCCAGGCGAGGGGACACCCAGCCAAACCCACACCTCGTCTCCTGCAAGAAAAGACAGCCAACTCCCCTGTGGATTCATGCTGCGAGACCCTCCCTACCATCTCCCCCTAACGTGGACTGTTTCTTGAAACCGGACTTAGGTCCAATAGTATCCCCAATGCAAGAACTCTTCCAAGACCTCCCTGCCGCAAAATTTTTACCAATCTGAAGAAGGTCAGTGGGTGTGATTGGAAGATGCCTACAAACCCACACACCACAAGAAAAATCCAAAAGACAACGGGAAAAACTGTACTTCCAACATAGGAATAAGACCTGTAATACACTACCTCTTTACCTGTTCTCCTCCAAATGTAAAGTAGTCTTTTGCACCACTTTGGTCCTTTAAAAACTTCGCTAACTCATTTTATTTATTTATTTATTTATTGTAATTTATTTAATTAATTAATTTATTTTTTTAAATGTTTGTCCTACATATACATTTGTGGGCACATATACTTTTATTTATTTCTTTTTTTTAATCGTTTTTGGGTATGCAATCTATTTCTGTTACCCACTCTGTCCACCCCAAATACACCGATAATATAACGGAGCACCACTTCCCTATGCAAAGGCACACTAAATAAAGGGGAAATCTTACATACAAAAAAAAGAGCTCTTATCTACTAGAGATAGGAACTCATAGTTGTTTATAATACAGGGATATCTCCTACTTTGAAAATATGTCATGTGGAATCAACTTAGACCTCGGGTGATTAGATACCATTCATTCAGCCTTGAACCCTGGATCCCAGACATAGAAACGGCACAGCTCTTCACAACAGCTGCAAGAAACAAACTCCATCTGGGACAGCCTTAATACTGCAGGGTCAACAACAAGGGCCAGCTCTAACATGATATCCCGACAATGAGGAAAATGTGAACAACTTGACCTTAGAGCAGTTTAGCCTACCTTACCAACTAACGACAAGACAAAACCAGAAGACGTGGCACCCTTTGGTAGGTCCAAAAAGCCAAGATCGTGATTTACAGATGACTGGCTGCTAGAACCACGACCAGACTGTATACATCTTGGGACTAATAAAAAAGCCCTAGTCTAGGGCTTGAGCTAAGACCTGCACAATAAGCATGATCCCCAGTTCCAAAGGTCCAGCAGAGACAATTGTAACGGAAAGGGGCTTCTGGAAGCACAAAGAAAGACGCTATCCTAGATGCCATCCTTGGTTCAGTGCAAAGACCAAGACCACCAACCACAGAAGATGGATTAAAATGGCACTGAGGTAACAGAACCTCTAGATTCACAAAGACTGACTTCACCATAAGTCCCACCTCAGGATCTGTACAGATACTGAGACCTCTAAACACAGAGCTCTGATTGTATCACCCTGGACAGAGCAGAAGTCTTCCACACACCAAAAAACAAAACAAAACAAAACAAAAAAAAACACCACCGGGAGAGTAATGATCCTGAGCAAAGAGCTGATCCCATGACACTATACTCCAAGGACGGAGAAACCCCATATCGCATAGGGCAAGCGAATTCCTTTTTGAATGACCCCAATATTTACTGTGCCAGGGCAGGAGGGAAAAAGACAAAAATACAAAAAACACAAAACCTTGGATATTTTATATATATATATATATATGTATATATATCTTACCTTCATTTATTATCGTTATTATTATTTTTATTTACCTAGCTATTTTGGCCGATTTCTCTGTTTGGATGTGATTATTGAAATTGTTGTCCCCAATTATTCTTATTTTTTTTTCTCTCTTCCTTTCTCTTCTTTCGTTTTGTGCTACGCCATGTTTCCTATTTCAAGACCACGGCGTGTTTTTTTTTTTTTGCTTGTTTGTTTTTTATTTTTTTTATTATTTTTTTAATCTGTTTTTTGTGGTGCCTATCGATACAACTGGAGTCCTCACTGGATATTTGACACTTCTTTTGGTACTGGTGGAGTGTTTCACCTTCTTGTTCTCATTCACTTCCCAAATCGATGATGAGAACCTCTAAAAGGATTCTGCCCATTTTCGGGGTATTAGACCCTTACCCCAGTTTATTTACTTTCTCTTTTTCAGGCAAAACCACGCAACTTGAACTAGCTAGCCCTGCCCCCACTTACAGGGGGAAATAAGGGAGGCATCAAGACCAAACTGATGCAAGACTACTAAGTAGTAGGTTAGATACAGAGAGGACCACATATTCTAGCCGCCCTGAGGGTGAGGGAAGAGGAAATGGGAGGTAGGACAAAAACGGAGGGGTAGGGAGGACAATTTGGGGATGGGAAGCCCCCCTGATTTTATGTAAATATGTACCTAAAATATTATTGTCAACAATATGTAAGCCACTATGATCAAAATAAAAATTATATTAAAAAATTTAAAAGAAAGAAGGGCTGAAGCAATAGCACAGTGGTAAGGCATTTGCCTTGCACACAGCCAACACAGGAAGGACCCTGGTTCAAATCCTGGCATTCCATATAGTCCCCTGAGCCTGCCAGGAGCGACTTTTGAGTGCAGAGCCTAGAGTTATCCCTGAGTGCTGCTGGGTGTGACCCCAAAACAAAACAAAACAAAATTAAAATTAAATTAAAAAAGAGTAAAGGCACGTACCTTATCCATTGTTCTGTATTTGTGTTTGGCTCTGATCAAATTTAGGTTTACTTGGCTCTAATGTATACACTCTTAACCAATGTTCTTCCTTATATTGATTCTCAAATGCTTGAAGATATCTCTGAACTTCTCTTGTCCATCTGCTCCTTTTTCCACAGCAATCCTTATTATATCTTCCCACGGTTCAAAATTTCATCCACTTGAAAGAGTGGAGCCACATATGCTTTTATTATTTCAGAAGGTTAATCTGAGATGCGAGCAAGGTTCCTCTACAATAAGTGAATAAAATGAGGTATCTGCATCAGGGACATCTGGGAACTTGCTCAGTCCTCTAGCTCCAATATAACTTCTGGAATCAGAATCTCTAAATAACGCTGTTTTTAACAAACTTGTATTTTAATCAATTCCTCTCAAGGGCTTTTTTTTCTCTCCCGGTTTTTGGGTCACACCCAGCAGCACTCCTGGCTCTGTGCTCAGAAATCGCTCCTGGGTCTGGGGACTGGAGAGATAGCATGGAGGTAGGGTGTTTTCCTTGCATGCAGAAGGACAATGATTTGAATCCTGGCATCCCATATTCTCCCCCAAGTCTGCCAGGAGTGAGTTCTGAGCTTAGAGCCAGGAGTAACCCCTGATCATTGCTGGGTGTGACCCAAAAACCAAAAAAAAAAAAAAAGAAAAGAAAAAAAAGAAAAGAAAATTGCTCCTAGCAGGCATGGGGACCGTATGTGATGCCTGGAATTGAACCCGGTCCGACCTATGATGGCCACATGCAAGGCAAACGCCATAACACTGTGCTATTTCTCTGGCCTCATACAGTTCAAGTTTTAATGTAAAGATTGAAGTGCCACATTGCTTACCAATTCAGATTGAAATCATGAGTACTAGTTTTCTAGTACATGACAATCCAGAACAAATCTAATTAAGTGTTATGGTTTTTCAATCCTTCTTTGGGTTGTCTTGATTAAGACCTACTGTCCTTGCTCCTCAGCAGCATCTTTATAAGTCCACATTATGTAGGACATTTTGGTTCTCCCTCTAAATCTTTCATTCTGAAAACTTGCTAAGCATGTCATTTATATTTTTATGGTGCCACCCACAATGTCCACAGAGTTGATGCAGTAGGTCAGAGATAGTTGACAAAAGACTCTCCTCCAGATTGCTATCAGTCCATAAAAACATTACATGCAAATGGAACTTTCTTCAATGCATCAGCCTTACATCTCTATCTTACCTAAAAAGATACCATGAAATATTTACTTTGCTCTAAAACCCTAAATTAAAACTTAAAAATTTATATAAGCAGGGGCCAGAGCAATAGCACAGTGGTAGGGTGTTTGCCTTACATGTGGCCAACCCGGGACAAATCTGTGTTCAGTTCCCCGCATCCCATAAGGTCCACTGAGCCTGCTAGGAGTAACCGTAGAGCCAGAAGTAATCCCTAAATGCTGCTGTGTGTGGCCCAAAAAAAACAAAACCAAAAAAAAAAATTTATATGAGCAGGACCGAGCAATAGCACAGCAGGGTAGGGAGTTTCCCTTACATGTGGTCAACCCAGGTTTGTTCCCTGGCATTTCATATGATCCCCTGAGCATGGAAAGAAAAATTCCTGAGACAGAGGCAGGAGTAACCCCTGAGCACCACTGGTTGTTGCCCCAAAACCAAAACAAACAAATAAACAAACAAGAAAAGAATTTATGTAAGCAGAGAAACTATGTTCTTATTTTTCATTGTTCTTTCCTTTTCCCTGCTTCTCAAAACTTTCAGTCTAAAGATACGGCTCTGCTTAGACCAATTCTTTCTAACATTAATAAATAATAAGGTATTCTTATTTTTTATTCTTTAAGTAGGCTTTTTGCTTGCTTTAGGGTCACACTCAGGGATACTCTGGGGTTACTCTTGGCTATGCTCTCAGGAATTATTCCTGGCAGTGCTCAGGGAACCATATGTGATGTCAGGGATTGAAGCCAGGACAGGTACATGCAAGGTAAATACCTCACTCACTGTACTATCTCGCCAGCCTATGAAGGAATTTTTTTATTTTACATTTTCTTTTTTTTTACTTTACATTTTCACAGTGATGAAAATCATGCCTCAATGAAGCAAAATTTCTAATGTTGATCATGTTATCAAGTCTAATGTTTTACTTATTTTCAATCCACTGTATTTAAAGCATAATTATGAATCTACTAATACTACCGATTGACTATGCTATTTATTGTATCTTTATTTGTATACTACCTACTTACTATCTACAAATACATTTCAACTACTATGTTACATTATTATGTCATATTTATACTCTTTTTTTGGGCACAATAGGAGGTGCCCTGGGGTTACTCTGGGCTGTGCAGTCATGGATTACTTCTGGTGGTACTCTAGGGTACTCTGCAGTGCTGGGATTTGAAACCAGGTTGACCTTATAATTTGCAAGGCAAATTAGCTGCCCTTTATACTATTTCTTCAGCCCCCAATATAGTGATACTATTATGGTTGACTGTACATGACACGACAAAGAGGATGTTTAAATGATTTCTGACACCTTACTAACTCACCTTTTATTTCAGAAAAATTAAAATCAATTAGTCTTACCCAAAACAACACATACACCAGCTACTAGAATCTGCAGTGTCTATAGGAATATAACAGTCAGTTTCCTTTTCCAAGAACCCCTCCGAAATATGAGACCTATCTGAGCACCATTCTTTCTGTTCTGAAGCCTACCAGCCCCTAAAAAAAGAGTCAGCCCTGCAAGGGGCTAGCACACAAAGCCAATTGTCTATGATTGCTCCCTCTGCCCGTCTTCACAAAGTCAAGTCCTGGACTTGTTGAGGTGGTGATTCATCTCTTTATGTAAAGATTGCCAAAACCAAATGTACAAAAGATTTCTTTCTTCATATTCTTAATTCCTAAAGACCATAAAGTCATTTAATGAAATATAAGCAATTATGAGTTTCCAGGTTTGGCAGACAGACAATGGAAGGAAACACTTACGAGGTCTTCTCATGAGAAGATTTCAAGACACTCCAATCAGACTGATTGACATGAAAAGGAGGACTTAGGATGTGTGTGTGTGTGTGTATGTGTGTGTGTGTAACAAATAATTCTGGTGAACTATTTGCTTTGCACTTTGATATCTTTTTTGATAAATGCTTTGATCTTCCTAACTTTCTAGATAAAGAGGAGCTTGTTGATGATTATCCCCCACCTATCTGTCTATCATGCTCTTATTGTTACTTGCACTTCTATCTGTTCTCTGTCATGCCCTGACTAAAGCTGACTGAATAAGGAGTATATTCTGAGAAATTAAGTAGCCCATGAAATCTAAATGATAAATTACTCAAACGCAATTCTGTAGGTTAAAAATATAATAATATATTGTCTTTATGTTTTTGAGAACCTAAAATGTTCTCAAGAGAATCTTAACACTTGAAATTTTCATTTTTTAAAAACAATAATGATAGGGGGCCAGAGTGATAGCACAGTGATAGTGCATTTGCCTTGCAAGCAGTCTACCTGGGACAAACCGGGGTTTGATCCCCGGCATCCTATATACCTCCCCACAAGCCTGCTAGGAGCGATTTCTGAGCATAGAGCCAGGAGTAACTCTTGAGCACCGTCAGGTGTGGCCCAAAAATAAAAACAAACAAAAAATAATAATATATTTAAATCATTTTAGAACTGAGAAAACTAAAAAGACAACTTATATAAGTTCATGGCAAGTTTTGCTTTGTGAGACATTCCACTCAACTTGTCAAATAGAAAACACTTTTACACAATCTTCAGATTACAAATAAATTTTCTAATTTACTAGTAAATCTAAAATTAATGTTTTTAGAACAAATGATGTATCCATTCAAATTCAAATGGTCAATGGCTAATATTCGGAAATATAATATTATTTAGATCCCTTTCCGTAGGGATGAAGGGCAAGCTATACCATCACATTTATGAACTGTCTTCCAATTGTTCTTCCATAGCAGACATTAATCACTCATCACTTTTTTGGCTACACAGAGATATCTGGCTTTACCGTTCTTTTTTTTTTTTCAGTAGCAAGTACTGTATATTTGTGGAAATTATTGATCTCCAATAAAGTCATTAATACAATAGAAGGTTTAGTAAACTCTTTTTTAAAGATAAGAGATAAAAAACACAATAAAAAGGTGTGTGTGTTGTTATTGTTGTTGTTTGCATAGCCACAGCAAAATATGGGAGAAATAAAAAGGAAAAACCTTTGGCCTAAAAACAGGGAGACCTTACTCATGAAGTATTCTGGCATAAGACCAACTCTAGGCTCCAAAACTAAAATCTTTCTCTGTGGTCTGGCTTTACCATTCTTTACTAAGACATCAGCCACCAAATCTACTGCACCAAGAATCAAACTGTGTAATTCCAATCTATGTAATACAACTACCAAAATGTGGAGCGTTACTGGCTACTGTGTTATTTCTAAGATGTGCCAAAAAATTAAAAGACACAATACTTTAATTTCAATTTTTGGTCTGCACCAGTGGTTCAGGGGTTCTTCCTGTTGGAACATGGAGAAGTATCAGCACCAGACCTGAATCCAGGCCTTCTTCCTGCCTGTAAAGTATATGCTGGAACCCATCAACTATCTGTTCACTCATAAATCTCTGGTTTTTTTTTTTTCATGCCTCTGAAAACTGCTTTAGATCATGTATGCTGTGAATAGGTAACCAAGGTAGTAGGCCTTTAGGGGAAAAATTAAGCCTCAAACATTTAGAGACTGGCAAAGTTGATTCAGGATTCAGCTTGGTGCATGTTGAAACACTTTTATTAATTTGAGAAATGTATATGTAAAATCTGTCCAATACATAATGTTGAGCGAATGACAAGATAATACATTAAACTTTGTCATGGAAAGAATGTAATATCTATGAAAAAAATCATAAAGAAAAAAGCCACTATGTTGATATGTGGTTCTTTATAGCTCATGTTCTAAAAACAAAATGTTCTATTTGGCCTGCATCTCAAAATTTGTCATGTTCTCATTAGTCTTGAGGGAAACAGTGCTACTTTATACAAGAAATCATCATTCAACAAAAAGCAGGGGTTGGCTGGTTTTCTCAAACAAGCAAAAAAAATCATTAAAAATGCCATTATGACAAGTATGAGTAACAAGCTGCTATCATTCAAAACATTGTTTAATTTGGTAAAAATAAAACATCATTTACTTAAAAAAATCAAACCACATATTAAGAAATTATAATTCATCCCATCCAGAAATTTAAAATTATGCTATTTAACTGCTACTATTTATATCGCTCATCTTCTTTCTCATGTTATTTAGTTTATGTTCAATAGATGCTAAAACTGCACAGATCTGTATATACTTAAGTTATGTAATTTGAACATATATTTTTCCCTGGAAGGGCAGTGCAAATCCAACTTTCAAACAAGGGAAAAGGAAGATTTTTAAAAATAAGAAAAACACAAATTTGAACATCTTCCCTGAGAAGGAACACTGGTGCTCTTACCTTGCAGAGTATGCATCAAAATTATTTTAAAATCCCCACAAAGCACAGTATTCTTTACACAACAGGAACTCTGCCCATTGTAATTATTTTTATTTTAATAAGCAAGCATTCTATATAAACACAATTGACATATTTATTTCGGAAGAAAGCCTATCCACAGTTCCTTAAAAGCATCTTTGAAATCATGTTGAAGAAAACACAACTTTAAATAACTCACTGATGTCTTTCTAATAAAACACTCTCTGGAGTAAACAATCCTTTCATCAGGCTCAGAACTAGGGGTGTGTGTTGGGTGTGTGTCTGTGGAGTTGGTTTCATGGACCTAAAAGAACCGTGGGGATGCTCAAGAAGGGGCTAGGAAGGCACTTTGAAAGGCGAGTCCCAGGCTGGCACTGGTCCCAGGCAGCCATGGCAAAGCCCGCCTGAGATCTGGGTCTCACCGCCTGGCAGGAGCTCGCAGCATCCCAGGGCCTGCAGCTTCCCACCCGCGGTGAAACTCGACTCCTCTTCCTTCTGGCCATCTCCATGCATACTCGACTGGCAGGCAGCATGGCTCCCCTTTCTTCCTCCTGCAGCTTCTTAGACTCACAAGCATGCTTGCTCTCGCAAGGCACCAGAGCACCTCTCAAAGTTTCATGTGCCAAACCAATGTCTTTTGCCCTTGTTTTGGCTTTGCGGGTTTTGCAAGGCACATGTCTCTTTTTCCTTTCAGGGAATTGTTTGTTGGTGTGGTTGCCATTTTTAAACAGAGGATAAAAGGCAAAATTAAAAGGAAAGGGAAAACTGCAAAGCTAGAAATTCAAGGAGAAAAAAAGATTGGACTTGCAAACAGAACAGTGTACCCCCCCCCCGGTTTTGTCGTCTCTCTCTCTCTCTCTCTCTCTCTCTCTCTCTCTCTCTCTCTCTCTCTCTCTCTCTCTCTCTCTCTCTCTCTCTCTCATTTTGAGGTATTCTCTGAGACAGTACTGTTTCCTAAAATAAGTAAAAAAAAAAAAACTAACATTTTTATTGTCATTATCTTGCAACTAAAGTCATTTGAAAGGCTGGAGTGATAGATAGCAGAGAAGGCATTTGTCCTGCGCGCAGCAAATCCTGGAAAGACCCTGGTTTGGTTCCCGGCATTTCATATGGTCCCCCGTGCCTGCCAGGAGTGATTTCTAAAAGCAGAGCCAGGAGTAACCCCTGAGCAACATCGGGCGTGACCCCAAAACTAAAAATATTAATAAAATAAAAAATCATTTGAACTCTCTGCTAGTTAGATATCTTATTTGTTTAGGAATCACAATTGGAGAATATAATTTCAGAATCTCTGATGAGAGTCAAGGGGCCCAACTTTATGAATTATATGTGTTCAATCCTTTTATTTTGCAAACACTGACCAATTCAACGTCTTTATAACAATAAAGATTCTTTTTGGAAACTGTAACCATAGTCAGAATCTGTTTTGTAATCATGATTCCAGATACAAATACATATAACAATGTATATCTTTACTGTTTTGCCTTTTGTTACCCTTTTAGATGGTTTCAGGGATCAACCTAGGGGTCATAAATGTTCAAGGCATGTTCTCTAACATCTGAAGTCACATTCAGGACCCCAAAATATATGTATATATATTTGCTCTGTTTTAGTTGTATGGGCCATACCCAAGTGGTGCCCAGGGCTTATTCCTGGCTTTAAATCATTCTGTTGGTGCTCAGAGAACTACATGATCAAAAGGATTGAACCAAGGTTGGTTGCATGCATGGTGAGTACTTTAATCCTTGTACTCTCTGGCCACATATTTATGATTTTTTTGTTTGTTATCTTTTGGGGGGAAGGGACACACCCAGTGGAACTCAGGGGTTATTCTCTACACTCAGAAATCGCTCCTGACATATGGAATGCCCGGGAGGGAACCTGCATCTGTCCTGGGACAATCACATGCAAGGCAAATGCCCTATCACTTTGCTACCACTCCCTCCCCCATAACTATGATTTTTACTGAAGAAAATATTTCAAAATTCTAGAACTGTCTGTTTCAGTCTTTTTTTTACTTAAATCTTGTTGATTGTGATGCATTTTTTGATTTAAGACCCCCTGATGTGTTGATAAAAGGTTCTGAGAATCTATTAAGTAGGTACCAGACAAGAGGATCACTCCATTAATTCTTTCAAACCTTTAGATTCTACATGCTCTTATTTAAAGAAATGGTACAAATAAAATGACAGCACATCTCAAACTATAATACGCAAAGGACCCTTGGTATCCGGGTGAAATGAGATTCTGAATTTCATTTCTGGGATGCAATGAGACTCAAGAATATGCATTTATGTGCATTTAGTGCTGTGCATGAGTGGATCTGGGCACAGCACACCAAGAAGTTATTGTAGACAAAGTCAGTATGAGGAGAAAAGACAACCACAAAGATACGGTGTAACTGTTGGACACCCACCACCATCAGAGAGACCTGAGGACATTCAAATATTTGCATAGACACCCCCACACACATCATACTTCTGAGGCAAAGTTGACCTAACATCTTTCTACAGAGCATCACCTCAACATCTTCATAGTCTTCTCTTCTATTTCCTACCTACATAACCAGTTCCCAGCCAAAGGGACAAAGGCAAAGTATTCCTGTTTTTAATTGCCTAGAAACCACTTTGGAATGGATTACCTTAAAATGTGGGCCATTGCTAGATTAGGCAAAGCAGCAGCAGCCAAAGGCAATGCCAACAAACAAGAGTGTGAAAGATTTATTATCATTTCAGGAATTTGCTAAACCAGGATATGTGCTTGTCAAGGCCTTATATACTCATGAAATGCTTAGAAATGCATGAACGAAAAAAACACATGTAGTTAAACATCATTTTACATTAAGATTCTAGCCAAATCTTAGCCAACTAGAATTTCCAAACAAGAAAACATTGAGCCAATAATTATAACTATTTCTGGTACAATGCTGGCATTCTTAAAAATTTAGGGTATACATATATTGCCAAATAAAAACAGCATTTGTTTCAATGAGTATCTCTAGTGTATACCTTTGTAGGGATAAGGGAGTAGAATGTTCACCAATGTGCACCAGTACCGTATTTTTTGTACCATAAGACATACTTTTTCCCCCAAAAGATGAATATAATGGAGCGATTGCTGCCTGTTCTGAAGCCTGAGTGCAGGGGAGGAGAGCATCTAAAAATTATATGCATCTATGGTCAAATGTTTCTTATAGAATGAAAAATACAGCATATATCTGGGTTATTTCTGGTGCTGGAAAAAAAGGCTGAAATAAATGACGTTTTAAAACTAATGTCACATTGTACTATTATTAGTTTCATAATTTATCATTATAATTTATAATTCATTAGCTTATTTACAATTACATTATTTGCTTTATTGAACTGAGCCCAATTATTAAAAAAAGAGAGAGAGGCAAAATGAAAAGCAGCATTTTCTAATTTGCCATTTCCACAATGCAAATGAAAAGGAAAAAAAGTAGGGGAGAAAAATAAGAGAGACCAGAACAAAGGATATTGATTAGTTAGAACAGGGCTTGAGTAAGAGGAGCAGGAATTATTCCAGAATCAAATTAGGAAAATGTTAAAATTCCGCAGGTTTTCAAATGCCTCCACCAACACTCCCTTCACATGAACTAGGATCATGAGAAAGGGTCAATTGTAACTGATGAGGAAATGGATTAAGATTTAGAACTAGCATCTAAGTCAGTAGTTTTCAATAAGGATCATTATACTATATCTGCATAGTTTTGACAGTCACAACTCTGCAGCAGAGTGCTAGTAGCATATTCTAGAAAGAGGCCAGAATTCTGCTCAACTCCAGCACCTACTACAAAGAATTAGCTTACCCCAAGGTCAACAGTGATGAGGTTAGGGCGCCCTGTTGTAGTGGGGAAAAGACCTGGGAAGGTAAGAGCAGAAGCAATGAGGAGAGAGAATGCATTCAACTATCTCCAGTGAAGGGTAAGCTTTTGGAGATCTGAAGTCTATGAACAGAAGTGAGAGATCTGGCTGTGCCTCTTGTTTTAATAGATCCCTCTCCCACTGATCTTTAATCAACTGCTGGTGAGCCTAGCTCCTGGCTTCCACTGAAGGCCATCTAGACTCTATTAGAACAAGATGTCCAAAGGCAGCCAGCACCTTCTGTAAAAATGGTAGTGAAGGCCTCTGCAATCAACACACCAATGATCAGAGAGACCATAGTAGAGCCTATTGGTATCTTGGCCTTCTCTCCTTAGGCATCACACCAGCAGGATTTCTGACAACAAACTTTATTCCTTTACTAGAGGTTTGCTTTAAGCTGCCCTAATGACAGACCAGCAATGCTCAGGGATTAATTGTCTTTGGAGATAGTCTTAACTGTACTAGACTGATCTGGATGAGTAAATACCCATTCTCTTATCTCTTAGGGTGAGAAACCATGGAACACATTCTTTGCTGTCTCCTTGAGTTTCCCAATATGACTAATCTCTAGGTGCACCCAATAATAACTGACTTATTATATTTCTATTAACTGTGGTCTCTTCTCTGGCTCCTTCTATCTCATATCTTCTTCACCACCTTTTTCTCCTCATACAACTTGTACTTGAATTTTTTTTTATCTTAGTGTCTCCTTCTGGGGAACCTAAACTTATGTGCAAGTTTTTTATTGAAGCCATATTTAATTTGGGTCAGTAGTTGACCAATCCTCATGTCCTTGTCTTCATGTCTAAACACCAGGGGCCCACCATACCACTCTCATCCAGGGGCCTATTTTTCCACTGCTCAATTGCTGAGCACAGAATCTCTAGGTTCTTCTAAGCTGCAGGCTCTGGTCCCATTTCTTTCAGACCATCAGAAACACAACTCCGGGCACATTTTTCTTTCCCACTGAGAGAATAAGCAAAACCACATCTTTTGCTCAAAAATGGCAGGGAATGCAAACATAATCCCTATTAGTCTCAAAGCCGTTAAAGTACAACTTCTTTCTACAAGAACTCAAGTAAATAACAACACTTAACTCAAGAAGAGGGTCTCACTCTAGTGCTGGTAAGAGGCAAAGATGAAAGGGACAACTGCCATAGTTCAAATGAACTTTAATGAATTATGGGTGAAGATTTCAAAACCACAAAACAGCAAAAAAGAATAGTTATTTCAAAAGACTGTTAGACAAAGAAGAGAAATGAATTGTAAACTCCCTTAGGGTGATGTTAAATCATTCATCTTCTATGTAATGCAAAAAATCTTAAGAGAAGAAAACGTAGAAAAAAAGCTAAGTGTTGTGAAAGAGGTTACAGCAGCAATGTGTTCAAGAAACTCCAGCCTTGTCAAAAAGACATTAAAAAAGTGGTGTTGGGGCTGGAGCGGTGGCACAGTGGTAAAGCCTTTGCCTTGCAGGCATGTGACCTAGAATGGACTGCGATTCGATCCCTGGCGTCCCATATGGTCCTCCAAGCCAAGAGTGATTTCTGAGCGCAAAGCCAGGAGTAACCCTTAAGCGTCACTAGGTGTGGCCCAAAAGCCAATATACATACATATATATTATATATATATATATATAATATTTATATTTTTTAAAGAAAACAAAAATTAGGGGGTGGTGCAGGCAGCAAGGCATGTCTGCCTTGCCTGTGGTAGCCTAGAATGAACTGTGATTCATTATGGTCCCCCAAGCCAGGAGCAATTTCTGAGTGCATAGCCAGGAGTAACCCCTGAGCATAACCAGGTGTGGTCCAAAAACTAAAACAAAGTAAAACAAAACAAACAACAACAAAAAAGATAAATAAATGGTTGTATGCTATCTTTTCCAAATGTTCCTGTTTCCTGCAGAAACCATGGAAGCCAGCACCTAAGGAAGAGTTTGCTGTCAGATGGGTTGGGAAACCAGGCTGCTAAGTCTGGGGCTGATTTCCACATTTTCAGTGAAATCAATTTTTGATTTGGGGCCACACTTGGGGTTGCTTGGGGCTTAGTCTTGGCTCTGCACTCAGGATTCTCTCCTGTTGGGAATGGGATGCCAGGGATCAAAGCTGGGGTGCCAGGGATCAAATTGAGGCCAGCTGAGTACAAGCCAAGCATTCTACATACTGATCTCTCTGGCTCTTCTTTAGGACATTTCTTTACAAGCCCTTCAGAGACACTTTTCTTGGATTGTGGATATCCCCCCCTCCCAACCCAGGTTCTCTTTTTATAAAGAATATCCATCCACTTTAGGGTCTGGATTTCTTTTCAACTTGGAGTTGATATGGAGAGAGGTCTTAATTCTACTTTAGTTCCATGGGCATGGTCTTTTTTTTTTTTCAAAGAAAAGAATAGCATAGCTTTTCTGCCAGACAACCCATTCCCTTATTTATAATGCAGGACAGCGGGCCCTGGTAAGTGTATATCCTAGTTCAGCTGGGGACACACTGTTGTTCATTTTAAAATTAGATTCAGCCTAATTATATGCGACAGCCTACGTGTGGTTGGTCTAAAGAGCTGGAAAGCATTACTCAGCACCTACCTGTTAGGCCAGCCTTTGAGGTGCCACTGAACTTGCTTAACCCACAGTTCCTGCCCTCTGGGAACTTCAAGTCTAGCAACAGCATTTCTAACCCATTGAAAAAAATGGGACTTGGACACTGACCAGTGAGTAATATATAGTAAATTAATATTAAATTAATTTAATTAAATTAAAGTAATATTACATCTCATGGGACAAAAGGCAACGGAAACTGTCATGGAACATGGGAATGTTTCTACAGGTCAGAAAATAATTTGGGAAATCCTTGAATAAGAGACATGGGAACTGAGCTTGAAACAGAAGCAGGAGAAAAAAAATGTATATATATACACACACATATATATATAATGATATATGTATACCATCTCTCTCATAATTTAAATAGTTGATTAGACTCCCACCTACCCCCTTGTAAATTCAATGGTTGATATCCTAAGACTGAAAAATACTAGTTATATAAAAGAAGACTAAAAAACATCCTAAGGTCATTTAAAACTAATAAAGAATAGCTCATAATAAAAAATATTTAAAGGTTGACTTCTAGATCTCTTTGATAGCCTTATTTTGGACAATAATGTCCCATAAAGTGCAGGATTACTAAACACAATTAATTTTACAACTTTTGTGGTAATAAAATTGATCTCCAGAATGAAGGACATGCCAGGTACTATCTACTGACCAAATAGCTTATGACCTTTATCTTATTTAATTTCCTCTATAATGCTGTAAATTATGTGCTGATATTTCCATTGCATGGATGAGGTAACTAAAGTTCAAAGCAGTTGAAAAAAAACTTGCTGGAAAAAGCATAGCTAGAAGGTGCAAAGGCATTCAGTGTAGTGCCTGTATGGGTAGGTATTACCCTTTTTTGTCCTCCAACCTCTCTTTCCAATGTGCCAGCTCTCCACCAATCCAATACTTCAGACTCCCATGACATTCTTAGTCTTATGCAGGAAGGGGAACTTTAAAATAGAATGTTACTGACCCTTAGTACTAACTCTAAATCCCAGTAATGGGACAGCAGCTAGTTAAGTATTGTGCAAATTATTATTTCTCCTCTATTATGGGACATAAAAATTAGCTGAATTCTGTACCTGGGAAACATTAGCAGGATTAACTTCTTAACATTACACATTTTAGTTTTCAAAAACATTGCTAAGTATCTTAGAAAAACAAACTTGGAGAACAGAAGATAACCCTATTTAGGCTAACATAAAGGCTGATAATTATTTCTTTCTCTTTTACATGTCCTCGGGATGACACTCCTCAACACTGTTCCTTTTTATATCGTAATAACCCAAAATGCATGTGCCCTTTGCATTTCATTACTTCTCAGGATAAGAAATTTTCATAATAATTAAACAAGGTTTTTCAGAAAATTAAAATATGCATAGTAAGAAGGAACGGGCTTCTTTGTTCCTTTCCTTTTCACTTATTCACTTTTATTATTCATGTCCCTCTTACATTTCTTTCGCAGGACGAACTTCTATAGACCTGGTTGAATATTTAATAAGGCCTCTTTACAATTGGGGAAGAAAACAAGAAAACATACTCTCTGGCTAAAGGAGAAGGTTGTCCATTGTAGTATGCAATATACTAGATAAATACTAGGAACATTGGTATTTTTAGTTAAGAGATTATGTAATGAGTCATTTATTTAAACAGTCTAGCTAGGGCTGCCGTATGAAATGTTTCCAAGAAAATGGTTTCAATATCTCTGTCAACACACCACGAATCAGCTCTGCTGCTGCTCCCTGATGTCTCCGCTTTCAATTTTAGTTCCCTCTAAAAATGATCATGCATAGTACATTCATGATGTGCCAATCATACCAGGATTGATTAGCAAGCACCTAATACCATGTTTATTAGAGCCAGCATAGAGTTGGTTCTATCACATAAATTGAGACAATGGTCAAAGACCAAAAACAAAACAAAACAAAACAAAAAAAAAATCTCATTGTAGCAAGAATAATTATGACCATAGGAATGAGAAGTGAGGAAACATAAAGATGTCAGATAGGAAAATGCTACTACACCAAAAATACATAAATAAATAAATAAATAAATAAATAAATAAATAAATAAAAGAACTGGGTTACCTCACAATGAAAATGTTTTATTCTTCTACCAATGCCACAAGACAGTGGTGTGATGAAAGAGAACTACAGATAAATCAAAGAACAGCATAGTTGTGTGGCAAAGACAGTTCATCAACATTCTGATAATTGTTCCCCTTCCACAGGAGAGTCTGCCCTGGACAGCCATGGCATGGAGAACCCATTTTTTTTTTCACTCCTTTTATTCGGTGGAGCTTTAGGATTGCTTCTCACCATTAGAATTTAAGCAAAAACAGTTTTGTCCCACTTTCAAACTTTCTCATTTCCTTCCCAATAATCTCATGTAATGAGCCTCTGACATTAGAGGCCATAAACTGGATATGGAGAAGTCTAAGTTCCAAAGGAACGCCCATGAATTCTTACAAAGTTCAGGCACTTAGAAATAGCGATTTTCAGCTAACTGTTCAACTTGCAAAGTTCAAAGTTCACCTAACTAAAAATTAAAAAAAAAAAGCTATTTCTGAAGTCACCAGGATGAATATTTTAAATTTAATTTAAAAATCTATCTATTTTTGAGGTCAGAGCAATGGCACAACGGTAGGGAGTTTGCTTGGCATGCGGCTGTCCAGGATGGACCTGGGTTCAATCCCCGGCATCCCATATGGTCCCCCAAGCCAGAAGCAATTTCTGAGCACATAGCCAGGAGTAACCCTGAGCATCACCAGGTGTGACCCAAAATCCACAAACACACACAAAAAAACTTATTTATTATTTTCCTAGCCAATACTTGTGACAATAAAGTGTCTCAAGTAATTGACATCTGTTGGGGAGAGGGTAGTAAATTTAACAGAATTATAGGGTTTTTTGTTTGTTTGTTTGTTTTTATGGAAGACCTGCCCAGCAACACTGGATGGATGATCCAGGGGGTACTTCTTACACAGTTGGTAAGGTTGCTCTATAGGACAGTGTTCAAGGCCCAGGAATACAATGCTACTTGGGGCCAGTAGTGTTAGGGACTGCTACCAAAGATCTGAAGATGCTTGGGTGCTTTGTGTCTCTATGACTTTAGTACTGCCCAGGATCTCACTTTATCCTTTGGGCCATCTCCCTGTCCAAATTTTAAAACTAAATCTATGTTCTTTGATTATAGTAACTACTAGACATAAATGGCTATTTTGTTCTTGAAATTATCTAGTCATAGTTAAGATATATAACAAACTATCAAATATATATTGTATGTTGAATATATAATATAAAAATACATTCATATTAATTATAAAATTTCACATATATTTGGTAAAGTAAAAATTACCAAAATTAGACATACTTGTTGTTAGGGATAAATTTGTCATTACCTAATTTTTACTTAACTTTTTTTGTTTGATATTTGGGGCAACTCCCAATGGCACTTGGGAGTTTACTACTGGCTCTGCTCTCAAAACACTCCTGGCAGGCCTGGGGGACCTTATGGGATGCCAGATATTGAACCCAGGTAGGCCTCATGCAAGGCAAACATTCTACTTGCTGTGCTATTGCTTGCGCTAATTAAAACTCATATCTTTTTTACTAAGAAAATAAAGCACAGATAAATAAAAAACCCACAAATATTTTTATTCTTAATTATGTGGTTTTTCCTAATATCACATTTATTTATATTCATTCATTAACACATATTCTTCATTTATTCCAATTTTGATCATTAAAAAAGTAAATCAGGGGCTGGAGCAATGGCACAGTGGTAGGGTGTTTGCCTTGCATGTGGCTGATCCAGGACAGAATATGGCTCAACACCTCCTCCCCACACCCCCACCTTCGGCATTCCATATGGTACCCAAAGCCAAGAGCGATTTCTGAGAGCATAGCCAGGAGTAACCCCTGAACGTCACTGGGTGTGACCCAAAAAACATAAAAACAAAACAAACAAATCACAAAAATGTAAAATCAATGACAGGAGAGAGTAAAGGGGTGAAGGTACTTGCCTTACGAACAGCTGGCCCCAGTTTGATCCCTGGCACTATGGTGCTAAGTTTCCCTAACACCTCTAGGAGTGAGGTCTGAATAAAAAACCAAAGGAAAGTAAGCCCAGAGCACAGCTGGTGTGGTACAAAAACAAACAAACAAACAAATCACTTACAGTCAAATAAACCTAAAGCTGAAAGACAAATCCTAATGCTATAGTGTCATTGCATATAGTAGAGCTATGCTTCCATTGCTGTAGAAATTGTAGGCATATGTATGAAACAGCAGAAATATCCTTGAAGCAATATTTATCCATGAATAGACTGGAGATAACCTTTAAATTAAATTTCATTGAAGAAATTCTAAAGATAACATATCATATAATTTGCTTCCAAATTAAACTTGAACTCCCAGATGTATAGCTATCCTGCTAAAAAATAAAATCCAATATTGGAATTAAATTAGAAAAAGATTGCTGCATTTTGGAGTCAGCAAATTCTGTTCCCCAAAACTTCACAGCAATCTGAAACTGCCTTAGTTCCTTCCTGGATCATTGCTTCATAGATTATTTGAAATTTCTAATGTGGTTTATCATTTCTACTCTCTCACTAATTCAAGAGTTTCGTCAAAGAACTCTTCTAAAATAAATGTCCAGCTTGCTGAGCATATTTTCTGCACCCAAGACAAAGTCCAGCCTCCTTCTGGTGCTTTTGAAAGTTTTCACTGAATAACTCTGATCTTGTCCAGCAGCCTCTTCAAATGTCCTGTGTAGATTTTTGATATTCCCCAAATGCTTCCTGCATTGATAAAATCGATATTCCTATCTACAGTGTATCTAATATTGAGGAAAATGCAACTGTAGCTCATGTCAAAGGATTGAATTTAATATTTACATGTCAGAGATGAGAAAATCAAGCACATGTAAAGAAGCCAAGTGAAGCTGGGCTCTGAGTGAGCATACATTCCATAGTACTGGTTCTGAACTTAACACAACTAGTTTTCAATGTGAATAACTCTACCTTCCAGGACCCATTTTTATTGTCTCAGCTGGAGTATGGGGTCAAGATGTTTCTGGTATCAATAGGAAGAAGCTAGTGAGGTTGTTAAACATTCGATAGTACACAGAACATTCCTCTACAATGAAGAAACATCTGGTTGCAGTGCTATAGTATAGAGGTTGAGAAACACTCTTCTATACTAAAATGCCTCCTGTCTAGCGCTAGGAAACAGCATTTTTCTAGAAAGAATTTTTTTGGTTTTATTTGGGGGGGCCCAAACCCGGCAGTGTTCAGGGGTTACTCCTGGCTCTGTGCTCAGAAATCGCTCCTGGCAGGCTCGGGGGACCATATAGGATGCTGGGGATCTTGAACCAACTCCTTCCCGAGTTGGCCTCGTGCACACAAACACCCTACCGCTATCACTCTGGCCCCTAGACAGAATTTTTAAGTGTTGACCAAGGTGTCATTGTAAAGGCCATAGAGCCTGGCAATCAGCAGATGACTAATTCATGGTGGATAGCATAATGGATGGATGGATGGATAGAGAAATGGAAAGTTAGATGGAGAGATAGAAAGACTCCAGAAGAAAAGACTTAACGTTTGTTCTTTTTCAAATATCAATAATGATCAATTTCAACACATATTCTTTATTAAACATAAATGATCATATTTAGAGAGCATCCATTTCCAAAGGATGCCTTTACCTTAGCAACATCTTATTTTTTCTTTGTCCCTTGATCAGGGAGACTTTAGCAATATCTTATGATTATAAACTTACAGCATAAAGATAAAATTAGAAAATAAAACATGTTATTTTTCCATTGAGACCTAAGAATGGCAATATAGTCTCCAAATCTTAACTACTATTTTAATACAAGATAGATTGATATGCCTGTCACCCACTTAAGCCTAACTTTAGTCCATGTCATGTTCTCCTATTTCCTTTAATTAAAAGACGAATAACACATTTTATACTTTCTCTTATTATATCTATGATTCAAATATAATTCAATATAAACATATTATTTTGTATCTCGATGTGCTAGACCTGCAATAGACATTACTATAAAGCTTAAGCAAATTTCAAAAATGTAAACAAAAATATACTCGATAAATAAACCATTTTCTGGATCATCTATATTAAATGCCTGATGCATTTTATTTAAATATAATTTTTAAAGGAATGTCAATGTAGCATGTATTACAGTCGTATGAACCTTGAGTAGAAATAAAAAATGATCAGACTTAAACAGCAGATCTAAAGCCAACTACAACAAAATCGATACCCAATCTACAACAAGCTACACACAGAATGGACCACTTATACTAGCAGCCTGGAGGGCAAAGGAGGGACCATATGGGATGCATGCTGGGAACAGGGGTGGAGGGAGTACAACATTGGTGGTGGGAATGCCTCTTATTCAATGTTACTATGTACCTAAAATATTACTGTGAAAGATTTGTAATCCACTTTGGTCAAAATAAAAATGATTAATTAAAAAAAATTAAAATGACAAACTGCAGCTAATTTGTCTTTTGTTTGGGGATCACACCTGACAATGCTCAACAGTTATTCCTGGCACTGCACATAGAAATTACTCCTAGTAGGTTTAGAAAACGATAAGGAAAACAGGAGTTAGAACCTAGGTTAGCACTGTGTAAGGCAAGCACCCTACTCTAATCTGTAGCTCCAGCCTCAAAGTATAGTTAATTTGAAATCTTTTTGTTCAAGCATTTGCTTAATAACATCACTCTTGACTTTTTGAATAAATTCCTAAATTCTTGAACAGAAAAACAGTGTGACCAGAAGTCTCTCTTTTAGAACTAGGAAGTTGAATAACTTTAAGTCAACCCATTTCTATCTCTTATAATAAGACGTATCTACCTGTCACAGAGGATACATATACATATTCAAGTGGGCATACAAGTGTGTACATATTACTTACATATAATTGATGTGCAATAGATACATTTATATATTATATGCACATGTTATATAACATGTATATGTTATACATAACACACATATATATTATATTAAATATAATATAATGAAATGTTACCCCCCCTTCAATCCCATATACTAATCTCACTTGGATGGTCAGACCCAACCACATTTAGGAGGGGCCTGTGGTTGATAATTAAGGGGTTGTCATGGGGGTGAAGGAAAAGGGGCAGAAGCAGCAAGGAATCATGGAGGGAACAGAGAAAAGGCTGCTGGGAAAAGACTTAGCATAGAGGCCATGTGAGGAAAATGCACATGGCGGCTAGGGCAGTGAAATAAAGATAACTCCTGAAACTTCAACTGATTGCTTGTGAAATTATTTCTCTGCTGTTATCCTGCAATCTTCAGACCCGGTCCACTGAAGGGGCTAGAGGTGATGTTCCAGGCCACGCTAAAAAGGCCTCACTCCTCTCAACACTAGGACTTTATAATTTATATTTAAACAGCAATGTAACACATAGATGTGAATGTGTGTTTGTGTGAGAATACCTGAATGCCAGGATGGAAAGACTATAATATGTTTTCTGGCTCCTGAATTTAAAGCTTCAGGAGCTTTAAAGCCTGGTCCTAATTCCAGGCTCTCCTTACATGCCATTTGGAAAAGATACCTAAGTTCAGAGTGGAGCTCAGTTTCTCATTCAGTATAAATAGTACTGCCCAAAGAACTGCCAGTACGTAAAGTCTCCAAAGTCCCTTGAAATTAGAACAGTATGGACCTAACAATGTGAGCACTGACTGTATTCTAGCTGTTTTCTGGCTGGGTTCCTATTAGGAGGATAGAAACACCAGCAACTCAGTGGTTAGGATCCCATTCTCAATTGTGCCCCACCCCAAAACACGGGCCAGCTGCCTAAATGTCAAAACATACTGAAACTCGCACCTTTTGGTTACCAAGTAAATCCTAAGGAAATTCTACTAAACTTTATAGTATTACATAGGGGATACACAATCATGAGACCATTACTTGCTTACATGCATCTGGGGGCCTTCTAAGGGACTTGAATAGACATACCTTTTCCATCACGGTGGAGAGTATTTTAGAATTCTTTTGTATTAACAGATGCATATTGCAGGGCTAAATAAGCGACCAGCATAGGCACACAAATGTTTGTGTTTATAGTGGGAATCAAATTAAGTTATCAAAATTATGTTATACAGTTAAGTCGGAAGTTTTAATCAACAAACTTGAACAAAAGACAGAGTGATGACATGGACATATAATGTAACATATAACGTAACCTAAAAAGAAAATATTCATTCTGAGGAAAATTAAGTCACAAGATGATAAAAAAAAATAATATTGGAAGAGAGAAAAGAAATACCCTTTCTCCCCTTCATTCTTCCACTAAGCATCTTCCTGTGTCCAAGTGTCAAACTCTTTACTAGGTGCTGAAGCATCAAAGATAATAAACCCTCATAATAATAAACCCTCCTCATTGTAATTTAGAGGGGAAAAACAAAAGTAAAAACTGCCTACAAGGGTGATTGGAACACAACAATCTCAAGCACAAAGTATTAAGGCCACCTGTTCAGAGAAGTTTATGACTATAAGGTCATTTTCAAGTACCTGATTGTCCTGTCCTCTCAGATTGCTTTAGTCAAAAGCTTGGCTGAGACACTGGGCATTTGAGAAAGTCAGTCTACAGAAAATGTTAACCATTTAACTATTCATTCCCCTAGGTTTTCTGAGCCCTATTTTTGTACTGGAGACTATCACTAGAATCTCTACCTCTGGTCTATGCTAGCTCATGCTCCTAAATATAAACTCCCACTGGGTTACTTTTTATCATTATTACGTTTGCATTAAAAGTTCCCTCAGGAATTAGTAAACAACATAATAATATGCAGAATTTACTTAATTTTAACCCACTATTAGTCATATGATTTGACATTACTTATGAGTATATATACTCATTGGTAGAAACCATATCACATACTCTACAAATGTTATCTGATCTGTTCTTACAACTTTAATGCATACCTGTCCACTCGAGTCCATCTTTTATCTGTTAACTTGGCTTAAAGCTCAAAGCTAAATTAGTCCAAAGCATTGAATAGTTAGGAGTCTAATTTAATTATAATTACTTCTTTATAAGATTTTAAACTACCTTGCTCTATCATTTTTACCAGTCTAGACATTTTGTGGAATTTTTACTATATTTTGACTCATCCAGTTTTGAAATACCATCAGGAATTATAAGTTCCCTATCATCTCAATTTCCAAGAAAATTTCCATGAGTAGCACATTTGAAGATGACCCCTTGGGTATCACATCTCAGGTCACTTAAAAACGCAAATAATGAAATCATCAATGTTTACCAAATGTTTACCGAAGTGAAAATAAGTGGGGAGGGCAAAGGGAAGAGAATGACAGGCTAAAACTTATAATACAAGGTAAAAGCCAAGTAATCAGACACCCTATTACATTGCCATTTCTTTTTTCCTTCTTGAGCAAGGCCATACTCAATTCTGCTCAGGGCTTTCTCCTGGTTCTGTACTCCGGGATCACCCTTGGAGGTGCCTATGTGTGGTTCCAGGAATCAAATCTGGGTCAGGTACATGCAAAGCTAGTGCCTTTTCCTCTTTAAGATCTTTCTGGCTAACAAGAACTATTTCTATCTCCTACTGGACCCTAGCGTGCCTATTTTACCCCTTTCACAAATACCTCTGGTGTAGACAGCTTTACCACCACATGCCCTTGGGTCCCTTGGGACTGCCAAGGCCAGAGGTACTGCCAAAACCTGCTAAGTGAGAAGGCATTGCTATCACCCAGTGCTGTCTGTTCCTGGAATTTCACTCTAAGCATTGACAATGCCTCTGGAACTCATAAAGTCTCTGTTGAAATCCAAGGAGTTAATTGTCAAATTTTTCAAGGAATCAAGGTACCAAAGTTACCATAATATAAAAGATGAGGATTTCTGTGTATTAGAGGCAAATACTTCAAGAGATTCTTGGAAAAATAACTGCCCTGACATAAACACAAACATACATTTATTTACTCATCAAAGATTTGTCCCACACCTTCTTGTGTGCCAAGCCCTGGTCAAAAGAATGAATTGAGAATCAAGATTTTCTCACATTGATGAAAATTCTACACAGGGATACAGATAACCAACAAACCAGCAATTGAAATGAATGGTTCATATTGTAAATACAATGAAGACTGGGAAGCAAAAAGTAATTTGATGATTCCAAGAAAGAATGGCAGCCTTTGCTTAAGTATTCAGGGAAGGGCTTTTAAGAGGGGGACACATAATCTTACACTAGAATGACAGGGCCTACAGAAACAAATCACCTTTACTCTGAATTCCAGACTTCGATCCAAAAGTGTTGACTAAAAACAAATCAAAACAAAAGCTATCCCATTTGTGACATCATATATCTTACTCCTTTAAACAACTGAAACAATTTGGAAATGAAAAGTAACCCACAACTTTTATGGCTTTTAAGGAAATTTTAAGAAATTGTGCTTCCCCAAAGATGTTGGTTTGAAAGAAAGTTGTTTTAATGTATCTCTTATTGTAGAATTTATTACCAAGAATCTAAAAAAGAAGAGGAGTGCATATATGCTCTTGTAAAGTCAGGGGCTTTATTAAATTATATCATAATGACAATAATATTCCTTGCTATGTCACATCAATAAGAATTGCTTATGTAAAAGTCCTATATCTATATTCTCTATTATTATACCTCCTCTTACAATAACAGCAAAGTGTACTTAGTAGAACTTAAAACATACCAAAATATCCTTGAAAATTCTCTAACCATAAGATTCTGATAGTCTCCTTTTAACAGTAATAATGAATGGTTGTTCACCTCTACATTCCCATGTAATATTCCAAACAAACCTCAGAGGATTGAATTCCTGGTAGAATCTATTCAAAAAACATGAACTTTTCTAAAAATACCAACAGCTCCAAGTACTTTTCATCAAAACACCTTTTGTCTTTAATATTTCCTAGTCCCTGACTAGTTTGCTAATAAGTGGTGTAAGCAAAAGTGGATGAGGGAGCAGATCAATGATTGAATATGTACAAAGAAGCACTGAAAAGGGTTCACTAAGATGCAATTTTATTAACTTTAAATTCAAAATAAGATATAATTAATAAAATGTAAATATACATACTAACCTAAGGTCAAATAATGTAAAGATATTGCCCAAATACACTTGGCATCATACATAAATGCTGTGCTGGTATCATCCTGATCTATATTTATTTTTTTTTTTAATTTAAAGAGGTCTTGAAAAGTGAATCTCACTAGCCTTTAAGACTTTCTTTCAAATGTAGTTCCTGATTAGGCAAAGTGAAACTTTGCAAATTCTAAATGTGTGTGGAGGGGTAAAGATAGAAAAATCTGAACTCCAGGTAAACTCTTCTCCTTTGCCTCACTCGACACTTGATGCTCTGGGCACTTCCTTTCCATATTCCCTCTGGGGAAAATTATATAGTCAAACTTGAATACATAAAAAAAAAATTAAGCACCCCTTCCCTTCCCCCTCTTAAACTAGGTGGTGTCAGAAATAAGCACTAATAATAATACTAAGGTGATCACTGGGAAATCTTCCTATAAAATGACCATTGCAAAAAAATTCACCGGGGAGTCCAACACTCACCCCCAAATGCATTCTCTTTGGGGGCGGGGTGGGGCGGGGATGGTACAACTGGCACAATGTTTAGTGTCACCACCAACTCCAGGCGGCCATGAGGAAGTTGCAGAGTTAAGCGAAGAGCAGCCTAGAGTCACGACCCACACACAAGCTGGGAGACCGCGAGGTCGCTCCGATTTTTAGGGGGCGAACGGGTGGTAGATAGCCCAGTCTCCAGGGCACCGACCATTATACCCTCCATCCAGCCTTCAGGCCTAACTAATCTCCTTTCCAAGCTCCAGATTCCGGGGACTTTGAGACCCAAACTGGGGGACGGGGGTGAAAGTGGGGGAGCCCAGTGTCCCTTTAAACCTCCTCCTTTTCCCCTTCCCCCGGTGCCTGCCAACCTTTTTCCGAACCCGGGTGTCACAGAACTTCCTCATCATGGAAACTTCCACTCGGTTGGGGCGCTGAAGATGCCAAACTCCCATTTCCCAAGGAGCCTGTCAACCAAACAGCTGGGCTTGGGGGTGGTAGTGGGGGGATTCCAGCCACCACCGGGGCTGCACGGAGCCGGAGCCCGCTTCTCCAACTCCAGGTGCACTCCTGCACCCCCACGCCAAGCGTTTTGGGGTCGCAGTAGATAAAGAGGCGGCTGTCACCCCCAACCCACGCCCGCCAGCGCGCTCCTGCGCACGGGTGGCTCGCGGCACCCCCGGAGTCGCTCCTGCCCACCTTGGGGGGCCTGGGGCACCGGCGCCCCCACTTCCCCTGCACCCCAGCTCCCTCCTCCGCTCGGTGCTCGCCCGCGATCGCGATTACCGGGGTGCCCTGGAGCCCGCCGGGCGCTCGTTTTAGGTCGAGGCGGCCGCGCTCACTTTAATTCGTGCCAACTTGGTCTCCGCCGCTCTCGCGTCATGCCAACCGCCCCGGGCTGTGCGGCGGCGTCTCCTCGGCCCAGCCCCGCAAGTCTCCACCCTCCTCCGCCACCCCCAAAACCCGGCGCGGGGTCCCCCTGCCTGGAAATGTCAACCAACTCCGGGGCGCACCAGACCGGGCGGCTCCCTCCCCGGCGGCCACTGCACTTCGGTTGCCGGCGGTGGAAGAGGATTGGGGGGCCCCGGGAAGGCCGGACCCCCTTTCCACTCGGATCCCCGGGCTGCATCCAGGCGACCCCCGGGAGGTGCACCAGCGGGAGACACTCCTGGGGGTGCCCGCACCCCAAAAAACACCGGTGACCTGTTTCCCCCAGCCTATCTGCGCTCCTGGCCCTAGCAGGCTCTTCCAGGGGTGCAGAGAAGAAATGGCCTCCCGGAGGCCGTCCCAGGCTGCCCGACACCCCGGCCTGCCCCCCTCCCCAATTTCTCGGCAGCGAGCGGGTCCCCCTTCCCCAGCCCCGGCTTTCTGGGCTGGCGTGCGCTCACGGGTCTGCCCCGGGCCGGCCGTCTCCGCACCTGCCGGGCCAGGTTGGGGCGCTCCCTTGCGCCCCGACTCTCCTTCGCTCACCCAGCCCGGACGGTGTGGTTCCGAGCATCCCCAGTTCAGATCAGCCAGATCAGCCAGATCGGGGTGCACTGGGGTTCGGGGCTGCGCTTGAGTCCCTTAGTCGGGACGGGGCGCTGGGGAAGGGGCTTTGCCAAGAGAGACGCAGATTTGTGCAAGCGTGTCCAGGACCACTTGTGGCTCCTTGTGGGGGGGGGTTGACCCCCCAAAAGGGTGCTGCGCCCCTGGACCCCCGACCTTGCCCTCCCTTCCAAACCCCAAGAAGTTTGGGAAAATACCTGCCTTGCCCCTTAAAGGAGACTCCCCTTAACCCAGGATCCCCTCTTCTGCAACCCAACCTGTGTCTCCTAAGCGATAGGCACAGGCATGGGACCCTCAGCAGGTTCCCCCAGGGCCTTCTCCATTCTTATTAATTTGTCCGGGGTCTTCAGGATCCAACCCAGAAGTCATGCAATCATCCACACTCGCGGGGAGTTCCTGCCCTTACCTTGAGTTTCCAAAGGCCGAAGGTTCAGACCCGAGAAAACGAAGCAGGTAGCAGCGTCTGGGCTAGAAGAATGCTTGGAAAAACACCGAGTATATTAAAATTAAAAAAAAAAAGAGCAAGAAAAATAAATCTAAAAATGTAGTCGTTGTGAAGGTAGATTTGCCACAAAACTCTTTTGATGCTGGAGCGGAATTATTTCCTTGTATCAGAATCGGTTATTCAAGCTACACGTTTATTCCTTGGGCATGACAGGGGCGAGAGAGAAGAAAATCCTCCGGGCTGAACGCTACAGAGATGTGGATGTAGAGTTTTCTAGCTTTCCAGTCTGTGACGTGTGTTTTATCCCAGCTTCTTGGGAGCATCCCCTAGAAAAAGAGAAGCTACCCCTCCTGCTGACAGCCGGAGCAGTCACAACTGTCATGAACTCCAAATCTCTCCCAGGAGTCTGGAGGTAGCGTTTCCACTTCGGGGAAGAAAGTTGGGAGACCCCCCCACCAAGCTTCAGGGCCCAGAGGGAGGGGGGGTCTCGGTTCGGATCCAGCGATCCAATTTCCTTTCGGTTCTACCCAATGAAGCTGTGATTTATTCTTCCTCCGTCTTATGGCTGCTGCACCCTACTTGCCCGATCGTTTGCAGAAGCACAAGTTCTCCTTTGCAGGGAAGTTCCTGGGCTCTGCTCCAAAGCTGCCCCGGGATGTTTTGGTTGGTTTGGAGGAAAGCTGTGGAGTCTGCACCATTTGTTCCAAACAGGCGGCCCCTGGTGGCTAACTGTGGGTGACAAAGCTGGCCACTAGGGAAAAAGCCAGGCCCTAAGGAAGGGGAAGATGGGGCTTTGCGGTGAATTGATGCCAGAGTCCCTTCATAAAGGTGAAAAGCAAGCTTGAAAGCCCGCTTGAACCTTGGACATAACTTAGAGCAGCTTCTTTTCTAAGAAGCAAATATCCTACCCAGAACGAGATACTAACCTCAAAACTTGCTTCTCTTTGTTCAACTAGCTTCTCTCTCTCTCTCTCTCTCTCTCTCTCTCTCTCTCTCTCTCTCTCTCTCTCTCTCTCTCTCTCTCTCTCTCTCTCTCTCTCTCTCTCTCTCTCTCTCTCTCTCTCTCTCTCTCTCTCTCTCTCATCTCATTGGACCTGCAAACTTCAAAGCATTTAATAAATACCTCGGCATTATTCAAACAAGTTGGTAGCACTCTGCTGCATAATGATTACGGGGAAGTTGGTGTTATTAAACATTCGTTATTTACATATTGCTTATGCTTATTTTGTTATTGTTATTTGTTATTGTCATTGAAATTGAATTGATCCACTGAGGACTCTCTTACAGACTGCTTGATGGCAAAGGTGAATCCTCTAGACAACACGACTCTTGTTTTCTGATTGTGTATAGGGAGAACTCTGGAGGAAAATTTTATGAAGACCTGGTGAAACATAGAAAATAGGAATCAAACTTTGGAGCCTTAGTCCTATGTTCCAATCATACTGATTTAAGAGGACACACAGAACCTGCTTTCATAACCCATGCTCAAACCCCACCATAGATATCTTCTTTAGCAATATTTATAATCTTCAAAGTGATTCAAGGAAGCAAATCATTCTTAAAGTGATTCAAGGAAGCAAATAATTCCGATATTTATTCAGCAACAGTTGTGGTAAGATAAATAAAGCAGGTTGCAAGATGGCTGAAATTGGACCAGAGCAAATGACGTCAATGGTACAAGTAGATTTAAGCCTGTCTTTAAAATCTTGATATATTATTCATTATGTCTAGTCATTGCATTGATTTTGAGTTTTTAAATATTGCATTAATTTTTTTATTTTTATTACTTTGTTATGTTTCCATTTTGCTCCCCACACAAGTTACCTTAGCCATCTTCACTTAAGTACCAGTTCTTTTGTGCCCTCAAAAGTATCAGTCTAATCAGAGAAATAACATCCAATTAGAAATTTTTTAGTATCAATCAACATTAATGTCTGTGAAGGAACTGAGATTAGATTTAGAAACCTGCAGGTGATAAACTCAATCCCCAGCATCCTATATGGCCCCCCAATCCCACAAAGAGTGATTCCTCAACATAGACCCAGGCGTAATCCCCCAAGAGTGAGCACCACCAGGCATGAACCAAAATAAATAAAAAAAATGACATGAGGGAAAGGAAAAGCAGAGAGTAGATTTCTACGAATGATGACATGATCCTTGCAATAGTTCATCAAGTGTGGGCCAGATTTTAGCAGAGGCTGTTGTAACTGGAAGTCCCATTCCAAGGATTAGAATCATTGGTATACTTTCATTCATTCAATAACTACCTCTCAAGCTAGCTATACAGCCAAATGACCTAGGCTTGGAGATTCTGATTCTATCTGTTCATTTTAGTTCTTGGAATTTATTTTTGCCATGAGGTCCCTTGTGATTCTGGCCCATGGCCAACCAGATAAAATTGCCAACTCTACCCCTGCCTTTCAGGAAAAAAGCAGACTAAGGAAGATAGATAATATATTCAAAATTAACTCTAAGAGAGAAGGTGGAATGGTAAATATATATATGTGAACTTTATGTACATGTCTATACTTGTCAATTGCTAGGTGATTGCTGGCAGGTAATCATAATAGCTGAGGATTCAGGTATTCCTGAATAAGGTTACTGGGGTAGAAGTTCTTGGAAAAGTCAACAGAAAAGAAAGGGAGACTAGTTATTTTATTTGCAAGTTCTGGTACAAAATAAATATTCAGGATCTCTTATTCAAAATGTAGAGTGATATATTCTAAAGGTATAAAATATAGTATGATTTCTCTTCTTTCATGTTCTCTCTTTGGAATTATCCTGATAATTTTATTAGCTATTTAATTTTATTCTAGCTAAACTAAAAAATTGTTGTGAGAATGAATTTTATTTTTTAAATAAAAATACAATACCAGTTTTGTGTGTCATATAGGAATATTTATTCTCCCTCAATCCTATTTCCAGCATTGCATTTGGTTGCCAGAGTATCGCCAAGAGTGACCCTGAATATAGAACCAGGAGTAGTTTCTGAGCATCACTAACTATTCCTTACCCTAAAAAAGCTGTAACTCACACAGAAATAGTATTTAAAACAAAAAAATCACAAAATTCACATGTGGAACTACTATGTAACATGTGCATGCCAGCAGCGATGTACTGCATGTGTGCACTTCTTTTGGGTGGGGTGCTCATCTAACAGTCTTCAGAAGTTATTCCTGGTTCTACGCTCAGGAATGACTCCTGGTGGGCTCAGGGGGCTATATGGGATGCTGGGGATATAGCATGGGTTGACTGTATGCAAGACAAGCATCCAACCCACTGAACTATTGCTCTGGCCCTACATGTGTACGCTTTCAACTTTGCTTATGTAATTCTCTTTAGCTCTCACCAGAAAGTAGTATGAGGTAAAGAACTTGATCCTTTATCATGATGAAAGCCTAAGGCACTTCGTAGTTGGACACAACTTCGACAGTTTGATACAACTTGTGTTAACAAGGAGTCAGTGATACAGATAAGTGATGCATTTGTTAAGTATATACTACGTTTCAGGTGTTGACCTAAACATTTTACACTTCCGAAAAGTAGAATTCTGTGAAATGGTATTAATATGCATTCCATTTTTCAGATGATATAGCACAGACATAAACAATTTGTTCAAGTACAGGTTTAAGTGCTGATGGCAAAGTGTTTCCTCTAACTCAGATATCAGGTTATCTGTACATGAGAGAGGAAGTTGTGGGCCAAGCACATGTGGCCTGAAACTGTTAGTATGTTCTGTCTCTCTGGCGATTTATCTTATTCCTGTTTTGAGTTTCTGCATAAAACATATATACCTCTAGTTAAAAAGTAAAGTCCCCAATAACATGCTCTCCTTTTGTTTTCCATTAAACTATAAAAAATGCTGAGGTTCTGGGCAGGAGTTAGTAAATTCCAAACTAGAAGGAGCCTCTCACCCATATCTAGTGATCCCCAGTAGTTCAGTAATTGACTACTTTATATAAAAATGTGGTTATACACTTATCCAAAAGAGTGTGTGCATACCACTATTCATTTTGGCACTCAGTACAATAGCTAATAATATAATAATAACCAATAATTCAACCTAGTAATAATTCAACCTAGATGAATTGATGACAACCTAGTTGGATTCAACAAATGAGTGGATCATGAAGATGTGGTTCATATATATGATAGAATACTCCATAATGTAAAGAATGATGCAATTTGCTGCAACATAGAGAACAGGAACATATTAAGTGAAGTAACCCAGCTTGGAAGGAAAAATACAGAATTATATAATTTACATGTGGCATTTCAAATAACTGCATGATAAAATGCAATGGTTTCAATTGCGGATAGTTGAGAAGACTCTAGGCCCCAGAAAATAAAAAGGAGAAGGAAAGAAATTTCTTGGAAGAGGAGAAACATACATATGAAAGGATGGGAAACCTAAGGTCTCAGGTGTATTGGTGGTATTAAGAAAGAACAGAACTAAATATCAAACCAGAGTCAACAACAATGAAATCATCTGACCTAAACCTTACCAATCAAAATTAAAAATGGAGAACTGGGGCTGGTGGCATGGGACTCACTGTGAGAACATTGGTGAAGGGAATTTGACATTGGTGGTGGTGGGGTTGGTCCTGAAGCATTGTATATCTATCTGATATCCAACTATGAAGAATTTTGTAAATCACAATGATTTCAATAAAATTTTTTAAATACGGTTATAGACAGTACATGGGTAGGGTGTTTTCTTGCACATAGTCTTAGACAGCTGACCGAGGTTTGATCCTCCACCCCATATGGTTTCTTGAGCACTGCCAGGCATACTTCCTAAATGCACAGCAAGGAGTAACATTGAGATAGCTGGGTGTGCGCCAAAATGATGTGATCACATGTGGTGTTAAAAATAAAATAACATGGTTCATGTACATGCCTTGCTTGTGTATGATCATGAGTTTGATTCCCAGCACAGTGTGATTCCTACCTCTGAGAGTGATCCTTTTAGTCTCTGAGCACTGACAGGTGAGGCCCCCAATACCAATTTAGAAAAAAGTTCCAAGTGGTAATTTTCCAGTTGAAGTGTAATTAACATACAGTAAAACAAGCTCTAAGCGTTCAATTTGAGGAGTTTGCACATATTCATACTCCTGTTTAATCATCCCCTCGAAGAAGATAGAAAACACTTCTAACAACCCTGAAAATATCTGTATCTCTTCTCTCTTAATAATCACTTCCCCTCTCCTTACTGTCAAGCACTATACTAATTTCTATCATTATTTATTGGCTTTGCCAGTTCTTAAACTTCATATAAATGGAATCATGCAGTTGATTTTCTTTATCAATACAATAGTTATTGTAATATTGACAATGTACAAAAAACCCTCAGTTTATATTGAATCTGTTTTCAGTATAAGTAATTCTAGCTAAAGTTGTCATTTCCGAGAACATTGACAAGTATAAAGCGAAGAATTTCTACATCTGGTTTTTAAGATAAATTCACATTACTATGTGGACTAGAAAGTCATTCTAATTATTTTATATTTTATAGTAAATCATATAATATGATACACTTTATTCATTCTCCAGTTGATGAAAATTTGAGCTAACTCTACTATGAAATTTTTACAAATAAATTATCTGTAAGTTCTAGAATGATTCTTTTTCGGGTATATTTATTTATCGACATAGACATACAGTTAGGTATAAGATATTAATATATATTTTATTATCTATTACACATTTAGCTTCTTGATTAACTAGATGATAGTAATCGATACTTGATGATTTAGTTCACTTTTCATTAAATATTAAATAAGATATTTAAAGTTGTGTGGAGTGTAACTTGGGTAAAAATATTCTACAATGGGGCCGTATAGATAGCATGTAGGTAGGGCATTTGCCTTGCATGCAGAAGGACAGTAGTTCAAATCCCAGCATCACCTATGGTCCCCCGAGCCTGCCAGGAGCAATTTCTGAGCATAGAGCTAGGAGTAATCCCTGAACACAGTTGGGTGTGACCCAATCCCCCCCAAATATTATACAATGTTACAGTATGAAACATATAAGAATAATCAATATTCAAAAATGGTTAATTTGTGTATCAATTAAAAGCTTTGTTTGCAACCAAAAATTATTTCCTATGAACTAAATTTATACTATAAAACTGCAAAAATGTGGATACTAATAAATTAAAGTACATCAAGGAAAAAAGAGAAATAGAAAAGGACATAGGTGATGATAACATCAAAAATATTTCCCAGTAAAGTCTTATTTCCAGCTATTTGAAATAGACTTTATTTTTATTTATTTTTTAGAGGGGCACACCTGGTGACCCTCAGGGGTTATTCCTGGCTATGTACTCAGAAATTGTTCCTGGCTTGGGGGATCATATGGGACCCCAGGGGATCAAACTGTGGTCCATCCTACGCTAGCGCCTGCAAGGCATATATGGCTATAATAATATATGTTTACAGTGAATATGCACAAGTATAATTCTTTTTAAATTCTTTGATAGATATAATAGAAATCTAGTTGTTCAAGATACATCTTCCCAAAACATGTCCATTAAGTGCTTATCTTTTTTGTTGTTTATATATACAAATAATTTTTTTTTGTTTTTTTTTGTTTTGGGGCCATATCCAGCCATGCTCAGGGGATACTGCTGGCTCTGCTCTCAGAAATCACTCCTGGCAGGCTCAGGGGACCATATGGAATGTCAGGAATAGAACCCAGGCCCATCCCATATAATCCACATGCAAGACAAACACCCTACCAATGTGCTGTCACTCCAGCCCCACAAATATAACTTTTAAAGTTCTGTGAAAATATTTTTATTTATGAAGTGAATAAATAAAATTTAAGTAATTTTTATGAAATAAACTCTACTTCATCTATAAACAATGACATATATTATGGTGCTTTTGATTATGGGCTCTTTTAAGATCTTTGAGATCCCTGAATAATTCACATTTGGAATAACTGTTGTAAACCACTTTTTAAAATTTTTTTAAAAATTTAAAAATTAAAAATTAAAAATTTTTGAAATAAAAAAATTGTTTTTCTATTTAAGATTCTTAATTCAAGGCAATATAGACATTACTAACACTTTTCTTTTTTTTTTTTTTTTTTTTTTTGGTTTTTGGGCCACACCCAGTAACGCTCAGGGGTTACTCCTGGCTATGTGCTCAGAAGTTGCTCCTGGCTTGGGGGACCATATGGGACACCGGGGGATCGAACCGTGGTCCGTCCAAGGTTAGCGCAGGCAAGGCAGGCACCTTACCTTTAGCGCCACCGCCCGGCCCCACTAACACTTTTCTTTCACTTAATACCAATGTCTTTTACAGTAAAATTACTCCACCCTAAAGTTACAAAGAATTGCATAAATATTAGTCACAGAGCTCTCAGATATATAGAACATACTTTGGACATATGTAAATCTATATTTGGAGCAAATAACCTAATATAAAACTGTTGGAGAAAACAAGGAAGATCTGAGTCTTCATTAATAAAGTTTTTTTTTGTTTATGTTTTTTGTCATTGTCGTTTTGTTTTGCTTTTGGGTCACACCTGGCAGCGCTCAGAGGTTAATCCTGACTCTAAGCTCAGAAATTGCTCCTGGCAGGCACAGGGGACCATATGGTTTGCCAGTATTCCAACCACTGTCTGTCCTGGATAGGCTGTGTGCAAGGCAAACACCCTACCACTGTGCTATCTCTCCGACCCATTCATTAATAAAGATTTAGAGCAAAGCTTTCACTGTGGTTTTGGTCAGGTAATGGGATGGCCAGACTGAACTGAGTTCCGGGTTTGTCTTTCATAATCATTTTGGTATTTTTTGTTTAATTGGGGGTACACATGGTGATGTTCAAGGGTCAATTCTGGCTATGCATTCAGGAATTACTCCTGAAAGTGCTCAAGGATCATATAGGGTGCTGGGAATTGAACCCAGGTCACTTACATGGAAAGCATGAGTTCTACCTTTGGACATGCCAATTAGTTTCTATATCTGTTTTCTTATCTGCATAAATTAAGAAAATAATTGTGCTTGCTTTATAGGAATATTATAAAGGAGAGCTACGATAATAGATGAACAACATTGACTCAACACCTCACAGGTAACTAATAAATAAATAAATTGTTATTTTGTAAAATAATGTGATTTTTTTGTATAAAAAAAAGAGAAAAGAAAACATAGAAATAAAACAAAACAAATCAACACTTGCTGTTTGAACACTTAGAAAATGACTATTTTCAAAGAGCTGGAAGTTCCAGCTCACCTCATGAAGCTCACCACAAACAGGGATGAGTTTAGAGAAATAACTACATTTTGAACTATCCTAATAATGAGAATGTACAAGGGAAATAGAAAGCCTGTCTAGAGTACAGGCAGGGGTTGGGTGGGGAGGAGGGAGATTTGGGACATTGGTGATGGGAATGTTGCACTGGTGATGGGTAGTGTTCTTTGCATGACTGAAACCCAAACACAATCATGTATGTAATAAAGTTATTTAAATAAAAAAATAATGTAAAAAAACAAATATGGAAGAAAATTGTATTATACAAGAGAATGAAAAATAAATAAAATTTGACCTAAACCTGAAAAAAAAAGAGAAAATGACTATTTTTATTAACTTACCTTAATTTACCTTGGATTATTCTTTTTTGTTTGTTGTTTGTTTTTTTATTTTCGGGCCACACCCGTTGGATGCTCAGGGGTTACTCCTGGCTAAGCGCACAGAAATTGCCCCTGGCTTGGGGAGACTATATGGGACGCTGGGGGATCAAACGGCGGTCCTTCCTTGGCTAGCGCTTGCAAGGCAGACACATTACCTCTAGCGCCACCTCGCCGGCCCCGAGTTATTCTTTATTTCATAAATTAATTAAAAATATTTGTAGCAACATTAACAAATTGCCTATTCTAGGACTGCCTCTTTGGTAGGGCTGAAATAGAACAGTCAAAAATCTCTTTCTGTGAAGTGTATCTGTTACTGAACAAGTTGTAAAGTCTTCGGCAAAGACTGAATGTAAACCTAGACATGGTTGGCTTCATATTTGCACAATTGGTAGCTTCAGGTGACAGACTTCCCGAGTGATCTCTACAAATCCTAGCCTTTAATGAGGGCCTTTGTGAAGAAAACACTGTTTTTAGAAAAAAGGAATTTTTTTTTTCTTTTGGTGCATCTTTTCACAGAAACTACTCTTAGCTCAGTGTTTGAAGGTCACTCCTGGTTGTGCTAAGGCTGGCTCCTGGCTGTCACTAAGGGAGTTCCAGCATGTAAGCATGGACTTTAGTCTTTTGAACCATCATATTCCTGTCCTAAAAAAATGACTTTTGGGGGCCGAGGAGATTGCACAGCGGTATGGTGTTTTCTTTGCATGCAGCTGATTTGGGAAAATGGTGGTTTGAATCCAGAAATCCCATATGGTCCCCTGTGCCTGCCAGGAACGATTTCTGAGCACAGAGCCAGGAGTAACCCCTGAGTACTGCAGGGTATGACTTTCTCAAAAAAGACTTTTTATAACTTTTTCTTTTAGCACTTTCCCTCTTTCTTTCTGAGTGGGGAAGGGCTTTCCTAAGCACACCCTGTAATACTTAACCTACCAAACTGAATGACTGATTTTTGGACCAGACAACCAGGTTTTGCTCATAACCAGCAGTACCCATAAACTACAATGGCGACACCTGGCTGGCTGTACTGGCTGGTTCTGATATTGAAGGGAGCTTTTGCTGTTGAAGATAAAACCAGAATCCCACTTATTCTGTTCTCCATAATTATCTCCCTGGTCCATCTGTACCATTTCTTAACTGCTACTAAACAATTAAATTGGGGCAGCTTTTATTTATTATTCAAGTTCTAGAAGGCCTGGAAAAAAATTTACTGTGAAAGCAAAGAGTTAAATAATCTAGAAATCTCTAAATACTGGATTTGCAACTGATTTGATTTTACTGAACCATGTTAATAATTACTTTATTCCCTTCATCTGGCCTAGTCATTTCTTCATTAATTTCTCCTACTCAAATGAGTAAATGTAAGGGGTTGAAATAAGTAATTTTGATAATCTTCACCAGATTATACATTCTAAAAATATATGCGATTTTGTATTCATTTCATAATCACAGAAACTGCTTTATTTTGTGAAAACTCCTTACTCTTTATGAATAATATACCTTTATTTACTAACTTAAATAAAGCTGAGTTTTTGATTATTTGAGAAAAATATAACATTCTTCATTTTATTAGATAAAAATTAGATGGCATTATGATCCATCCATGATGAAGCTTTTCTGTAGAGAACAGAAGAGTAGCCTTTTCTTTCCTTTCATTTTATTAGTTTTCCCATTATGTAAGTCAAAGGGCAGGGCATTTTTATTTGCTTGTTTGGCTACACTATAGATTGAGTTTCCCATCACTTGGATTTCATTATTTAATGGCAAGAGAATCTATAAATTTGGATCATCAAGTCTTATTTGGTATTTCTTTCAGTGATTTCTAATCATTCTTGTTTTTATTCATGACATTATGCAATAATGATGGTGAACAAGCATAATAAAAAACTAAATAAATTGATAATTCAGGTCCATGAATAGGAAGAGTCAAAGTTTTCAGGATGTTTCTCCTGGAGTGAGAATGAGTGGGATTCTGGGTTTTAGCCTCAACACCAAAATCTCCCTCGAATGTTGGTACCAACCAGTACAGCCTGGTGTGGCCATTGTAGTTCATGGGTAGTACAGTACTGAATGTATCGATTCAGTGTAATCACAACCAAAATATTGGCAAGTTATTTTATGTACACTGAAAACCCAATTCTAACATTGTTATAAAGAGGAGAAATGACAATTAATACATTACTGAGGCTAGAGAACTTACATTTTTAATGTCAAGTCTCACTCTAACACTACAAAATAAATACAAAGCTAGACAGTGTTGTCTTGGCAAAAGAATAAACCAATACATTAAATAAAACAGAATCCAGAAGAAATAAATACCTATAAATAGTAACAACATTTAGAGAAGGAGCAGCAAAAATAGCCTTTCCACAAATTGCTCATACAAATGAATATGCACAAACAAGTGCCACAGATATTGCAATCTTCTCAGAAATCAACTCATAATGGATTATAGACTTACATATAAAATGCAGCACAATGAAAGCCCCAGAAGGTACTATAGGAAAAAACCGAAATAATCTGGGGGATGGTCATAATATTTTAGGTATAACACATATTTATATCATTAGATAAGTGGATTATCCAAAGAATTCTTAATAAGGGTCTGGAATGATAACAGTGGGTAGAGCATTTGCCTTGCATACATGTGGTCACATAGAGAAACAAAGGATATATTATAAACTATTCAAAAAACTTTAAATGATGAAAAAACAAGTTAACTAGGTTAAAATATTAGGTCATTAGTATCAAAAACTCAGCAAATAATATCTACAAATGGAAAATAAGCATATAATAGCATTTTATCTTATTAGGCAAGTAAAAATGTAAAGAATGGGATACATTACTACTAGAATGGCAAAAGTCCAGAACACTGACAACAATAAATGCTGGCTTGGATGTAGAGCAAATATATTTTGCAAATAAATTCTCATTTCTTGCTAATGATGATGCAGAAATGGTAAAGCACTTCGGAATATAGTTTAGCAAATTGCTACAGAACTGACAAGTCCTCATTATATAATTTAGCAATCATACTCAGCATATATGTAAGAGTTAAAAAATTGTATCCATATGCAATTTTTCACACCAATGTTCATAGCAGCTCTATTCATAATGTCCAAAATTTGAAAACAACCAAGATGCCCTTTAGTAGGCATCTGTAGGCATCTAAATTAAACTGTGGTTAATTTAGACAATTTTCAAACAACTAAAACAAAATGAGTTATAAACTCATGAAAAGAAATGGAGAAATTTTAAGTGCATATAGCAGTGGTGTGAAAATTTAATTCTGCTGAAGACTATTTGTAAATTTATAATATAATTTTCAGGACAAACAGCACAAATACACCAGGGACAGCTAATGTAAAGCATATGTGTCTGTCCTTCATGTGAAGGGCCAGACCACATGATTTTGTGGGCCTTTCATGGTCACGAGTTAGATGATTCTGGCCTCTGGCTTATCCCTTCATTGAAAGGAGCCAACCTGAAAAAGAATACATTTAATGTGATTCAGAGTTTATATATATATATATATATATATATATATATATATATATATATACATATACATACATATATACTGGAAAAATAGTTACTATAGGGACAATACTTAAAACACAGATTATTAGGAGTTGAATAAAAGGGGGAGGGAATAATAGGTAGAAAATGGAAAATTTTTATTTTTTATCAATATTCTATGGATAATTTTGAATTTATCATTATAAATTTGTCTAAATCATTTAATATAAAATACCAAGGATTAACTATAATATAAACTACCCACATGAGACATAATGATATGTAAGTGTAGATTTATTGATTATGATAAACATATCATGCTTAAAAGTGGTATTAATAATGGAGATACATATACAAGGAAGATAGGAATTCTCAGTGACTTAATTTTGCTGTAAATCTAAAATTAATCTTAAGATAAAATCATAAAAGCAATAAGGATGATGCAATGTGGTCCTTTCTACGAGTTTCTTTTTTCTTTTTTTCTTTTTTTTTTTTTTTTTATGTCACACCCGGCAGCGCTCAGAGATTACTTCTGGCTCTACACTCAGAAATCACTTCTGTCAGGCTTGGGGGACCATATGGGATGTCGGGATTCAAACCACCGTCCTTCTGCATGTAAGGCAAACACTCTACCTACATGTTATCTCTCTGGCCCCTCTTTCTATGAGTTTCTTAAAGGTGATGATAGATATTTTCTCTAGACTAATTTAAAAAAAAAACACCTACTCATGAAAATGTGTTATTGATTCAAACAGTCAGGTTGACAATGAGATTTTTCTCTACTGAGAAGTATTCTTCAGATGTATGTACCTTTCTTAGTTCCTCCAATATTAAGTGAAAAAAAAAAGATTGTATGCTGCTGAGGGTGGAGGAAGCACTGATAGTGAACCTTTTCCATAATAACTCTCATATTTTATTTGGCTTAAGTTGGCTTCCCTGTGCCAGTGTTTCACCTTCAGAATGAAGAAAATTCTAATTTCCAAAGGACTCAACTATAACCATACCTTATAATGTTTAATTACTCAGTAAAGGTTAGTTTTTACTTTTCACTCATCACAGTTTTCCTTCTGGGTGATTCACAGATTTTATGATTAGTGATGATGATAATGCCCACAGAAGGGTAGACAGAAATCTAAAATTAAATGTCCTTCCAACTTTTCTCCCTGGCACACTGGCACTGGTTGTAGGACAGCGAGCACTGGGTCTAAAAAATGTCCGAGTACCACAGCCAGCCAGGTGTGTGATCCCCAGTTATTACAAAATTAAGAAAAGAAAGGGGTCAGGGAGGACAATTTTAAAAGTTCACTTTTTAAAGAAATGTGTTTTAATTTTATTTTAATGCGGAGATCCTTAGTATTTTATCTTTTAATTTTTTTGATGTTATATGAGGCAGTGATCAGCGAAGACTCCCACCTCAGTGCTTGGGGATTACTCCTAGTGGTAAGTCATGTGGCAGCAGGGATCAAACCCCCTACGTGCAAAGCATGTGCTCCTGGCCATTGAGAGATCTTTCTGACCCTCCTCAGGATTTTTAACATGCTATTTCATTTTGCAAAAGTCTAAGTGGGAAATGCTTTAGAGTGCTGAGATATTCAAACTTTGAATCTGAATGTCCAATTTTATACCTTGGACAACCTCAGGGGACCAGTGAATTCTACAAACATTACCAAACTCATGATTTATAACTCCTAAACTAGTGACCTAGCAAAAGCTCTCTGCTACTATATTAGCTAAACAAATCACCTCATTTTTGTGACTTAAAGAGACTCATTCTATATTTTGGTAATTCTGTAGGTTATAGCTACGGGGTAGTTCTTTTATTTGGAGCTGGGTAATATATGATCAGCTCACTCTCGTGTCTAGTGATTGGTAGCTTTGTTGGCCTGAAAGGACTATAATGGTCCCACTTTGCTCCTTATGGTATTTTAATTTAATTAATATCCAGCAGATGTTTCCACACACAGTGATTTCAAGGCTTAAAGATCTTCTAGAGACAAGTTCCAGAGCACCACAGATCTTCAAATAACTCCGTGGACCACATTTGATCAAGTTCTATTGGCTGGTGCAAGTCATATGTTCAATCAGAATTGAAGGGACAGAAAATAGGCCTGTCTAAAAAGAAAAATTATAATGTCACATTGCCAGGATGTGACTGAACCAATAGATGGCATTTCAAGCCAAAGATTTTGTTTGAGAAGTTTTAAATCAGCAAACTCTCAAGTCGCTTTTATTTTCCTTTTAGAATTGAACAGCATTTGAAAAGATTCCCTCACCTATTGATGATTCCTTGCTCAGCTTCTAGAAGTTCTTGTCATTCTAGAAACTGTTCTAGATAGTTGAAGATGAATTTCAATGTAAGATGCTATTAAAAACCAAGAGCAAAGGTCATTGCATATGTGGAGTGTAAACTAGGTGGCATAATTATGACCCAGTCACATATTTACAAGCCAGTTTTCACTCTCACCCACACAAAAAATAAAGACTGGCCAAATAATATAGTGCATTTACTCATAGTACAGCAAAGGGAGATATATTCACTTCATCACAGAAAATGAAAGGAAGCAGACTAAGATGACCTCATGCTCTTGGCAGTAAATACACCTTGTATGGATTGCTTTTTATCTTTTCCATAAACATTCAATAAGGGCAAAGTAGAATTCAGGTGCAAGACTCTGGAAAGATTCGAGCATATAAAATGGAACTGTGAGGAACTTCGTAGACTTCTGAGTTAACTGAGGCTGAAAAGACATTTATTACTATAACTAGATAGATGTATTTTGATAGTCTGATAAAAAGAGAAAATTTCATAAGAGTGCTGCATGAATTCACCTAACTCAGATGCAGTAGTCAAGAGAAGGAATCTCAAAAAGTACTGTTTTAAATAAATGGTAAGGAATGAATTTTAAGCACCAAATTTTAAGGGACACCAAATTTGCTCTGGTTAAAGAGTTCCTATTAATGGATGATTCATGTAGTCTTTGGCAACTATTTTTTTCCTTTTCACATATATGTTGCTTTTTAAGAAATTGTATTCCATATCATTTACTCAGCCTGTTTATAATCTAAAAAATATTTACGTTTAGTCTCAGAAACAATAATTAAATATTCCATGGGCATATTTCTTATTAAATAATTCATGAAGTAACAAAATTATACCTTGATAGTGAATTACCTCCATGATTTTTATAATTATTGTCATTTTGTGTGCTTCATTTAATATAAACCACTTATAAAATTCTGTATAAAACATACCTTTCTTTTCTTTTAAATTCCAAATGGTTTGAAAGTATACTTTCAAAATTTTCTGATTGCTCTTTTCCATTACACTTGGAGTAAGAGTGCTAATTGTCATTTAAATTTTGAATTGAATAATGGAAGTCTCAGAATAATTATATTCTGGCCAAATATATGGATGCACATTTGAATCTTTTGTAGATATTTGTCATTGCAAGCTTTTTTGTTTTATCCACGAGGATAACATCTGTTCTCTCTGTTTTGTTTTTTGAAGTAGCACAAGTCCTTACATTAGTGCCAACCAGACACATAAAATAAATTTAATAAACTATTGGTGCATATATGATTTCAAAATGATCCTCTGGTTTTTTTCAAAGAAGAAGCCATAGCTCTTATTAATGAGTATCTGTTATATTCCAGACAACATTTAACTCCCACTTGGTATGCTAGAATTCTTTCAGAGAGATAACAACAGTATTTGATTGTTACATATCCAAGATTTGCCAGGAAGTAAACAAAATAAAGTGTGAAAAAATGTTAAAAAACAAAAGATTATCACAGTATGGTAAAAAGATTATTTTCTGGGGCCGGCAAGATAGCATGAGGTAAGGCATTTGCCTTCCATGCAGACGGACGGTGGTTCAAATCCTGGCATCCCATATGGTCCCCTGTGCCTCCCAGGGGTGATTTCTGAGCGTAGAGCCAGGAGTAATCCCTGAGTGCTGTCGGTGTGACCCCAAAACCAAAATAAATAAATAAATAAATAAATAAATAAAAGATTATTTTCAGCATATACTAGGAAAAGAAACCAAGAGCAAATAAAAAGATTAAATGAAAGATGAAGTAAATGGCAAGAGAAACACCACAATAGTTTCCTAAAAGAAACAGTCAAATCATTGTAAAATATTAAAAAAAAAAAAAAACTTTCTCCAAAGCCCTTTCAAGGTTTCCCAGTTCTTCCCTTTTATCATTGTGGTAGATTTGGACAAAAATAGCTTAGTATAACATCTGCTTTAAATCATCCTGGTTTTAAAAGTTGTGCTTTATAAGGAAAATAAAACACAAAAGAAACAGCAAATACCTTCACAAATTAAAGATCACATTTTGCCATTAGTTATTTTCTATTAAAAAAGGAAACATGCATTTTGTGTGGTAGTGCCATATCTTGCTTTTATTGCATATTACAATTAGGAATAACAAACAAGACAAAGTGTAGGAACTAATGAATATGAGGTCATGATTAACTCTAATGGAATGGGTCCTGTATTTGTAATTTTAATGAGCCATGAACACAACGGAACAAACGCATTCATTCTTCTTATATCTACCTTTCCAAATAGCTAAAGGTAGAGCTCTTCTATAAGAGTTGCTACAAGCTTACCTTTGAAAAAATTCATAATCTGGTATAAAAAGTTCAGATAGTTTCAATTGTTTCACTTTGCATTTTTATTTTAGGCGAAGATTCCTCAATCTTAACACCATTTACATCATGGCCTGAGTACATTTATGCTATGATTTGCATTGTAAAAAGAAGACCAGTCTTTTATGCCTTACTAACTAGGAGCGCATATCATCTTACCTCCTTCCTTCCTTGGGTTATGACCATCAAAAATGTGTCCAGATTTTAGCAAATGACCCATAGGGGGCAAACTTATCCCCAGTTGAGAATCATTGTTCTGTCTTCTGTGGTCATAAATTTTGAGCTTTATTGTTGAAATGATTTTCTTTCTAAAGGGGTTGTAGGCATATTTATAAAGAACAGAGAGAAATAAAGAGCTTATTTATAAGATATTATTTGATTTATTTTTATCCTGAATAATTAAATTGATCCAAAGATTGTTTTCCTTAAAATACAGGAAAAGAAAAATATGCAGCAAATGTAGCATTTCAAGTAATACTTTTCTTACAAGCTGCTTAAAAGACAGAACTGAAAGTACCAAGAAATAAGATGTTTACAAATATTGTAGCAAAGAAAATGAAAGTACATTCATTAATTATGAGTCACCTGTAATTTTCTTGTTTGGCAATATATTCAAAAACATAGCAAAGAAGGTTAATAGCTTAGAAAATATATAGTGTTCTCCAGGACATATCTGAATATCAAGTAATATACCTTGTGCTCGTTTATGGATGTCTGTAGATCAAGAAGTAATATATTTAAATATACCATTCTATAGTCTTTCTTACCTTCCATGATACTTCATTACTCAGTGGAAACATTGCGACACGAAACAATTCATCTTTTCTGAATACGTCAGCAACTAAATAATCAAATATAGGCCAAGAGAACTCTAAAAAGCAAGTGCATTTTCCCAGGTTGTGGACGAAACAAAGTAATGCATGCTTAGTGCTATTGCCAACATCATGAAGTCATAAGAGTAGAAAGGCATGAGTTGCCTAACTGAGGCTAGCTGCCCAATGTCGATAAATTAGGAGGGAGTTGCTAATGTTCCAACATGACCTATGACTAGTTAGCAAAATGTTTACCTCAGACATAAAAGCCTGTGTCAGTGGAATATTTACACGTCACCAGCAATAAAAAAAATAAAAGGCCTGCCAGATTTCTGCTAGCATTATCTGAATGTACTCACTGTCTATGGGAAATTAGTGGAAATTAGATAGGTTATCAAGTAGGACTGATGACTACTAAGAGTGTCTTTATTAAAATTTCTATAATAACCCAGGGGGAAAATGGTGCAGAACAATGGAGAGAAGAAAATTAAAAATTATTTCCACTCAATATTTTTATTTAAGACATTTTCTCATTTGTTACTAGTAGTCATCCCCTTGGCAAGAGCAAATAAAAATTTAGAGATTGTAGGTAGGGCAGGTAGAGATGCATATAAGTATACAATACTTAATACAGTTGGCTTAATAGAGAATTTTAAAGCAAATTGTATATCAGAGATCCCATTTTTGGACTTAATGTAGCTTCAAAGTATACCCTAGCCAGTCAAAGTACACTCAGGCTGACAAGTAATTTATTGTCCTTGTTAGGTGACCTTCTTGTCAGTTTATGCAGAATGGTTCTGTGTTATATTCTGGCTCAATTTGCCATCTGTATTTCATCCAAACTAGAAAGGACTAAGGATAGAATATGTTGGCACAATACTGATATGTCTAAGTGAGGATGACACCTTACACTGATACTGCCTGGTATTTCTGGTTTATCCAATACATACACCTATGCCATTTTTACTATCTACCCACCTAGCAGTCATGGGGTAAAGAAAATTAGATGAGCCTGCAATGCATAGAGGCAAGGAACTCATGATGACTCAAGTTTTACCATTAGTTCTTTTATTTATTTATTTATTTATTTATTTATTTATTTATTTATTTATTTATTTATTTATTTGGTTTTTGGGTCACACCCAGCAGCGCTCAGGGGTTACTCCTGGCTTCATACTCAGAAATCGCTCCTGGCAGGCTCAGGGGACCATATGGCATGCTGGGATTCGAACCACTGACTTTTCTGCATGAAAGGCAAATGCCTTACCTCCATGCTATCTCTCTGGCCCCACCATTAGTTCTTTTAAAATTCTATGACTGCCCTTCAGAAATACATTGTACAGGTAGATTTTAAGTTTATAACTCAAAGCCACTTTTTCTCATCTCTACTAATATCGACAATTTAATGTTTTTAACAAAAAAATGTATGTTATATCTAAGAACCTCTCTAGAGAGCCAAGAATGAAAGTAATATAAGTAGGGATCAGGAATATAGCTCAACCCTTGAGCACTTGCTTACATGTATGTGGTGTGAGACTGAGTTACATCCTCAACATGAAAAAATATTTATATATTATATATTATATTTTAGGTCACATTTTGACCTAAAATGTTCATGACTTACTCCTTTTCTATATTCAGGGGTCACTCCTGGAAATGATCTTATTATCTTTCTCTTTGTCTGATAGGGAATTTGAGGCCCAAAGAGAAGTATAAGTACATGTTCAAATCATGAAATCTGCAGTTACTGAATCAGATATTAGAACCCATGTTTCCAGATTGAAATCTGGCTTGTAGCTACTGACATATGTATACCTTCTCTTTTCCCGTGATTCTGGAAATACTATATCTATCAAAGGTTAGATGTTCCCTGTAAGATGACACTCGGTTATTAATCCAAAACAAAGGCATTCCTCCATCTTTCTCTTTCCTTTATATTTTTTTTAAGTTGTTTTGGATTTTGGGCCTCAGCCAGTGATGCTCAGGAGTTACTTGTGGCTATGCGCTCAGAAATAGCTCCTAGCTTGGGGGACCATATGGGATGCCAGGGTATTGAATCGTGGTCTATCCTAGGTCAGATGTTTGCAAGGTAAACACATTACAGCTCCTCCATCGCTCTGGCCCCTTCCTCTTTCCTTTAAACCTCACCTTTGAGATGTAAAAGCCCACCTGGATCAGTCTACCCTGCCCTACCCTGGTGCATTTTGTTCTGGGAGAATAAAGAAAGAGAAGTTTTGTCTTGGTGCTCTCAGAGATACCACGAGGCAAAAAGCAGACTGACTCCATGACTCTCCTGATTTAGCTTGGTTTATTAATCCTTTGTGGTTACCTGCTTGCATTAGAACTGTCCACCTGGGGATAGAAAAACATGGTTTGTGGGTTGATTTCACAATGGAGGATTTATTTTACATTCCAAATATGTTTAAGATATTGATTTCTTGTAGAAGAAGTAATTAATAATATAGGACCCTTGGCATATAGATTCAAGCTGAGGTCTATTCAGGCCTGAAGATTCAGGAGAAACTTACACATCTATTTTCCTACCTATATGGTATACAAGGGGGATATTGCCTAAAATTTGGAAATAAGCATGCTTTTTTTTTTTTTTTTTTTTTGGTTTTTGAGTCACACCTGGTAGCGCTCAGGCATTACTCCTGGCTCTATGCTCAGAAATCACTCCTGACAGGCACGGGGGACCATATGGGATGCCTAGATTTGAACCACAGTCCTTCTGCATGCAAGGAAAACGTCTTACTTCCATACTATCTCTCTGACCCCGGAAATAAGCATTTGATTAAAAAAAACGATTTATATGGTATGACAAATGCCATATAATACAGCATCTGGTTTTGCCACACGAATCACCCTCTTCTTGGTGTTTCTCTTTTGGGGTTGAGTTGGTCAAACCTAGTGATCTATTTCTGGCTCTTTGTCAGGAGTAAACTCTGTGGTACTTGGAAACCATATATAATGTAAAGATCTGAACTGTGGACTATGGGATGCAAGTGCTTTTAACCCTTGTACTAACTTACTGTCTCTCCAATCTTTTGGTAATTCACTTCTTAAACTTTCTAGCTCCTATTTCATGTCTTGGCTAAGGATACTTGCCCTTATTTCTATCACTAGAATCAGAATACATGTAATTTATTTTTTGGCTTCTTTACTTCCATTAATCATAATAATAGAATTTTTTTCTATAGATGCTTAAAAAAGAAAGAAAAAGATTTCATTGTTTCATCCTTTGCACTACAAATCAGTTGTCTTTCTTTTAATGTATCCTGTCTCAAACACTGCTGAAATTTTAGCTTAGCATTCACTAGGATAAACATGTGATGTAAACTCTGTGTACGAAGTTAGAGAGAGGAAGGCTACTGATGTCCCTGCTCTGAAGTAATCAGATACGAAATAAAATAGTGTTTAAGAATAGCTATTACACATCCATACCTTAAAAAAAAAACAACAAAATGCTTTGTATACTTTCTTGAAAATTTATCATGTAAGAGGTTGTTTTCAGTAGAAACTTTTGCATTCCAATCAGCTTAACAGTTGAAATGCAACCCAAAAGTAAATTGGAAACAGCCATTATTATCTTCCAATATGGTTATAAAAATATCATTTCTTTATAGCATCCTTTAAAATAGTATTTGTATGCTTCAGAATAAAATCATAGTCCTTCAAATAAGTTAAAACATTCTCATACACATATTTGATACACAAAAATATGAGAAAACCACAAATTTATTAAAAAATTAATAAATTAAAGCATTATTTTTAAAAATTATTTTTGAGTTAGCTATTAAGTATTTTTAAAAGAGCGTTGCATTTACACAAAAACATTTTTACACAATTTTCCATAAATGGACTATAACATACAGTGAGACGAATGGCATATATTTTTGCTAGGATCACTGGGGATATAGACAGTAAACAAATAATCCAGAAATTGTTGCTATGTGAATCATAAGTCATACGATTGCATAGCTCTGTCATGTACCCAAGGGAAGATACTCCAGAATATTATTTATATCTGGAAACAAGGTTAGTCCATTTATAGGTGTTCTTTGAGAGGAATAGTATCTCTGTATATGCATACACACACACAACATGCACTTTCAGTGTATGATACATGTTTTCTAACCTTAATAACTGTTTGCTGAGTTGAATACCATACCTGAACACATATATCAAATTTCTGTTGTAAATCTTATTTAATGGGGTATGGAAAAGATTTGTGGGTTTTTTTTTTTTTTTTGGTGAGACTATAATTTTCAATCTCCTGATTTTTGTGATTTTTAAGAGCTGGTCAGAATGCTGCATCGTTCCCTGATTTTATTTCTTTGTTACCAAAAAAGCAATATGAATGAATTGTGATTGAGCCACAGAGCCCAGTTGCTTGCATATGTAATGGGGGCTCTAAATTACTGCATAAACACAGCTGCAGTTTTTCAGCCTGATGGCTTGGAGAAACATGCCGACTAGTGAGTGGGGTATTTGGAACTCTAAATTTAAGAGCATTATTATGAGCTGCGATAGACAATCATCCTGCCTTATTTAAATCTCTGGGCAACTGTAAAACTAGAGTATGTGTTGCTTAAATATTCAGGTTTCTTATCTATGCCAAAATCTGAACAAACAAGTTTAGCTCATATCTTGAAAGCTGACAAATTGTAATTTACAATATAACATTGGCTGCTGCATTTATGAACTACCAGAAGGTTAATTAGTTTTAAAGAATTGATATTTAAATTATGCCATTGTAAAAATATTTTAAAAGTTATTTTTAAATTGTTGAGTCATGCTTTTCTTGTATAGATAATGATTCTATATAAATACATATAAACACATTTATACTAAGTACTTTGTTTCTGAATTTTAGATTTTAAAGCAATGGCAAAAGACAAGTTTTAAACATATTTTCTCACTAACTTTCCAATTACCCATATTTGAGGTGAAAAGACTTAAAGAACAACTAGTTTATGAGATTTGATATTTTTAATTTAACAAGAAAATGTTTCATTTTTCAAACAGTGCTTTTATAAAATTGGTGTTTCCAGTGCTTTCTTTTTAATATTCTTTTAGAATTTTTTTAAGTAGAATTAATACTAATTGATGAAAAGCAGGTAAAATCCTATTTCATGCAACAATTCTTTGAACTATTCAACTGTAATAAAACAAATCAGAAAAGTTTTACATGCTGAATAAAACTGAAAGCATTTCTGTTCTCTATTATGAATTTAATTAATTCAATCAAAAAGTGGAAATAGTTGGTTATTATTTAACCATCTTACTACAATAAGAATTTGGAAGAACCTACTGACAAAATGTAGGATTGGATAACCTACATTATTTATGTGGGATAACTCCAGCAACTTTTAAAATGTATTTTCTTCATTTTATAAAATTCAGTCTAAACATTAGAAATGAACTTAAATAACACTGAGCAGCAAACATTATTATTATTATTATTATTATTATTATTATTATTATTATTATTATTATTATTATTATTTTTGTGGTTTTTGGGTCACACCCGGCAGTGCTTAGGGGTTACTCCTGGCTTCATGCTCAGAAATTGCTCCTGGCAGGCACGGGGGACCATATGGGGCACCGGGATTTGAACCGATGACCTTCTGCATGAAAGGCAAAGGCCTTACCTCCATGCTATCTCTCCGGCCCCAGCAAACATTATTTTTAATTAAAAGGGTGTTTTTATGTTTCCTTAAAAGAAGTGGTAATTGGGACCCTGTGTGTAGTTCACCTGAAAGAGCCCATGCTTTGAATATGCAAGGCTCTAGGTCTGACTATATGGCCCCCAAGTACTGCTCGTTAGAGCCTTGGTAGCCTCCAAGTACTACTGGGAGGAGATCCCCCAAAAGTTATACTTGGTGCTTACATTGTTCAAATCGCATGGTAAATGCAACATTCAAATAGAGTCTACAATAAATCTACAATAAAAGTAATAAGTGCTGGTGGAGATGTGGGGAGAAAGGAACTTTCATTCACTGCTGGTGGGAATGCTGCCTAGGTCAGCCTTTATGGAAAACAATATGGAGATTCCTCAAATACTGGACATTGAGCTCTCATATGATCCAGCTATACCACTCCTAGGGATAAACCCTATGAACACAAAAACACAATACAAAAATGCCTTCCCTACACCTTTATTCATTGCAGCACTATTTACAATAGCCAGAATCTGGAAACAATCCATATGCCCTGTGGTACATCTACATAATGGAATACTATGCAGCCATCAGAAGAGATAAAATTGTGAAATTTGCCTATTCATGGATGGACAAGAAAACTATTGTGCTGAGTGAAATAAGTCATAGGGAGATAGATACAGAATAATTTCACTCATTTATGGGTTTTTAAGAAAAATAAGAGACATTTTTGTAGTAATGCCCAGAAACAATAGAAATGAGGGCTGAAAGGATCGACTTTGATCTAAATCTTATCACAAAGGGTGGTGAGTACAGTTAGAGAAATAACTACATTAAAAACTATCATAAAAATGATAATGAGTGAGAGAAGTACAATACTTATCTCAAATACAGGCAGGGGGTGGAAAGGATGGAGATGGAGAAGCATTTTTTTTAATATTTTATTTAAACACCTTGATTACATACATGATTGTGTTTGGGTTTCAGTCATGTAAAGAACACCACCCATCACCAGTGCAACATTCCCATCACCAATGTCCCAAATCTCCCTCCTCTGGAACTGTTGTACAGGTGAAGGGGGCTGTTCTTTTTATGACTGAGGCCCAACTGCAACATGTTTCTAATTCTGAAGAATAAAGTATAAAAAAAATAAAAAAAAAAACAACAAGGTGGATTACAGTCTTTGAGATTAGACCAAAAACAATCTACATTTTTACTGTATTTACATTTTATTTTCCACATATGAAAGTTGAAATAAATAACAAAATAAATGTTTAAAATATGTGAAGGTCCAGCACAGCCTTCCATTACACAGATTTTAGTTAATTCAACTTTAGCAAAGAGAATCTTAGTAGAAAAAAAATCTGTACATATGGCCTTAGAAAAGTGAATTCCTTTCATGCGATCTGAAGAGAAACCAGAGCATAGAAAAGTGAATTCCTTTATAATGAAATAAATGCAATAAAATTTTGTCAAATGCATAATTTTAAAAAGTGGAGGTAGAACTACTGACAAGGAGGAGGAAATTACAGAGGTCACCTGTTAGAAAACTTCTTGTTTGACAGGTGAGTTAAACAGAATCCAAAGAAAGACATTGACCTTGAGTGGTTGCAGGCCCTTAAAAGCACACACCTAGGTTTAATTATGTGTGGATGTGTGTGTGTGTGTGTGTGTGTGTGTGTGCTCATGCATACACGTGTGTAAACAGCAGATAGCCCCTTACATGCATTCCCCTTTTTTCAAGTAATATAACATAAGCAGTTGGGTCCTTTTCATTTTACCTTGTGGTAAATTACCCTTATCACCATCTCTCCATTCCCACTGAACTCAAGATCTTGCTTTGTTTTGCCTAAATAATATATTTCCTCAGTTAACGCATGTCCCCTTCCATTTAAAACTGTAGTTTTTGTTACTCTTAGAAGGAGCCAAATTCTTGACATAGATCTTATTTTTCTGACTTGATGTCACAAAAAATTTCTGCCTTGTTATATGAGCTTCCCATCCGGCCCCAGGCCCTCTCTCAGATCTTCCCTGTAAAAGAATTCTGACTGTAAAAAATCTTTTCAGAACCCTCTTTTCTTACACATACTTCTTTATTCTGTACTTAACATAATATGTTTATTCCATTGAATTGTAGTTTAAATGGTTTATATTTTATTTATGTCTCCAGTGTCTGGTCTGATGCCTGATGCCTGGAACATAGTACATACTTAAGCATTTGCTGAAAGGATAAATGGTGTTTCAAAATCTACTATTGGTATTTGAGCATCCAGTGGGCTTGCAGTGATAAAAGAGAGAGACAGAGACAGACAGAAAGAAAGAGAAGAGAGAAAAGCCTATAAATTCACAATACCTCTATTTACCTTACAGAATGACCATTTGGTTTTTGGATTAATCAAATTCTAAAATAAATATTCTCCCAAGGTTAAAATGTAATAATTAGATCATTAGTTCTCAAAGTGATTAAAATACTCCTCAAGGCACTCAAAAAGCCATTTCATGGTCTCCCGAGGTGCCTCTTTTTATTTTATTTTAATTTTTTACAAAAGTGAGGCTGGATAGTTTTTATGTACTCCAACCCTCAAAGCATGCTATAACAGACTGAATGAAGAGACAACTATGAGTCCAGCTGTCTCCAACTAGATTAAAGAAATGTTCACAAATGTAAAATAATGACATATTTGTATTAATTAGACTCTTAGTTTTGAAAAAATATAATTATTTTTAATAAAAATATGTTATTTATGTCAATATTGTAATGCTTTACCATTGCTATTTTAAGTAAATTAATTAGAAATCTTAATTATTTCTCAGTTCAGTTCTAATGCTGCTCAGACTGATAGACACTATTCTCAGAATTAAAAATTTCAATACTTTTTTTGAGATTGTTAAGAGATCCTGAGATCAAAACATTTGGTGTATTAAGGAGTCATTTCTTTGATTTAGGACTTGATTTTTTCTCAGAGTAGAAAAACATAGTAATAGAAATAACCCAGATTTTTGAGGTTATTTAATTGTGGATTGGTAAATAGGAGTTACTTCTAACTTTTAATGTGGATGTGGACAAATCAGTTAACTTCTAAAAGTCTCAGTTTTCTCTCCATTAAATACAGAAATATCCAGTAGTTATTTTGAGAAAAACAGAAAAAAAATTAATGCATTGAGTGAGATAAAAATTTATTAAAGTTAATCGTCAATTATTTATTGTAAATAAAATATTTAGTCAAACCAACGTTAAGCATGGAGGGGAAGGATACCGTAATGTAGGGTAAAATTTTAGTATTTAGGGGACACCAAGTCTCTCACATAGTCTCCCAAGCACCAAACCAGGAGTAACCACCAAGCTTTTGATTGTGAATGGCTCACAGAGGTCTCAGTCTCTGGACAGATGCCAAAGACTGGCTGCCAGCAAGTACAAAAGTCTTTCCCTTTGCTAGAAACTGAAACTTTGATGCAATTCATATTTCCATTAGAGAGACTAAAGCCAGTATCCACTTGCTCAACCTTACTTTTACTTCTATGCTCCTTTTCTCCTCTCATCCCAAAAATCAACTCTACTTAAAAAAATACACCTCTAGGTATAAATATACACATGATGGAATACTAAGTAGCTACATTCAAAGAGTTGAAATCCTGCCATGTGCAATAACATGGATTGAACAAGAGGCTATTATGCAAAGAAATTATTATTTATTATTATTATTATGAAGAAAATCAGACAGAGGCTATGATTTTACTCATATATGATCCATTAACAGATAAACAAGAGAGCTAGTGAGATGACTCAAAGTGCTGGAGCATGTGCTTTGCATGAAGGAGCTGTCATTTCTATCACCAGTAATTGCACAGTCCCTCACATACGACTAGGAAAGGGTTCTCAAATTCCAAACTGGCATTCACTCCTCTGAGTGTCCCTGGGTGTGACTCCGACCAGAAATAAGTCCAAAAAGTAAAACCACTAAATTAGTGGTTTATTGACCATAACCTGTTCTCGGGCTACTTCCAGTTCACAGATGTACAAAGGTAGAAAGTTTGAAGAATGCTGAACCAGATAAAACAAAAGAAACCTATTAGGTTATAAGAACAAAATAGTGATTGACAGAAAGGTAGAGGGAAAGAGGTTGGTAAGTTGGGTAAGAGAGACCAATTGGTGATAGGCAAACTAAAATTCTTGTGAACTTAAGGTTGTAAATAAAGGGGTTAGAGGGAGTATACACTGGGTAAGCTGTACAGTGTCCAATAAAGTAAGATCCTGCTGAAAGTAATCCTGAGTGCAGAGCCAAGAGAAAGCACAGAGTACTGCTGGGTATGGCCCAAGAACATATATAAAAAGGTACTAAATAGGGGACTATAGCAATAATACAGTAGGTAGAATAGTTGCCTTGCATCTAACTGACCAAGGTTAGATACTGGCTCTCATATAGTCTCTTGAGCCCTGCCAAGCATGATCCCTGAACACAGAGCCAAGAGTAAGCCCTGAGCATTGCTGGATGTGGCCAAAAAATAAGCAAATCAAAAGAAGATTCTGTAGATGTTAATTGAAAAAATTACATAAATACCTAAAACCAATGGAACAATGCAATTATATAATTACTTATTAACAAAGATTTACAATTAATCACTATTACTTCGATGAAAAAGAATCTGTAGGAATCTTGGTCAGTGACTACTTATCCAGAGAACCTGACTTCAGACAGTGGATTTGCTGCTGGTTTCTTGCAATTAAGTTTGTGACATTAGATGAGGAGCTAATCTCTCGGTGGCTGTTTCTAGTTGTGCTCAGTGGAGTTGATAATGCCCATTTGGTGGGTATGAACAAAAAAAAAAAAAAACCACTGTATTGAAGATCTCAGCACAACCTACATCTGCCTTTGAACTTTCTCTGACTTGCCTTTTGGCCATGGGCATGTTTTCATGTTGTCTATTTCCTTTATGAGAACCCCACATGCTCCTAACACCAGGCTAAGGCAATTTCATCAATGACTGAGTGGAGGATATTTTTTCAAGTGGTAAAATACTGAGTGAAGACATAAAGGATAATGAGCCCTAATCACACAACAGAGGGTGTAAGAACCCTGGAGGACATGTGTTTGGAGATCAAAAGCCAGGAGAGGTGGGAAAAGCCAAGCATTTTCTTGGGACTTTCCCATCCATCCAAGCACTGTTAATATTGTTAATGTGAAGGTTCTGGAAATTGAAATCTGGTTGTCCCTAAACCAGTGAGGCAAAATAGGGTAGGAGAGAGCATGCACTCTTGCCTGTGGCCTGTTTTCTTCCAGAGTTTTCTCCTTTTCTTAATGCCCTGCCCAACAACATGGCCTAATTTTATTGTTTTCCCAGCACTTATGACCATCAGCCATTAACTTGTCTAGCTGTCAATATGTCCCTGTTTACTGCACATGGTAGGTCCTTAAAAAATATGAAAGCTCTAAGAGCCTTAACATTTTTATTTTATTGAGCTCATCTGTTTAGTTTATGTGCTACATAAAAATAGAATCATATTGTGTTGAACCATCTGACTTATTTCACTTAGCATAACATTCTCTAGTTCCACCCATGTTCTTACAAAAACCACAGTGGAGTCATGCAACTTTCAGATATTAATGTGAAAGGTAAATGGAATCAGAAATATTTTATATAATTACTTTATGTAAACACTGTAGATACAAAATTTTCATGATAGAGTTTCAATCATATAACTGTATATATGACTGCCCTCTACTAATACACATTTCCCAACACCAATGTCTCCAGTTTTTTCTCCCCTCCCCTCCCATTCTCCCCCTGGCTGCTTTGGGGCAGACATTTTACTTCCCGTTCTCTTTCTCTTTTTTGACAATATGGTTTGCACTATTGCTAATGAATGGGATATCATGCATATAACTTTATCTCCTTTTAGCACCCAGTTCTTGTCCAGAGTGATCAGTTTCAACTATCTTTGTCACAGTGAACTGACCACTACCCTAACTGCATTCACCACTCTATGGCAAGCTTCCTACCATGGACCAGTCCATGGTCTGGTCCATCTCTATTCTCTCTGGGTATTATTACCATAGTATTTTTTTATTTTTCTTATATTCTACAAATGAGTGAGATTATTCTATCAGGTGTCCTCAAACTTTTTAAACAGGGGCCAGTTCACTGTCCCTCAGACCATTGGAGGGTCTGACTATAGTAAAAAACAAAATTTATGAACGAATTCTTATGCACACTGCATATATCTTATTTTGCAATGAAGAAAAAAAACAGATACAAATATGATATGTGGCCCACGGGCCATAGTTTGAGGACCACTGATAGTGGTCTATACTTCTCCCTCTGATCATTTCACTTAGCATAATAATATCCATATTCATCCATGTATAAGCAAATATCATGACCTCATTTTTCCTAACAGCTGCATAGTATTCCATTGTGTAGATATAACATAATTTATTTAGCCATGAACCTGTTGTTGGGCACCTCGGTTGTTTCCATATTCTGACTATTATAAATAGTGCTGTGATGAATATAAGGATGCAGAGGACATTTTTTAAAATAAGTTTTATTGTGACCAAAGTGGACTACAAATCTTTTACAGTAATATTTTAGGTACATAGTGGCATTGAATCCAGGGCATTCCCACCACCAGTGTTGTCCTCCCTCCAGTCCTGTTCCCAGCATGTATCCCATATCCCCCTCCTTTGTCCCCTGGGCTGCTAGTACAAATGGTTCCCTCTTTGTCTAGTTTGGTGTAGAATGGGTATAGATTCTGTTGTCATTGGCTTTGGATTTGGTGTTTAAGAATGATCATTTTCTTTTCTACTCAATGTTCATACAACTGTTTGGTCTTGGTACCATTCATTTTCCCCCCTCAATTTTTTGTATTGTGTTCCTAGGGTTTATCCCTAGGACTGGTATTACTGGATCATATGGAAGGTCCATTTCTAGGTTTTTTTGAGGAATATCTATATTGTTTTCCCCAAAAGCTGGACCAGTCTGCATTCCCATCAGCAGTGAATGAGAGTCCCTTTCTCTCCACATCCATGCCAGCAATGGAACCAAACTTAAAAAATTTCTTTGGTCCTATCTAATAAAACTGAACATATTGGGACTGAGACAATGACTTACAGGGCTGGAGTGTATGCTTTGTTCTGGCTTTGATTTGCAGCATTGCATGAAACAGCACCAGGAATGTTTCCTGAGAAATGTGCTGAGAACAGCTCCTTAACTATGCCAGGTGTGACCCCCAATAATAGAATAACTGAATATATGTTTTTTTTTTTTTTTTGGTTTTTGGGCCACACCCGGTAACGCTCAGGGGTTACTCCTGGCTATGCGCTCAGAAGTTGCTCCTGGCTTGGGGGACCATATGGGACACCGGGGGATCGAACCAGGGTCCGTCCAAGGCTAGCGCAGGCAAGGCAGGCACCTTACCTTTAGCGCCACCGCCCGGCCCCTGAATATATGTTTTTGTATGATCTAATCTCATTTCTAGAAATTCATTCACAGAAATGCAAATAGGTCCATTAAGAAGCATGTACTAAACATTCACACCCAAAGTTCCTGTAATCATCACAGAATGGGAAGTTACCAAAACTTTTATGACAAAAGAACAGATTAAAGGATTGGGGTTTACTCATAAAAGGAAATGGTATAATGGTATAAGAAAAAGAGATCCTTTAGCCTGGAGGCCTCCCCCATCACAGGATAATATGATGAATGAAAAGAAATCAGACACATTACTTTCTGCACAAATCAAGTCAGAACTCATCAGTGTTCAAAATCAAAAGGGCAAGTGGTGGGTGGATGGAAGCTGCAAGTAGCAAAAGGGGATGGAGCTGGGGTTAGCCAGCTTGTTTGTTTGGGTTACACAGGTCTGGTGTGGGTTACAGAGGTCTGTGCAGTTGTGAACTTTTGTCCCTCTGTGCAATGTACCCCTAACTTATAGCCTTTATAAGGCAATATCTTTGAGTATGGTAAGAACACGAGCTCTCTCCCAGCCCCTATAGACCTATAAATATTCTCTAAGCAGAACTTCCTTTATTTTATGAAATTTTAAGGGCTTTTGCTTCATACTGTGAGAAGTCACCAATCTCTCCACCAGAGTTCCTGGGCCAATTCATCCCTAAAAAAGGCCCTTCTACCCACCCCCTTCCACCCTTTGCTTTTACTCGTCACTTTCCCTTTTATCCAATGAGCCTAGGAGTTAACTTTGCTTCCTACCATAGCTCAGATTCTGAAGTTATTCATATTCCATGTACCAGTGAAACCATCCTGTCATAGTCTTTCACTTCCTTATTTATTTCACTTAGCATATTCACCACAAGTTCCACCCAGTTTATCCCTCAAAATGTCTATGAGTGATATTGTTTTTAAATGTATTGCTAGAGGAATATTTATTAAATATATTGATTGCAATACCTCTTTACACAACTTGCATTGCAACAGTGGCACGTGGTTTTACTTAGATGAGTGTGAGGCATGCAATAATATTTATTTTAAGAAGGAAGTGGGGACGGACAGGATCTTGCTACAGGATCTCCTTAGAAGGGAAAAGGGACTCACAAGCCCCTTGTGTCCCCCAGTCTACTGGACTGCCACATGTGGACACGCTGCCTTGGGTGGGAAGCAGGGGGAGGTGTTGAGGAAGAGTAGGCTCTGTGTGTGGTATGTTGTGTGTGATGTGTGTGTGTTGGGGGGGTATTGCTATGCAAGCTCAAAGCTCTAACAACCGCACACTGTCTGCTGGTTAGAAAAGAGGCACCCTGGTCCTAAAAAGCGGGACGCCCTGCATTAGCACCCCCAACCCGGTCCGCTCAGGTTCCGAGGTAGTTTACGGATCTGGGCCGGGCCTGGGCAGACCAGAGCTTGGGGTGCGGGAGGAGGCTGGAGTGCTAGGTCCAGCAGCCACAGTGTCCCAGATTGACCCCAGACGGAAGGGAAGGGCAGGTCAGCCTGGGCTGGTGGCAGCAGAGCAACAGTATTTAGAGCCTTGAGGGAAGAAAAGAGGAGCCCCCGGGAGCCCCAGAATGCACACAGGGAAAAAGTGCTTGAGTTGGGCGAGGGGTGGGGACGAAGGCAGGAGAGCTAGCAAATCCACTGACAGGGATGGAACTAATGCTTGGAGGTCACAGATCTTGACCCGGGGGCTAAAAGTGGGGACGGGTCTGTGAACCTAGGGTTAGGACGAAGGAGTGGGGAGTAGGATGTGGGGAGAATATTGGAAACTAGCCAGGTCCAGCCCAGCCTGCTATGACCTTTGTTTTGATGCTTTGATGCTCCTGGAACAACAGGGGCGTGTCTACTAGGGAGCATTAGGCTGATGTTTTTCAGAGTCCTGGCCTCTCCTGTGACCACCCACTTGCAGGGAACCCCCACCCCTCCCGGGTACCTACAGCCCCTCCTGGTAGCATGCCTGAAGAGGCACCACAGAAAGAGAAGCACTTGGGGTCCAGTCTGACTCTGCACTGGGTGCCAGAGGTCCCAGGTTGGGACAAGGATGGGGGTGGGTGGCAAAGAGAGGGGTGGTGGATATGATTCACCCTCAATATGATCCCCCACCTCAATTTCGAGTCCTCCATCTCATTCAACACTCATGTGGTTTCAAAGGCCCCAATGTACTTGCTGCTGGCAGATTCTGTTCTCAACTTTGCTCTTTAGGGGATGGTGAGAGGTGGGTTGGGTTTGGGGTGTTTGGGCTGAACCCCTCAGTGCTCAGATTATTGTCAGCTTTTTGCTCAATAGTGAACCCTGATGGCCCTCTGAGGAGCCATATGTAGTGTCAAGCGCTTTAACCACCTGTATTAGTCCCAAACGTAACTTTATTTTTTAATTTTTTATTGTGACCAAAGTGAATTATGAATCTTTCACAGTAATATTTAAGGTACATAATGATAATGAATCAGGGGCATTCCCACCAGGAGGGTTGTCCTCCCTCCACCCCTGTTCCCAGCATGCATCCCATATGTCCCTCCTTTGCCCCCCACCCCAGAACTACTAGTGTAACTGGTCCCCTCTGTGTGTAGCTTGTTGTAGATTGTAGATCCTGTTGTCATTGACTTTGAAGGCATCATTAGATACCCACTGGATTTCCCAATTATGACATCGGAACAAATAGTATTTCAAAAAAATTTTTTCCTTCAAGTGATTTTAGTTTTCCTCTGGATCAGGGATAAATTCCTGTAAACATTGAGGATTGAAAAAGTGTCTCAGAAAAAAAAAAAAGAAAGAAAGAAAAAGTGTCTCAGAGGTTGCACATGTAGGTGGCAGAAGGGACACAGAAAAATCAGCTTGTAAGGATTTTCTCAAAGGTTGTGGTTCTAGGTTCCTAGTTCTCAGACACTAGCAACCTAACCATTGTTTGCAGGGGTGGGAGATTCAACCAATATCTAGCTTCCCTGGGTAACCCATTTCCTTTCCTTGGTGCTATTTTTACATGGCTAAAGAAAGTATTTCTCAGCTTTTATTACATATTCAGATTTCCTCCTTAATTATAGGTTAAAAAAAGACGAAATGGAAAGAATAAATTGTCTAGAAGCTATTATAATAATAGTGTTAAAATAATAGCATAAAAAGAAGCATACTAGGCTGACTTTTGGTAGACCTGGAACTTTTCTCAGTCACAAATTTGCCAGTCCTGTTTTCTACCCTGATTTCTTCCGTAAGAAAGATGTATATTTCTATGTGTGATCTCGGATATCAAAATATGCTACATTAGATTCAAATACGTTCCTTTTGTTTCTATTGGTTATTATACTTCTATTGGGTGTTCAGCTTCAAGTCTTCCCTGCTTGTATATTTAAACATATAGTTCCTTCATCAAAAAGTCTTTTTTATCATTTCCTACAACTCAAAGTGCAGTGTTGACATCTGGCAGGCTTGGTGTTCAGTTTTTCCCACTTGCAAAGAGAAAGGTTTACTGTGGAAAGGAGGAAAGAATAGTTACAGGATTTCTTGGACCAGAGAATCTCACACTTCTCTTTCCACTTTCACTCTCATTAGCACACAACTTTTTTAAGTTGGCTTGGACACAGCAACACTTTCACACATTCTCACTAAAATCCGTGTTAATCTGTCCCATGGGATGCAATTCAATTAAATTGACATTCTAATAAAATACTGGGGAAGACACAATCAAAGCTTCCTGTGATGCATAATTAAAATAACACTATGTTGTTTAAACCTTAGATAATTTTACGTATTGCTTCCTACGTATTGTTGGTTATGAGATTGCAGGGCTTCGCTGGATGTTGATAGAAAATTGCAAAACTACTTTTTTTAGTTAAATAGGCAATGATTGCATATTATCATCATTAAGCCTAAGCAGGCTTTCAGACTGGTGTTGGGCAGATACTTAATATAGTTAGCTTATCTTTAAATTAGCCATTTTTGATGATGACTACATCAGTCCCCTCTGCTATCTTCACACCTTTTGCACAGATATTCATTGACTCAGAGGTCATCTAAATCTTCCAGAAGAGGTTATACTATCTGTGCCAGAGAGCTTGAATCCTTACATTTCAGTTTAAGCTTACAATTGCTAAATGGTTGACACTCTTTGGGTTATTTATGTGTAGCCAATCTGAATAACCATTGATAGTTGATTTTTTTATGGCCTGAAAGAATTTTTTCTTCTATTCAAATAGAACTTCAGTGCACTGACTAGTGAGATGAGAATGTCTCACTCAAAGATACTGGGGGTCATTGTAAGCATTCAAACAGACTAGAGCATTCAGGTATAAGTGTTCAGTTCTCTGGCAGATAAAACAAGAGAACACCCACAATTTAAGATTAGGAACTAAACACAAAAAATTCAAGTGCTGAGACTAATGGCAAAAAAAAAAAAATCCATGCAGATTTCTTTCTGGAGATATAAAAAAATTTACTCTTTCCCTTTTCTTTGGGATTTTAGTAAAGCACAGAAACGTGGTGTAAGAACTGGAGTGATAGTCTTCACAGGGGAGGGTGCTTGTTTTTCATATGATCAATCTGGACTTGGCTCTCAGTATTTCATATGGTCTTGAGCACCACCAGGAATAATTCTTGAGTGCAATGTCAAGAGCATCAATGGACCAATGGGTGTGGCATCGAAACAAACAAAAAACCAAAAGGGAAAGAGGCGGAGAGTAAAGGCAGAAAGAGAGGCAGAGAAAGAGCAGACAGAAAAAAGATAGGAGAAAAATAGACAAATGAAGTCCAGGAGATAGGATAGAAACACTGGGAGCTGGGTGGATAATGAAAACAACATTGAATAGTAAAACTACATGAAGATGTAAAGACCAAGGCTAAGCTTAGACCTATTTTTTTTGTAAGTTTCTCACTTCTTTAATAAGTGAGAACTCCTGACCCGCACAGCCAAAAGAATTTTAAATGTGAATCTTGGTTCCCTACCAGCTGATTTAATTAGCCATCCTCAGCCATGGTAACAAATGGCCCCCAGATATATAAGTGCACAAATAATATATCTGGGGACATTGTTCTAGGTTGGTCTACAGTTGTGGATATGATTCTTCAGGCAGTTTTTCAGAACCCTAGTTAATATTTGTGTTATAGGGCCCATGTTTTTTTTTTCTTTTGTCTCTGGGAGAAATGGGGAAAAGATACATGCTTCTTAGAAGCTTGAATTAATAAAACTTTTTTTTAGCAACTCCATGCCTTTACCTAGGATGATCATATGAGCCCACCTCCCTTTCTGTATATGTATTTATATCTATACATATAAACACGTATAAATACTCAAGATATATACACATGCATATGTATATGTATATATACACATGCATATGTATATATATATGTATATATATACATATATATATATATATATATATATAGCCTGACTGAATAGCAGAGAAGGAAAATCTGTTGGATAACTATTTGGGTTCATCTATCCAATTGTTACCCATGTGGTAGTCCTAAGAGGTCATATTTATTAGGGCTGTGAGATGAGAATGTCTCACTCAAAGATACTGGGGGCCAGTGTAAGCATCCAAACAGACTGGTGCATTCAGGTATAAATGTTCAGTTCCCTGGCAGGTGAAACAGGAGAATACTCACAATTTAAGATTAAATACTTATATACAAAGTATTTTAGTACATTTCCTCCATTTAGTCATCTCTGAGATTAGATCTATTCTCACACTTGGAAGAGAGAGAATGTGGTTTGGAGAGGCTCTAAAAACTTGTACAAAATGGTGCTGCAAATGGAAGAGTAGGGCTCACACTTGAAACGGGGCATTTCTGCAGAGTTAGGATTCTTCCAGAAGCCTAGCAAATTGTCACAGACAGAGCCAGAGCAAGTACTTTCACCAGATTTGCAGAGAATTGCACCATTTTCCTGCTTTGCCAAGGCTCCCTTTGCAGAAGGTGGTGGAAGTATTAGAGGAGTGGAGTGATTAAATCACCTTAAATCTGTTTTAAAAAAATCTCCTTTTTCATAGGTTTTTGTTTCCAACAATGCCTAACTTTGTGAAAGACTCTAGCCTTTTTTTAGAACTAGCAGAGTAACAGAATGCAACTTCTAACAGACTGCCTGTCAGGGTAAGACAACCATTGTATTTAAATTTCAGTATCAGTAACACTAGCTGGAACTTCTGGAAGGGGTATGGGGCCCATTTTCACTCCTTCTACAGCCCTTAGGGATAGAAGTGGAAAGTTTCATGTGACAGAAAGTAGTTTTGAAACTTGAAATTTTCCTCTGAAAATGTAGGCAGCCTAAGAGAACTTTTGGATTGAACTAATATATAGCGATGATTTTAAGTGAAATGGTAAAGCTATTGGTAGTTTCCTAAATTCAACTACACTAAAATCTAGTAGCTACAAGAGTTTAGATTTAAATGTTATTATAGAGCAAGTATACTTTGAGCCAATTAAATTTAAATTTTAGGTTTTCAATTTTGCGATGGCTAGTAGCATGTAAACAATTTCTTTGACAGGAATGCTATTCTCTTTACGGTATATTAAAAAAAGCTAGGGTTTAAAAATATGTCACAGGAACTTTGTACATTGCTAGGGCTAAAAAGGTAGGACACATGCATGTTTAACTAAGCCAATATTAAATACAATAAAATTTAAAGAATACTTTTTAAACAAGATGAGTATTTTAGATCATTTTAAAATATTATATTCAAATATATTTATAAACTGTGAAAGACGATTGAAATAGATGGAAAAATGGGATCAAAATATTATTTTGTAATACTTTTTTTTTTACGATTTTGTAAACTTCCCCAGGGAGTTCTATTTATCCTGACCTGGCAAAGCTGCTGCATTTCAATTTAGGGCTTCTTTTGCATACAGGAATACAGACTTGCTGAGCTGAGCCAAATCTGTCTATCCAATTACTGGGTAAGAGAGCTGACTGAAGCTTTAGGCAAAACCCATAATCTGTAAAAACTCTATAGTATCAGTGACAGCCTAATGAAAGGGAAGAACCAATGGAGTGTGTATGTTACTTGAGTGATACGCAGATGCAGAGTTTGCTCTACAAATAATCCACATCCAATTGAATACCAAGGAACAAAAAATATAGAGATCCCTGACAAAATATGGTTTGATATGTTTCCAATAATTTTTGTAAAAGATACAATGGTTTTACAAATAGAACAAAGCTCTAGATAGCACAGCTTTCAGAAACAAGTACTACTTTCACAGCATTTCTGATGTTGATAAATCTTTAATAGCTTCACAATAGATAATTCAGCTTCTCAATAGATACCTAGTTCCATAATTTTGTCATGTTTGGCCATCTGATGTGTACTAAAATTTTTTATTTGTGAAAAGAATAAATTCAATGAAAATATGTTAGTAATATTTTGTCCTACAAAAGCCAATGATGATTTTAATTTTAAATTTAATCTATATAAAATATAATTTTGAATAAAAGAAGCTAAATACCAAAAATATACACATCATACTGTTTATATAAAATACAATGCCAAACCAACATGGATCTAGTTGAGGTCAGGAAAAGGAAATCTCTGTGGTAGTCATGAAGTTCAGAGGTAAGAATAGGTTGGTCATTGGGGTGTTCTCTCCCTTGGGTCTGGGTTCTTATTGCAAAGCTGTGTTCACTGTTTATTTCTTAATTTCCATTTGTGTACTTAGCAGCAAGAAATTCTATAATGCACTCTGATTGTTTTGAGTATATGTGTAATAAACCAGTTAAAAACAAATCCCTATAATGTTGCATTAGTATTCTAAGAAAAAAGGGATTGATAACTATAAGCTTAGGATATTATTTTTGAGCCTTTCAGAGTCACAAATACAGTTAGTCAAACAAAATTTCCTCCCCAACCCCACATTCCCAGAACTCAAATCCAGGAGTCTCAGATAGATGAGGCGTGTTCTCTACACTGAGCTATTTTCCTGGCTGTTAAACAAAATATTTTAAAGAAATTGAGATTATTTTCCTCTTTACTTTAAAAAATGACTTCATTTTCTATGAAAAAATAAGGTTTTAATCTATATTGCATTTTACATTTAGTGGGAAATGAATATATTTTTCTGCAGGCATGGATATACAAGCAAGAGCAAAATCGACAGGGTCAACTCAAGAGGATATTTTCATTCCCTTTATCAGTATATCTTTTAAGAAACTTAAAACCTTGGTAAGTTAGTTTTGCTGGGTCCAGCATTTTCGGTGGTAATAAAGTTTCATGGATATTATCATAACTATCTGGTAATCAATACCTGAGATATCTACTTCAGTAGAAATAAAAACCTTGGTAGAAATGTTTCCATTTATAGTATTGTGGGATTTTTTTTTAGTAGAGATAAAAGCAGATAATGGATAATTTAGTAAATGTATATCTCTATGTTCCATTATCCATACTTTTTCTTAAAGATAATGGATTAACTTAATTTTTATTTGTTTTAATTTTATTAATAGAAGTAAGAAATTCCATGTGAATTTTGCCTTATTTAGCAAGACAAAAGATTTAATTATTTTTATTCATTCTATATTCTTTTATTTTTTATTTATTTTTTATTCATTTTATATTCATTGAGGACATTCTTTACCATGTCAAAAGGAAATGCTACACAGGAAATATAGATATTTTTATTCTCCAGTTTTTGGCCTACGAAGAATATTAATCATTCATACAATAAAAGTAATTTTTGCAACAAATGTTTTATAAAAAATTGGTTATTGTTTGCCAAGCTTAGTTCGATGAGGGATGGGACTTAGCAAAATCCTGGCATTAATGGTGAGATTAGCATTCCAGTTGAGAAATACAATAAGCATAATATTAGAATCTTGGTTTTAATTTGAAAATTTTATCAGAAAATCTCTGTCTCTTGATTGGAATGTTTAGTCCAATTATATTTTTATTATCAATGACATTTTGCTAGGTATATGATTGATGGGTGGCAATGTTCTATTTCTAGTGAGAAGTCAATTTTACCATTGCTCCCCAAATGTAATGCCATGGCACACCCTGTCTCTTGTTCTTTGAGGTTTTCATTATATTTTGCTTTAAAATTGGACTAGTGTATGCCTATATAGTCTTCCTTTTTATGACTTAAAATCCAACTATGAATAACGTTGTAAATCATAATGGTTTAAATAAAAAATAAAAATACGTTGCCTAGTGGTCTTATATGTTCCTTCAAAATTTCAAACATTTAAGCCATTATTTGTTATTTTTTTGTCTTCATCTCTTGCCTCTGTTTACAATTCTACTTGTAGCTAATTGTTCTAACCAGCAGAACATGGTCCCACAAGTCAGAATAGTGACATCCACAATGTGTAAAATCTAAAATCACAAAGGCTTTCCTTTAGAACTTGTGGCATTTGTCCATCACAAGGAAACATTTGGCTATGAAATGACTGATGCTAAGCCCTGAAAACATTGATGGATATCTTTTTGGGTGCAACTGCCTCCTCCAATACTCTGCCCTGGAACTGCCAGGCATCTTAACAGCCATGATGCTTTTCTTCAGCAAACTTCCATGCTCTGTATCTGTATGTAGGTCTGGACTATTTCTTCAGCAGAAATCAGGACTTTTATGAGGTTCACTTGAATTTTCTCTTTTCCTATGGAACATAGTCTTTTGAGGCCTCAGATTTAATACCTGAAAATATTTGGATCATTTCCCCCCTCAGTTTCATAGATATTTAAGTGTTAATTTGATGTCATTATTCTGCATGACTGG